>NW_004524594.1:16254233-16296834 GCF_000260255.1 Octodon degus
TTTTTTTTTTTCATTTATTACCCTTGACTTAAAGAAAAAAAATCTTTTACTTGAGAGACAGTATGGTAATAATTAGTATGTTATGACAAGAAGTACATATTTAGAAGACCAGAATGATGGACATTCCAAGCATGACCCTTCTATTACACATTGCTATCTTCAGTGCAGTTGCTTGGCTCACAGGTAACAGCATGTAGCATTAGTCAGGTTGAGCATCCTATCAATTAACTGCTAGTTTCAAAAACCTGCTGATGTTTCTCAGGATCATTGCCTTGCCCATCTTGTGCATACAAATGTACGGCTTTGCCCCTGTCATGTTTCCCAGCTTTTCTCCTTGCCCTCTCCTCATTGTCCAATCCTCAAGTTCTCGCTTTCCTTTTAATTGTATTATACCTTTCTACTTGTATTTCTTCCTTCGAGTTCTTATATTGGGGAGACTATACAATATTTACACATGTGGATCTGGTTTATTTCACTTATGAGTATATCTTCAAGTGGCATCCACTTAAATATGAAGGCTTCGAGTTTATCATTCTTTATAGCTGAGTAATACTCCATTGTATGGAAATACCACATCTTTTTCAACCATTCCTCATGTGACAGGCATCTTGGTTGTTTCCAAGATTTGGCTATCACAAATTGTGCTGCTATAAACATAGGCACACATATATCGCTATGATATGATGTTTTCAATTCTTCTGGGAAAATTCCCAGTAGGGGGATAGTTGTCTTGAATGTGATTTCTAGTCCTAGTTTTTTAAGGAGTCTCCACACTGATTTCCATAATGATTGTACCAGACTACATTCCCACCAGCAGTGGAGGAGGGCTCCCTCCCTTTTTCCCACAGCCTCTCCAACATTTGTTGTTGATTGATTTCTTTATGATAGCCATTCTTTCTGGGGTGAGATGGTATCTCAGTGTTGTTTTAATTTGCATTTCATAGATGGCTAGTGATGTGGAGCATTTTTTCATATATTTATTCGCTTCTTTAATTTTGTCCTCTGAAAAATGTATGTTCATCTTGGATGTCCATTTCTGGATGCTACTGAATTTGTGAATGGGTGGATCCACTGAGGAGTACGGCGTCCTCCAAATTCAATTGCCGGGGCTGGTGAGATGGCGCAGTGGTCTAAAGCACCTACTTATACTTAGAACAAGCTTAGCAAAGCACAGGGACCGCGGTTCAATCCCCCAGCACCACATGCCAGCCAGCCCCGCCCCCTGGTGGGCTGAGCTGGCCACACACACACACACACACACACACACACACATAAATAAATAAAATTCTTAAAAAAAAAAAAAAAACAAATTCAATTGCCTTCCACATGCACAAGATGTTGGAGTAACATTTTAGATCTAAACCATAACAGTGTGTCTTTGTTTAATGGAGACAGCTTCACTTTAGGATCATGAGAAAGTTCTAGAAGTGGATGGTGGTGATGAGAGCACAACTTTATGAATGTAATTCTATGCACCTAATAATGGATAAAATGTTACTACAACTAAAAAAAATGGGAAGAAATATTACCAAATTTCCTTTATAGGAAAGGCCTAGAGAGCTAGATCAGCAGCAAAGAGCACATTGGCAGCCATACTGGGAATTCTGAACACCTGCTGAACCCCTAAGGAGAAGTGGGGTCCCTTGGAATGGTGGAGTCCAGGCCCGGGAGCGCAACATGGCTTGCCTGGAACCTCCCCACCTTCTGAGAGCAGCAGAGATGCTATCCAAGACCAGTGGAGTCACTTGGAACTTACACACTGGTCAACTTAAGGATGTCCCTATAGCGTTCGTCCAAGACCGGGACACTTGGTCACCAGCAGACTAAGTGAATACAATGACTCACAGCACATCATGGCAGATGTTCCCTGATGTGACCTGTGTGGACCCTCCCTGATGCAGGTCAGACCCCTTGTTTCCTTTGAGCTGAGAGACTAGGGCAAAAGTAAAGGGATTCTGCTGTGTGATTAAGGTCCCTGATGGATGACTTAGAACTACAGATAGGAGGTTTCTCGGAGGGCCTTCCCTAACAGAGAGCCATGCATGGGAGCCCTCTGTAGGACCCTCAGGCCTCAGAAGTCAGAGGCTGGACAAGGTAGAGACCCTCTTGGGGTGGCTGGTGTGGAAGGACTAAGCCACTGCAGAGTCCACAGCCGCAGGAGCTGAATTCTTCCTAAGGCTTCTCTGTTCTCCAGGAGGCCTTGATTTCTGCCTACAAAACCTGGGCTGTCCATCTGCTGATCCACTGGGCCCTCAGAAGTGTACCATAATAAACAGGTATGTTTCAAATCCTTACTTGGTAGTAATTTGTTGCATAATTATAGCAAAGTTCTGTGTGCATTAAATACACTTAAATAATACGTTACATTCATGATTTTATAATGGGATATATGAGGTGTGATAAAAATATGATGATATTTAATATTTTTTAAAAAATTATTACAGTAAAAGATACATTGCCATTGGTCCCCCTCAGTCTACCTACTTTAACTCAAACACACTTATCTCATCATTCTTACCACTTTCCAAAGTAGTTCTAGAAGTTTTTTTTTTTTTTTTTTTTTGGTACTGGGGATTGAACTCAGGACCCCGCACTTGTCAGGCAAGCACTTATTCCACTGAGCTATCTCTTCAGCCCTAGACATCCTCTTTCATGAGTATCTTTTAGTTGCAGGGTTGTGGCTTCCCTGACATACTAAATTGATTCAAAATTTTTACCTTTATAGTAATTTGGACTTTGAGAAAGAGCCAGAAGTCACACAGCGCCAGACCTGGTGACTGAGGAGAGTAGGGACTCACCGTAATGTTTTACTCTCTGCCTTTCCACTGGATGTTACTTGGAAGCAGGACTCACTATATTTTTTTTTAAAAAAAAATCTTGTAATGACATGACAGAGGCCCTCTGGAAATGCTTCAAGAAAGTGGCAAGAATGATGGGGTAAGTGTGCTCAAAATGAGAGGGTGTATTTTGAAAGGGCTTAATGACAATTTTTTAATTATAATAAATTATTTCTATTTGAGTACATAACATAGTTTTGATCAGTCCACATATGACATATGCATTTGTATGTATACATATTGTTTCGGTTACCCTTCTCTTGTTGCTGAGACAAAATACCTACTATCCAAAATGAAGGGAGGAAAGGTTTATTTAGCTCACAGTTAGTGGAGGTTTCAGTCCTTACTCAGCGGGCTCCCAGGCAGAGCGGCACATGGCAGAGGGCAACTGTTCACAGCAATGGACAACAGCAAAAAGCAAAGGGAGGAGCAGCAGCTGCAGCAGCTAGCCAGCCCCTCTCCCCTCCCTTATAGTGTATGCAGATTATCTGCCCCAGGGCGGGTGTTGCACTCACACACCATAATCCCAGTATTTTTTTAAAATTTATTTGTGTGTGTGTGTGTGTGTGTGTGTGTGTGTGTGTGTGGCCAGCTCAGCCCACCAGGGGGCAGTGCTGGCTGGCATGTGGTGCTGGGGGATTGAACCACGGTCCACTGTGCTTTGCTAAGCTTGTTCTTTTTTAAAAAATTATTTATTTATTTGTGTGTGTGTGTGTGTGTGTGTGTGTGTGTCCAGCTCAGCTCACCAGGGGGCGGAGCTGGCTGGCATGTGGTGCTGGAGGATTGAACCGCGGTCCCTGTGCTTTGCTAAGCTTGTTCTAAGTAGGTACTTTAGACCACTGAGCCATCTCACCAGCCCCATAATCCCAGTATTGAATGAAGAATAATCACAAATTCTAGAAGCTGTCCCATGACTGAATGAGGCTTTTGAGGGACAACTAGACATAAACCATAATACATATAATAGAAAGACACTGTGTTTTTTTTTTTTTTTTTTTGTGGTACTACTCAGGACCTTGAAGTAATCAATATTTTTGTCTTCCTTGTAGCAAATATTTGATGTGGTAAAGTATACATTTACAGATTTATTACAAATAAATGCTGAAGAAATGCTAGATTTAGAAAGTTGCAATTTTGCAACCTCTAGCACAATTATAGAATGAGACAAATAGGGCTGTCCGCCCCTCTGGTGGGCAGTTGGCAATGTCAATGTGATATGTCAATGTCATTGTCTGACCGTGACAAGTGTGACTGTTACAATTGAGCATGCTGAAGACATCCTGTGGGCAAAAGCCAGGGATGCTGATAAATACCCTATAATGTACAGGATAGCCCCCACAACAAAAAAGTTTTCAGCTGTGTCACAGACCCTGGATGACCCTATGACATTTCTGTCCCATCCTTCATACTTTTGTAAGACCCCTACCTTGAAAGGTGTGAACCTGTGATTTGTGGCTAGGCAACAGATTATTGCAAAGTGGTGAATATTATACCTGGGCACCTGTCATGTCCCTGAGGTGCCAGGGTCACTCTTCCTCCTGCGGGCCTATGGTCTTCCCACAGGGGATGGGGGCACATGCCTGAGTGCTGTCAGCAGGGGCCCGTGAGCGGTAAGGCCCTCATTCCCATAGACATGGGAGCTGAGTTCAACAATAAGCCGATGGAACTGGTCCCTCAGTTCCATCTTCAGGAAAGAATGCCACCCAGGGACACCTCAGGACCGGCAGCAGAAAGCCCAGCTCAGCTAGGCTAGGACATCTGGCAGACGGAAACCCAGAGATAATAATATGCACTGTTTTAAGCCAACCAGCATGGTGGATATAAAGGCCAATAAAATGGCCCTAAATGCCAACTGTGCCAAGGTTGGGCAGTTCTGATGTAGGAATTTATTGTTTCTGCAAAGAACTTTCGACTTTGCAGGTCTGTTTGGTCTGTTACAACACCCGACTATCATTGTTTTAGTTGTTTGTTACCATATGAAAGGTCCCTACTACTGGCTTTGTCTCTAAAATAACTCACTTGCTGGTCACAGTTCTGCAGGATGGAAGGCAGTGGCTCAGCAGGGCTCCTGTGGGGTGTATCTCACAGCCTGAAATCAGAATGTCAGTAGACAGGGTCCATCTGGAGCTGCCATAGGAAAATCCACTTCCAGCTCATTGAGGACCACTACCAAGTCCTTGTGGTGATGGGACCACAGCCCCCACTTCCTGGCTGGCTGTTGGTGGGCACTCTTGAAACTCCTGCAGGGCCCCCAGGTCCTTCTTTATTCCCTGGATCTCTCTGACCTCACCTCATTCAGGTAGATGAAACACCCAGGAAATCTCCCCATTTTCAGGCCAACTAGTTGGCCTCCATACTTCTGTCCCCCAAATGTCTTTTTCCCTAATACAATAACAGGAGCAATATCTTATCAATAGGTCTGGGAATAAGGACATGAGCTCTTGGGGGGAGGCCTAGTATCCAGCCTATGGTAGCCATTGCATCATAATAGCAGATGAAGTAATGGGGGGCCACTCCATTAAGACCTCATTTAGAGAATCATGTGCCTGGCCAATCTGGTCTATGGTGACAGCATTTGGCTGAACCCTGCTCTAGGAAATGTTCCTGAGAACTGCTCATACCATGACAAGACCCACATCTGGGAGCTTGGCGGCAGATAGTGCTAGGTTGCCACACCCCAACCCACTCTTGGGGCAGATTCACATCACAGTACAAGGCACACCAGATGTCCTATGCCTCTTTCACAGGCAATAGGAAGCCCTACACCCTCAAAAGTCACCCCATCCTCTAGGTTGATAGATCTAACAAGAAACAGAGAGTGGAAAACACTGTAGATGCTCTACAGATTTTGGCCATGAAATTCAAAACTTTAGGAATCTCTTAAGACAAAAGACCTTGCTTCTTCATGAAATAAAGGGAAAGGATTAAAAGAGGAGGGGATATACTGATAAAGAAGGCTTCAGTAGGGCTGGGGAGATGGCTCAGTGGAATAAGTGCTTCCCTGGCAAGCACAAGGGCCTGAGTTCAATCCCTGGTTCTGTCAAAAAAAGGCTTTAGCAAAAGTAAAATGTATAAGTCCCTATGGGAAGTGGGAGCCCCAAGCCTAGATTTGGGTGTCATAATGGTTTTCTGAAGAGTTCTTATCTTTTGGAGAGATGAGGAGATGTCTGATAATGAAGAATGATAATAACCTACCTGCAGACTGCGGAGCAGGCATCAGGTGGCAGGGCCAGGGGCTGGGGAGTTCCTCAGAGCTGGGGGTGACGCAGTTCATCTGTAGACTCAGCATGGATGCCCTGACTCCTGACATGTTTAGCCAAGTATGTATGAGGTGGACATAGCCACCAAGAGCCTTGGGATCCCTCTCTGCATGGCCTGGGCAGGCACCATTCAGAGTCCCAGGGACAGCTCAGTGTCCCCTGCCTGTGACTGAGGCAACTGAGGGCCCAATTTCTGACCAGTGGAGACTACTTGGCTTGCATTTCCATCTTGCCCCATCTGCCTAAGTTGGCACAATCAGCCGCTGGAGCAAACATCCCAGGACAGTGAGGGTGAACTTGACACCCCGAAGCCTTCCTGTATCACATGTTGCCAGGGTTTTTTGTGGTGGGCACCTGCTCCTAGTATGCTGTGAGCTCTGTGAAACCAGTGCTATTCCATCCCCCTACCCCACAAAAGTCCCCTTAAATGCCATGTAGTGAATGGGTCGCATGCAGGTAAGGCCAACAACCACTAGCCTCTTCCTGGGGGTCACAGGTGGCTCCAGCCATCTCCGTAGCCCCAGAAATTGGGCTGGATGCTCACAGGATTTCATCACCACTCACCCAGGTCTCCATCACTGCAGAACTTGGCCTGGTGGTGTCCTAGGCTTTGCCTCGGGGCAGTGTCTTTATGTGAAGTCTCTTTCTCCATGTTCCTTGTCTTGCATAGTCCTGTGGGGATGTGGGCTGTAAGCCTCCTTACTGGCCTCCCACAGAGTCCTGGCAGGTCCAAAGTCTCCTGATTCTCAGTGTCACCATGGCTCCCTCCTGCCTGACTGTGTGCCCGGGATGAGGCCTCTAGCAGTGTCCTATGCCCCCACCCCAAGAGCCAAGGTGGAGAGGCCACCAAGGGCTCTGCCTCAGAGCCAACAGGTTCTTAGTGAGCCAGCTGCTGGCTGCCTGGCTGACGTGGGAGTGTCCCCAGAGCCCAGGGCCCCTTCAGCTCTCTAGAAGGCATAAGCATCTTCACTTAGGGTGATGGGGTCTACAGGAAATGGAAGAGTGACTGACAGCGCAGATACATGGCCATGTGGATGTGCAGATGCACAGCACTGACCAAGCTGCTGCTGCTGCCCACTGCCCTTCTCAGCCTGTCCACATGGTAGTTCCTTCTGACCTCATTGCCGCCCTCGCAAGTGGCCCTGGTATTGCTCTCAGTCACAGAGAAGCAATATGACATGTAGAATGGTCACCAGCTGTCATGGTTTGGAGTTGTTTTTTTTTTTTTTTTTGCAAGGGGAACAATATAATACAAGACACATTTTATAATATTAGTTTATAAGGAATCACCCAAGAATTATATATAGCAAGTGCAGAAAATCTGTCCACACACTAAATACTAAAGACTCCAGCTGAGGGCTCAATCCTGATATCCTGTATGAGTCCAGCTGAAAACCTAGAGCTTGTAACAATCCTCCCACAAGTCCAACAGGAGGCCTACAGCCCACAAGTCTCATGTAGGTCCACTTCACAGATCTGTGCTGGAAAGGCCCAAAGGTCAGTGGTGGAAGCTAGGAAGTCTATGCCAGCGGGATAAGGGATCTGTGTTAGCAGGCTGAGGGATCTGAACTGGAGCTAGGAAGCAACGCTCAAGGTAAGCACCAGGGCTCCCCCTAAAAGTGCCACAGCCATCCTAGACAACAGTGCAGTCTGAACTCCTCAGATGATAAGGAAAGCTGAGTGCCCATCAGGAAAGCCAGTGTGACAAGCTTCTCCATGAGGCTGAGCTGTCACCATCTTCACCTCCAGAGCGAGGAAGGGATGCTCAAGATGAGGACAGTGCTCCTCCAGAGTTCATCAGGAAAGCCAGCATGACAAGGTTCTCCAGCAGAACAGCTCAGGAAAGCTAGCAGCTTCCAACAGCTCCACCAGCTTCTCAGAACAGCATCCCTAACAGCGTTTTGGCAGCTTCTTCTCTTCTGCCTTTATGTTGCTGGCAACAACCCTCAGGTGGACCTCATATATCCAGTACCACACTAGTTCAATTCAGTTGGGTGTAGTAAGTTGACTGCCAGTAAGAAATCTACTATACCAGCCTTTCTCAGAGTCACTTGGTTCTTAGATGAAGGGACCCATGTCAAGCACCTCCAGGGCTGTGCTGAGCCTCATAGAAATGTAAGGTCCCACAGGTCCTACAGACGGGGTTATGATTGGGTTTTCAGATGACCCATAAGCCCAGACACATTCCCAAGTGCACTAAGGTAGTGCAGGTGCCCAGAGGCCCACAGGCCAGCAAGCAGGGCAAGGTTCTTGGAACCACAGAGAAGCTCATGACACAGAGCCCAGGGGCAGACACACAGGCCCAGGTGGGTCTGTGACCAGGACACCAGTGCAGTGGCCAGGAAGACACTAGGCAGGACTTTCCTAGCTTTGTACCTCATGCGTCCATCTTTGGTATCTGGGTCACTTACCGTAACTGTGAATGGCCAGGGAGGGCTGGCTTCTGATCACCTAGAGCTACCTAAGCCAGTAAGCATCATGTGCAGATGTGACTGTGGGCAACTCCAAAGCATGAAGAAGCCACAGTGAGCTCCCATGGCTGCTCCTCCCAACCCGAGAGCCATGCACCCAAAGACCCTGCCTGCCAAAGATGGAACAGGGCTGGTCCTTCCCTGCTGCATAGCGTGTTTCTCTATCCAGGATGACAGGCTGCATTCCAGGTGGCCTACCCTGACCCGCAGGGCTCTTTCCAAAGGTCAGGGCCATGGCAGGAATCCCTTGATCATGAACCCTTGACTAGGTCCAGTCCCAAAGAGGCAAATGAGGAAACAGACCCAGGGGCTGCTGGAGGCTGGGACTGGGCAGCCAGACTATGCTAGAGGGGCAGCATACCTAGGGTCAGATGGGCTCCAGGCCCTCAGAGGCTCCTGCACCCCACTTAGCCCTCCAGACCCTACCATCTTTCCATCCTGCCCAGAACATAGCCCTTGCAGGGCAGCAGAGACAGAGGCCAAAGGCACCTCAGATTGAGGGGAGATGGGCAGCAAGCTCTCAATCTCCGCATGTGGCTTGGACATCTTGTAGCGGGTGGAGGAGAGAAAGGCAGGGCCAGCTTGGCTGGGTGGGGCCGAGCAGGAGGTGTCTACAACAGCATGGCCAGGCTTCTTCCAGAGTCTGCTGTACCGGGCCAGATGTGCTCAGGACATCAGACCCATATCCTGTGCATAAACCAAGTCCATGGCTGTGGTTAAGAGTGAGAGTGGAGGTAGAGAGACCCTGGACTCCAGCTGTGTGCTGCCCCCAAACACTGGGCAGCCACATCAGTGCCTGCTGCCCTTCACCCACCAATGTCTGCTTACAGGTATAGGCAGGAACCAAGGCATCACTGGCTGACCCTCTGGGAGGGGCTGGGTGCCTGGAAACCCACGGTCACCTTGGAACCAAGACCCATTCTTTCCCTGGTGGACCTGTTCCTTACCTAGAGCTTCCTCCAAGCACCCAGCAAGGGGGATAGAGTGATGCACTCTCTTCTTTTCAGCTGGGGGCTGAGCTGGCCTCTTGGGCTTCTGTTTTGAGAAAGCACATGTGTGTGCAAAATGTGCATGCCTGTGTGTTAGCATGTCTGTGTGTGGCACCCGCATGCCCAGGCCTTCCTGTATGTGTGACCATGTGAAAAAGATCCTACACATGAAGGGGGTGGGGTAATCTGCATCTCGCAGGAGGAGCCAGCAGGGGCCTCTCTCCTTGTACAAGGAGGGTGCCTGCTCCCTCCCTTGGGGCCTCATGTCTGTGCTCCTCACTTTCCCTAACTTCTCTCACTGTCCTTGACCCAGACATGACACCAGCCCCCCTGGCTGTATTGTCCACACCCACCAGCTGGAGTCACACCTGTGTCCCACTGTTCCTCCTGCCAAGGGCCCCTCTCTGTTTCCCCAAGGGTCAGGGCTGTCCTGTTGGACAGGGTCTCATGTTTTCCTCCATCTACAGGCCCAACCATTCTCCTGGTGCACTGCACCTTCCCCTTGCTGGCCCAGACTGTGTGATGGCCTCTTCATCTCTAGCCCCTTCTCTCAGCCAAGAAGTTAAGGCTTTGGCCTGACTGTCTGGGCTAGGGGCTGAGGAAGGTCTGAGGTCAGTAAACTAAAACTCTCCAAGAGCAACCCAGCATCCTGGTGTCTCAGTAAGTCCTGTCCAATAAGCTTTGTGAGGCAGGAGAGGGTCTTAGGGGAAGGCTGCTCAGAGGGACGGGCCCAGAGGATTCTTCATAACCCAGGTCACCTGGGATGGAAACTCATCTAGAAAGCCAGGCCTATGGGGAGGTCCCTCCAGAAGGGAGCTCAGAGCAGCCCCTAGCACAGCACCTATGTAAAAAGAGGGTCAGGCTGTTAGCTGCGCTAGAGGGGACCCAGCCAGAAGCCTGTGTATAGAAGGGGCGCCTAAATTCCTGCCAGGAGCTGGGGCAGCAGGCAGCACAGAGACAGGCTGGGTTGGGACAGAGGTCGGGCAATGGGAAGTTAGCCACTTCCAGGAGCAGCTGACAGACAGCAGAGGGAGTTGGGAGTCTGGTTGATCCCATCTCACAACCGGGAAGTTGCTGCTCCTAACTCCAGGCCCAAGGGCCTGCTGGGCCAGCCAGTCCTCTGAGAACCAGTAGGGGCCCTCAAGACCATGTGGAGGAGGGTACTGAGCCATGCGCACCCAGTGCAGGGTTAGGATTCATTCACAGAACACTGACCAAGTAGAGAGGAGGGCACCAGCCAGGGACTCCTGCCTACCTTACAAACCACACCTGAGCTAGGGCTAAGTCAAGAAAGAAGTTCTGGGGAACCAAAGTCTCCCCTGAAGCTTCAGGAAAATATGCTGTGTCCAGAATGAGGGGCAGGGACCTGTGATGGCCCTTAACCCTTTCTGACTCTGTGAACCCAGAAGCTACTGCATTGAGCTGTGACCCTGCATGGCAGGGTCCCCGTACTCTGAGGTTCCTATATGGCATGGTCCCACACAGCTGACCCAATGCCTATCAGGCTTTGATTCACCCTGGCCCCCTGGCCAAATTTTGGGATACTCTTGGCCACACCCAAAACCCCCTCAAGCTCTTTGGAAGGACGGCCAGAAACCCAGGTAGCTATTCCTGATCTGGGGGAGACCGGAGAAGTTGGGACCAGGGGTTTCCAGGACCAGGACACACACAACCCAGGGACGCAGAGAGTGGGCTGGGCAGGGGGCTACAGAAAGGTAGGATGCTACAAAGTGGGAGAACTGACCTCTGGTCCTAGGGTGGGGATCTCAAATGGCAGGAATCCATGGATGCCCCAGACAAAGCCGACCAGCCTCCACCCAGATACGGTCTCATGCCCAGCACAAGTGGGTGGCCCTTCCACACCCAGCACATGTGGTCGGCCACACACACTTGGAGAGCCCACAGCAGTTCTTCCTTCTCTCACACCCTGGAGGATGGGGGCCCAGCTCCTCACCTACATGGGGCTTCCAGTGTTCTATGTGCCACCCAGAATCCTCTAAGGCAGAAGATGTGCAGAACATGGTCGTATACCAATTCCTGTCTACCTTCTGATCTGTAGGAAATAGGTGGTCTGGTGACAAGCAGTGGCCACACTCTAAGGGTCACAGTGGACAGGGCCAAGAGTGAGAGACTCACTTCCCTATGGGACCTTTCAACATCAAGGTCCCCACAGGGTTGGGAAAAGCACTGGCCAGTGGTGCCAGCGGATGATTCTCACCATCCTCTTCTATTCCCTTCTGCCTGGGACCCTGCCCCAGCCTATGCTGACAAGTCTGGTGACAGCTGTGGTAGGGGAACCTATGCCATGCACACAGCTACTCTTGCTGGCAGAGTGCTCTCCCTTGGAGCTGGACCCCACACCCCAGTGCCTCCTTGATTGGTGGACACTGTCCTCATAGGGAAGGCTTTGATCCCATGCCCCAAATCTGAGGCTTTCCACTCCCTTTCCACGTCCCACTCTGTAAATCCCACTCCTGTCCCAGCCTGGTGCTAGCTAGCGCCAACGAGACTAGAGTTTTCACTGGATCTCACCCAAACCCTGGAATGTGCCTGCTGGCTGCGTGGCAGCTGTTCCTGGAACGGTGTATGTGTGGGGGTGAACAATGCACAGACTGTCTCAAGAGAGGGGGGCGGACGGGATGCAGACTCCCTGGACCCACGGATGAATAGGGCATGGAGGCCCAGACAGGATGGATGGGCTTGCCATGGCCCAGGCACCCCGGGCTTGGAAGGGGCTCTGAGCATCCACAGAAGCAGTGGAGCTTGGAACTGTCTCGGGGAGCACTGACTTGGGTCATGCACTCACACGAGGCTGGGGAGGAAGCAGGTGAGGGAAGGTACTGCTAAAAGACCCTGAAGAAGGTGAAGCCATGTACCCAGTATTCAGAATCGCAGGCACACTCCTACTTTTTTTTTCTTTTGAGGTACTGGGGATGAACTTGGGACCTTGAGCTTGCCAGGCAGGTACTTATGCTGTTGAGCTATACCCTTGGCCCCTATTTTTTGTTTAAATTTAATCATTTATTTATTTGTTTATTTGTTTGTTTGTTTGGTACAGGATCTCATTACGCAGCTCGGACTCAGGTGGCCCTTGACCCTTACTGACCCTGTGAACCCAGCAGCTACTGCACAGAGCTGTGACCCCAGAGCCATGCATGGCAGGGTCCCTGCACTCTGAGGTTCCTACATAGCATGGTCCTGGGGCCTGGAAGAAGGCTCAGTCGAATAAGTGCTTGCCTGGCAAGTGTAAGAACCTGAGTTCAATCCCCGGTTCCACCAAACAAACAAACAAACAAACAAACAAACAAACAAAAAACATAGCATGGTCCCACATAGCTAAGCCAGTGCCTACCAGGCTTTGATTCACCCTGGCCTGCTGGCCAAATTTTGGGACACTCTTGGCCACACCCCAAACCCCCTCAAGCTCTTTGGAAGGACAGCCAGAAACCCAGGTACCTGGGATCACAGGTTTTGGCTCTTGCTGCTCTGTGTGTCTTTGACCCATTCTCACGTCTCTGTGAAGTCCTGGGGAACAAGGATTTCAAGATGTCTGCACCGAGACCTGGGATTACAGGCATGCCCCACTGCGCTCGGTTTCAGTGGCCAGCACTGCGTTCTTGGTGTTCCAGAGCCAGCACAGCATGCAATACTAGGGATTGAACCTGGGTCCTTGCACTTGCCAGGCAGGTGCTTAGACTGCCGAGCTATCTCCTGAGTCCCAGGCACTCCAATTCCAGTTGAGCATCTGCAACAAAGAACATCTCCTTCAAGTACTTGGATCTGGTGAGCAGAGGGCACAAGGACATTTGTAATTATGAGGGCCCAGGGCACCTAACTCTTGGGCCAGTGGGACTCACTTCCCTCTGATGTTCCTGGGATTGTGGGTACTTCAGATTTCTTGAGAAGGGACACAAAGCCCTGGATGTCTTTTAGAAGGTGAGGCTGCCAGCCTGGTGCCAAGTGTCAATAGGGCACAGAGACCCAAACAAGGGACTGCTGCACTCATGTGGCTGAGATGCCACTGTGGCGAATGGGTTTCCAAGGATTTGTTAGTACTCGAAACTGGCTGCATGGTTCTTGCCCAGGATGTGGGGTTATGTGAGAGGCAGGTGGTGGCACGTGGCTCCCAAGACCCATATGAATCGGCACGTGCTGTCCAAGTCCTTTGGGGAGGGGAGGACGGGGGACTTGAGGCTTGTTGTGTGTCAGCCAGCACTCTGAGGGTGGCACACTGGAAGGCTGGTGATGGAGTGGGCCAGTCAGAGACCCCAGATCTTGGTGCGGACATCTTGAAATCCTTGTTACCTAGGACTTCACAGAGACGTGAGAATGGGTCAAAGACACACAGAGCAGCAAGAGCCAAAACTTGGGTCCCAGGGAAGGGGCCCAGGCTGCAGTTAGGCTACAGGGATAAAGCCCAATGGCTACTCATTCAGAAGGAGGTCAGGTATCCACACAACTGGGGAAGGGGGAAGAATACACCCAGCCTCAGGTGACGGGAATCTCTCAGGATCTCTGAGTCATACAGACACAGGCTAATGGGGTGCCAGTGGGAGGCTGAGCCGCCAGACCCTCAAATGGAGATGTAAAATACCTGAGGCCCAGGGAGGGACTCTCAGAGAGTCTGATATTGAGGCTAATGGGTGCTCAGGCACTCAGACAGGTGGGGTACCAGGTCTCCAGTGTATAGTCGCATGGTATTCAGGTGAGGAGAACATAAGTAAAACAAACACCAAGGCAGGGTGACAAGGAAGCCATCAGCTTCTCTGAGGAATGGGGTTGGGGCCAACAGCAGTCTGGGAACACTGAAAGGTTTGCAGAGGGTGGCGGGGGTCGGGGAGGACAGGACGAAGACAAGGAAACAGTGAATGGACAACTAAGCTCAGCAACAGAGTGGGATGTGGGGACCAGACACTGATGGGGTGCGGAGACTCCAAAGTTTAGAAAAAAGGATCTCGACTTGGGTCTGTCAGGCATAGGAACTGCTATCACTCTCGGGCTGGGGGTCAGCTGGTCTGGGCACAGGTACAGACCCCCGCACCTGGGCAGCGTGGGGTGGGCAGGCAGCCCAGTGCCTGAATGAATGGCACACAGAGAACCCAGACAAGGGTGAATGGGGCCCACACAGCAGTGCTACGGTCGAAGCAGTGTGTGCAAAACCACAGGAACAAGGCGCTGGGCCCTCGGCCCGGCACACAGGCCCTGCGTGCAGCATGTCAGTGGGAGAGTCAGTGGACCCAGCAAGTTGGGTACGGTCTGTCTAGGACCCAGGTAGCTACAGAACAGAGTCCCTGCTCCCAGACTAACAAGGAGTGGGTCACCTGGGCTGCACGGGTGCTCAGGTGATCACGGCATGTACCCCACGTATTTGCAATTGTTGGGTAGAGGCGCCAGCTCCAAGGATCTCCCACGTGAACAGGGACACCAAAACAAGGTGAAAGGTACTGACACAAGATGAAGGAAATAGGGCCCTGCATCCCAGGTCTCTGAGGCCTGCTGTGAATGAGGAGGGGCACGGAGACCCCATAGCCACATGGCAAGCGGGCTTCACATGGTAGAAGATGGCTACGTGTCCCTGGACTTCCCAGAGAGAAGAGGATTCACTCAGCAACTCCAAACAATGGTGCTCATATCCCTGGAGACTAGATGGGCATTTTAAAAAAAAATTCAGCACAGGGTCTCACTGTGCAGCTCAGACTAATAGAGTTCCTCCTGTTTCAGCTTCCCTAGCACTGGGATTATAGGCGTGTGCCACGATGCCTAATTTTGGTGGCTGGCACAGCACGTCTGGGATTTCAGGCCAGCATGGCATGTTGTACTGGAGATCGGACCTGGGTCCTTGCACTTGCCAGGCAGGGGCTTGGACCACTTAGATATCTCTCCAGCCCTAGATGGGGATTTTCAAAAGATGGACTTTGGACCTCAGAAACCCATGACATAGTGTTATATTCAGAGAGGGGTACAGGCACCTGATGATCTCATGGTGGGGCACAGCTTGACCTAAAACTCACATGGGAAACAAGCTCCCTAGATCCTTAGACAATATGTTATGTTCCCTGGATGTTTGCATGGGAGGGCCTAGCCTTGCTGGAAGTACTGGTGAGGGGGTCCAGCTCCCCAGATACCCAGGTGATGGGATACAGCCTCCCTAGATATCAGGTGATGGGGCACATGTTTCTCAAATGCTTGGATCTTGGAGTACATCCTCCTTAGAAGGCCAGGTCTTCGGATATAGCCTCTCTGGGTAGTCAGCCAATGAGGTACCTCTTCCCTGGATCCCCTAATGATGGGATACAGCCTCCCTGGATATCAGATGATGGGGTTCAGGTTCCTTAGGTACTTGGATGATAGTGTTCAGGCTTCCTCAGGTCCTTGAATGGGGTAGACACAGGCTGGGCCACAGACCAGGCACAGGACACTTGAGCCACAGAGGCCTGTGTCAAGCCTAGCACCTGCCCATGCTGTCCCTGGCACAGACAAAGCGGTGTTCTGGCTGGATGGGATACACAGTGCATCAGATTAGCCAGAGAATGCATATCTGACCCAGCACGCCTCACAAATTGGGGCCAGAAGCTCATGGCGCCCTAGCCAGCATCTGCTGTGAGTTCCAACCTCAAACATTCCCCAGGCACCCTCAAAGGAAGGATCTTCATCCAAGATCGCTGCCAGCGTCTCCACAGGGCTGTTGGCTGCCAAGCCACGGTCGCGGGGGCCACAGAGCTGTCCATGGGGCTGGCGGCAGGCTGCTGGCTCAGTTTGGTTTTCTCCTTCCTTCCCTGAGAACCTCAGATGCCACCTTGCCATGGAGGCACCCCTTATGGTGGGGAAGCAAACAGCTCCTCCACAGTTGACTGGAGTTGTGCTCACAGAGCATGTAGCTCAGCATGCCCTGAGGTCTGCTTGTCCCCATATGGATCTGCTTGTCCCCTGTCTTCAGGAAAAGATGCCTGTTGCTGAAGTGGCCCTGGCTGTACTGGGGTGACTTCTGGCCCCTCTGGTTTTAGTGACCTGTAAATCCCTTTTATGCTGGCTGGATCAGACTAAGGGACAGACCCATCCCTGTGTGGTAGTGGGACAAGTGCACACTCTGTGTGCCCAGAACCATGTATGAGCCATCCCTGCACATATGAGCTCATGTATCTCACCTGTTTGGCCCCCCAAACTCCCTTGAGCTGGGGCTTCTTCGTCCCACAGGCCTAGAGGCAGGCAGAGTAATAGGTTCTGTAGTTAAGCATTAACCAACCCTAGGCCTGACCTCTAGCAGCAGATAAAGGGTTTGCTGTGACACTCTAGCCTAGGTCCCAGAGTGACCAGACCAGATCAACTGGCTGGCACACAGAGGAGGAGCTGGGCTCCTGGCCAGTGAGTCCTGGTCAGGCCCCAGACGAAGCGAGGGGCATTGAAGTTACAGTGCAGGAAGGGCTTCTGCTAAAGGCTGAAGGCATTGATCACCCAGGCAGAGGCTGTGGGGCAGCAGAACGGCCTCAGCACAGCAGCAGGGCTAAGACTGTCCTGGCCAGAGTGCCAGCAGCTCCCTTGTCCAGCTCCTGTCCTCTTACCCTTGGTACTGGTGGAGCCAGCAATGCCGGAAGGCTGCCTTCCAGCCAGGGAGCAGTGACTCAGAGCTGCCAGGGCAAACCAAGTCCACCCTCGCAAAGGTCACCCACTCTCACAAAGCCTAGTGGGGCTTAGGACACCCTCACCCCGAGGGACCTTGTAGATAGGCTGCGGAGCCCAGTCACTCTGTCTCTGAGCTTTCAGGGGGACCTTCCTCCCCAAGGGAGTTTCCAGGCTCCTGAGGGCCAGCAGTTCCGGCCATGAGGTGGGGCTCTCTGAAGCCCGGCCTCCCAAGCTCCCCCTCCCACCATGATGCTCCTAATACTAGAGGCAGAACAAGTGCCAGGCTACAGCTCCAGGTTCGGAGTGGGACGGACTTCCTGGTGGCCAGGGTCTGAGAGGAAGGCCTGAGGTGGGCTGGCCATAGAAGCCGTGGGCGTCAGGTGAGAAACTCCATTCTTGGGGGGCACCACTTCTCTTTTGGGGGTCTACTCTTCAACAGTAAGGTCCCATAGAGAGTCACTCCCACTGAACCCAAGCTCCAGTTCAACCGGCAGTGGAGAGAATGAGCTAGCAGGACTAACTAGGAAGTTAGGAAGACGTAAGTGCCTGGCTTGGGCAGAGAGGGAAGCGTAGGGGTATCTGGGTTCCTTACTGGGAGGGACCAGAATGCAATACAGCATAAGACTGGGGCATCAGAGGAACCACAAATGGCTTTCTGGGCATAGTGGGGGTCACATGGGCCGTGAGGGTGAGTGGGACCTGGTGGAGGGAATGCTGCTTGCAGGTGCCTGGCAGCTGCAGGAATGAGCCAGCTGCCCTGCCCACAAGCTTAGAGCAGAGGTGGGCTGTCAGAGCCATGGTGAGAGGGTAATACCTGTCTCCTGTCCCAGAGCATCTCTTGAGTAGGCCAGGGGGAATTGGCCACCAAAGACAGACAGCAAGAAAGGTGCTGGCAGAGCACAGCTGAGTGTCCTGGGGGTGAGGAAGGAACCAGAGAGCCTCTCAGTGTCCCTGTCCCTTGGATCTCTACTGCTCGAGCTCCTGGGCACTCTCCTGAGGAGCCCCAGTCTGGAGGTACTCAGCTGGTGGGTGGGGACCAGTGAGGCTGACAGCACCACCTTGTGGTTGCCAGCCAGTCAAACTTTTATCACGATGTGACCTAGCGGTCCCCAGGGACCCTGAGCTCCCCAGGCTTCAGGATCAGGGCCAGCAGTGGTGTTCCCAGAGTCCCAGGATGCGCCAAGTCCAGTTTGCAGGCAGCGCCTGCGATCTCCGTGGGAATGTTTTCCAGGCCACCTGGGGATCTTGCAACTTGGAGGGCCAAGTCCGGGTTCAAGGGCTACGCTACCCCCTCTTAGATGTCTGAGGTGGAATAGGGACAAGAGGGGTGCAGGGAGGGTCACATACATATACATGCATGCACAGAAAGAGACCATATTGACAAAGCATTCCAATTCTCAACTGTAAAATCTTTTTTTTTTTTTGGGGGGGGGTGCAGGGTCTCACTACACAACCCAGACTCATAGTGATCCTCCTGATTTCTGCCTCCTTAGTGCTGGGATTACAGGCATGCGCCACCATGCCTGGACTCCTTAGTGCTGGGATTACAGGCATGCGCCACCATGCCCGGACTCCATTGCCGGCTCAGAGCACCTAAGGGTGGGGCTGGCGTGGTAGGCAGAGCCAGGGATCGAACCTTGGTCCTTGTGCTTACCTAAGCAAGCTCTTAGTCTGCTGAGCTATACCGCCAACCCTTCTCAACTGTAAAATGTTTTTTGCTTTTTTTTTTTTTTCTTTTTTTCCCCAGAACCAGGGATTGAACTCAGGCCCTTGCACTTACCAGGCAAGCGCTTATTCTAGTGAGCTATTTCCCTGGCCCTTCAACTGTAAAATCTTGAATAAAGCTACTTCGGAATGCACATAGGATCTCACATTTCACCACCCCCAAACTGAGCCTGTGTGGATGGGGCAGTCCTGCCCCAGGGACCTGCATGACCCTTGGACCCATTTCACTGGCTACCCTGTGGGTCACTCTGCCAGTCACCGGAGAACTATGGAGCTCACCTAAATGGGGGAGTGGGAAGGAGGGAAAGCCAGGAACAGAGGGGCTGCCAAAGCCTGTGAGCTCACAGCACACCCCTCTCCATGTTGATCTGTAGGGACTTCTCAAAGGGCCTCCTGAAAAAGTATGGATAAGCTATATGGTACGCCAGGCCCAGTGCAGAATGCCAAAGAGCTTCCTTTTGTGAAAAAAACCGAGAAATTTCAAGAAGGAACAACAGGCATTAAACTCAGTACTGACCTCTCTGCTGGTCACAGGCTCCAGCCTCAGCCTATTGGGACACCTTCAGTCCCCTGGAGGGAAGCAGGACAGGTGGACCCCTACCAAGCCACTGCCCCCTTCTCTATCATCCACTGGGCAGTGGTTGGGGGGTCAATTCTGGATTTATGATGAGGTCCTTCTGTTCTCTCCTGAGCACCAGGATGGGGGAAGCAGGGTTGAGTGGATCCAGCTCATTTACTGGTTGCTGTGGTGGAGTGGTGGTGGTGGGGAGTCCCTGCAGGAGGTTGCAGGTCTTGTGGCAGAGGTGGGGTATTAGGAACTCAGACTCCCTGCCGCCCTGGGAAAAAGAGAAGGGCTGAACTTGAAAACCTTCCCTGGGCCTGGGGTCACAGTGCACCCCAGCCCCTAGCCAGAAACCTGCCCTCCCTGCTCATGAATGGGAAGAACCAGCCTGGTCAGGTATGCTCTCTCCTCCCCAGGTCCCAGGCAGGTAGGGTATAGGGGCTAGGGCAGCTTCGCCTGCCTGCCCACCCTACTTCCCACCCACATGTGAAGGGTGGCCGGTAGGGCAGGCAGGCAGGCGAGTGTGGGCAGGTGGCTGAGTCAGTGAGAAGGAATGTTCTGGCCACTCCCAGCTGCACCCAGCTCCTGCCTGCCCCCACCTTGCCCTGGTCCCCAGGTGTACCTGGCCCGGTGCCCACCCATGCCAGCAACACACCTTCAGCCCAGGCTTGCTCGAAGGAGCACCCACCCACAGCCAACCTATCTCTAGACCCCAGGGTCCCTCCTGGCTTCCAGGGACCACAGTGCACAGATCCACCCTGAGCGTGCTTGCAGACAGTGGCTAGCCTTGGGCAAAAGGGCATGTGGTGGGCCATTGAGCAAAGCCCCCCAGCCCCATGGATGAAATGGACCTTAGGAAGGGCCAAGGCTCAGGAGAGACTGGCAGGGAGAGAGGGGCTTCCTGGAAGAAGGGATTCCTTTGAGTGGGGAGTGACAGTGAAGGCCCAGACCAGTGTGGCTGAGGCTGGCACCTGGAGGAGGTGGTCAGGAGGCTGGGCCCATGGCAACCAAGCTGCAGCTTTGGCTAAGCCAGCACCTCCCCCCTTGCCTTCCTGGGCTCAGAGCCCTCGGCCTGCCACCCTGGGCTACTTCCTGGGCCAAGCAGTCCCTGTGCTGGCTGCTGCTAAGAGGATGAGGCAGTGGGTAGGGCCAGGGGAGCCCCACACCTTCGTGACCTGACCGCCCTTCATGGCCTTCTCTTCCAAGCCAGCAGGAAGATGGGTCGTCCACCAGATCCCCACAGCACCCCAATCCCTGCTGGCACCACGGCCATGCCTGGCCTCATTCCAGACCTCGTCGCCAAGATCCCCTGTAAGTGTCAGGTCCCTGAGTGTCTAAGGGATGTGGGCATGGCCTGGTTATGCAGGAGACTGAGATTGTCCACAAAGGCATCTCAGCCTCCTGTGCCCACACCCCAGGGCCCCACTGGGCACTCATTGTCGCTGCTCTTGCTGCTGGCATCCTTGCTGTTTCCTGTCTGTTCTGTGCCATCTGTTGCTGTTGCCAACGCCGCCGTCGTAGGAAGAAGCTCCAGAACAAGGAGGTTATGAATCTGGGCACTGCCCGTAGCAGCACCACCACCCACCTGGTGAGGAGCACCTCCATGTCAGCTGGGTCCCTAGAAGACAAAACAAATCCTAATCTCTGGAGCTTGGAAGAGCCCAGGCAATTAGGGGCAAGCTCACCGTCCTTCCCCAGGGACAGTCTGGTCTCCCCAGAAGCAGGGGAAGGAGGGCCTTTCTGGTAGGGTAAGAGGATAAACAAAGGTGAGGCGGAGGCACTGCAAAAGGGGACATATGGCTGGGCATGGTAGCATATGCCTGCAATCCATCTTCTTTGAGCCTTCAGGATCACCATGAATTCAAGGCCAGACTGGGCTCCATTACATAGTGAGTTCAAGTTCAGCCCGGACTGCACAGTGAGACCCTGTCTCAGAGAAGGAAAGTTGTTGGTTCACGGGTCACTGGGAGAGACAGCAGTTTCTTAGGAAAGATAGTGGTGCAACAGATGACCTATGGGGGTGGGGGGGAGTTGGCCAACCTCACAGAGCTGAGCTAAGGATGTGAGCCTTTCTATTGCCTGGCCTGAAGGTGGGTGGTTGACCCATGTCTCGGAGCTGGGAATACCAAGGCTCTGACAAGAGCACATGGTCTCCCCTGTCCCTGCTCGCCCCAGGTGCAGCCAGACATGGAGAACTTGGAGTCCAGTTTGGGAGACCCTCTGCAGTGGGGGCGAGTGCTGCTCTCCCTGGAGTATGACTTCGGAAGCCAGGAGGTGGGGACGCCCCAGAGCAGACCTGCAGTTCTGAGGCTAAGGGAGAGTGATGGGTGGTGCGGGGGTATCGGCGATGACCTGTGAAATCCCCTCGGCTGAGCCCACTGCTGGCCCCCAGATCAGAGTGGGCCTGAAGCAGGCAGCTGACCTGAGGGCCGAGGGCACTGTGGACCCCTATGCTCGCGTCAGCGTGTCCAAGCAAGCCGGGCACAGGCACGAGACAAAGGTGCATCGTGGCACACTCTGCCCCGTGTTCGAGGAGACCTTCTCCTTCCATGTGAGTCCAGGTGGGATTTGGGGCGGAGGTGGATGAGGTGGCCTTCGAGCCAAGGTGCTGTCTGGCTTATCACCATGCCCTCAGGTCCCACTGGCAGAGCTGCCCAGTGCCACCCTGCAGGTGCAAATGCTGGACTTTAAGCGCTTCTCTGAGCACAAGCCACTGGGGGAGCTGTGCCTGCCACTGGGCACCTTGGATCCTCAGCACGTCGTGGAGTGCTGGTACCAGCTGGGCCCACCGGGCACCAATGAGGTGAGGCCACTGGACACCAGGCTGCAGTCCAGAGGCAGAGCTAGTAGGACCCCTTTTCCAGGGCCTCAGGGAAGATGGAGGTGGAGTCTCCCCAATGAACCCTGTTGTTCCCACAGGCTGAGCAGATGGGAGAGTTGTGCCTTTCCCTGCGGTATGTGCCCAGTTCGGGGTGCCTGACTGTGGTTGTGCTGGAAGCCCGAGGCCTGGGCCCAGAGCTGGCAGGTGAGAGCCTCACTTGCCTACTCAGGGGGACAGAGGACTGGGGCTCTGTCAACCCTCAGACCCTGGGTCTTTCCCCTCTCTCGTAAGCCCAGAGTCCTATGTGAAGGTTCAGCTCATGCTGAACCAGAAGAAGTGGAAGAAGAAGAAGACATCCAGCAAGAAAGACACCACTGCCCCCTACTTCAATGAGGCCTTCACCTTCCTGGTGCCCCTCAGCCAGGTCCAGGTAGGCTACTGGGAGGAAGGGCAAGGTGGGGCAGGGCCTTGTGCTGGACCACAATGACCTCACCTTCCTCTCCCCCACCCTGACCTGTTTCTGTGCAGAGTGTGGACCTGGTACTGGCCGTCTGGGCCCGTGGCCTGAAGCTCCGGGCTGAGCCTGTGGGCAAAGTGTTGTTCGGCCCCCGGGCTTCCGGCCAGCCCCTACAGCACTGGGCAGACATGCTGGCCCATGCCCGGCGGGCCATTGCCCAGTGGCACCGCCTACAGCCTGCCAAGGAGGTGGACCGTATCCTGGCTCTGCAGCCCCGCCTGCGCCTGCCAGTGCCTCACCCCTAAAAGCATCTTGGTTCTCAGTTTCCCCAGACAGAGCCATGGGCACTCCTCCAGACCACTTGTAGGACTGCAATAAAAGCCTTCCCCTGCCACACGTGTCCTACTGGTCCTGTGGAGACACATAGGCAGGGCAGGGATCCACCCTCAACCCCATGGCCCCACAAAGGTTAGGGGAGGATCTTTCCCTTCCAAATTTACCAGCCCTCAGCCTCTGACTGGGGCAAAACCTTGATCTGACCCCTGGGTGGGACTGGGGGTCCTCTAAGAGCCATTGGTCCCCTCTGGGCCCAAGTGGGAAGAGTCAGGAGGGGGAGTCCCTCCAATGTGACATGTAAAGGATAGCATAGAAGGAGGAGCTGGAGCTGGTCCTTTGGGGACACAGTATGATCTGGGGGCGTTGTAGGTAAGGATGGTAAGTAGTGGGGGTCCTAGCACTTTTAGGGACCAGCAACACAAAGCCTCCCCCATGTGAGCAGCAGGGGGCAGTAGACACCTTCAGAAGCTGCTCTGAGCCTTTGGGGGGCAGCCTTGGCTGGGGATGTACCTCCTAATCCCCGCACATCTGGATGGCTTTAGCGGCTCCAGTCTTCCTGCATCTCATGTCTCTTCTGATCCCCACGGGCTGGGGAGTGGGCAGGGCTGGGGCCAAGCGCCCCACTGCTCAGAGAGGGTGCCAAGTCACGAGCCGGTGTCTCTGTAGGGTGGGGCCTGCAGGGGTGTGTGGGGGCTGAGGGCCTCGGCCGGGGTGAGCAGGTTAGTGTGGGGCCTGCCTAGGCAGTGAAGGGGCCCAAGCTCTCACAGGTCACAGAGAGGTTCCTAGGCTGGTAGCGCTGCCATCCTGGGGTTGATGGACATGTTCCGAGTTGCCCATACAAAGGTGCCGGAGGCCAGGGTGTTATAGCAGGCTGGGAGAGGCTCAGCTGCTCATCCGGGGGCCCCATCCTGCTCAGGTTCAGGGTGGGAAGGCAGGGTCATGCAGAGGGGAGAGCAGTCCCTGAGGTCCTGGTCACCATGCAGGGCCCAGGAGGGCAGGCTTGGGGGTCCGCGCCCTCCTTGGGGTTGGCCTTGAGGGTGGGGTGGTGGTGGTGGTGGTGCATGTAGCTGCTTTGCCTAAGGGTTAGCCCTGGGTGAGGTAGATGCAGTCAATCATAGGGCCAGAGCAGGGAGCAGGCACCCCGCAAGAAGCACAGGGCTCAGGGAGAGGAGCTCTGGGGTGAGCCCAGGAGGGTGGACCTAGCAGGGGCGCGATGTACAGCAGACTCCCACTGAATGGCCTTCCCTGACCCTCAGCTGGGCAACCACCAAAGCCATGCTTGAGCCACACATGTTGTCCTCAGGCTCCTTGCAAGAAAAGGGAGACATCTCGACCTCGTCATTGAGCCCTAAATAGAGCAGCCCAACCACGACACCCTCCCCCCAAAGATTTCTTGGACAGGATGGCAGCAAGAGGCCAGTGGCAATTGCCTGGGCTGGGCCAGACCAGGCAGCCTGGGCAGGTGGGGAGGTCTCTCTGGTTCTCTGTGCCCCCATTGGTCTGAGGAGGACTCCATGCCCTTTCTGAGCAGGGGCCCAGCCTGGGGGAGGTCATTTATACCCCTCCTCCTGGGCCCACCAGACCAACTCGCCACTGCCGGACTGACCTGGTTCCCAGTCCTGCTGCCCAGACTCTAGGTGAGGCCCGGCCTGGCCTGTGGAGGCCAGAGGACAGGGCACTCTCAAGCTAGCTTGCTGAGGACTTCCTGGGGCAGGGGCTTAGGGGCAAAGGGGCAGCTGCCAGCAGCCCTCTCTGGGGGCTTCTGTAGAGTTGGGAGTGAGAAGTGGAAGCTTGGGGAGGTGGCAAGGATGGGGCAGGGGTCTTGGACAGGTCTCTGATGACCAGACCTCAATTCTAGGATACTGGCGGCAAGAGTTTGCAATCATGCTAGCCAGGACCCGAGCCCCCAGGCCACATTGGGGAACATTTTCTTGCATGCACTTAAGTCTGAGGCCAAAGGAACAGAGTTAAAAATACCAGCATTACTCTGGCAGCCACCTGTGCTGGCCTGGCCCACCCCTCCCTCAGGGACAGCTGCAGTTCCTCGCCCCGCCTTGGACATTTTGGGAACACTTTCTCCTCTTACTTCTTACCCTGGGGAATTCTTCCAAGACACTGCCCTCTAAAAAGACTGGAGTCAGGGCATGACACAGGGGGACCTCTCTGCCTGCTGAGTGCTGTCCTCTTGTGGGTGGGCCCTCACACCTCTCTTTCTTCCCACAGGCTAAACTCCAGACTTCAAGATGGGGGAGTAAGTGGCACCCCACAGGGGCCCCTACCAGCTATACCCTCCTGCTACTGGAGTGGGGGCCCTGGCATCTCCCCAGCAACACCCCCTGCCCACCCTGCCCACTGCCCACCCCTCTGCCGCATCACACCCATGGCTACCCCCTACCCACTTGTCATGACCCTAACCTCTCTCTTCTCTCCCCTCCCCCTCCCATCTTTTCTCCTGGGACAGTGAGGAGGTGAGTACCTGACTGGGGATCTGAAACCTGGGTGGGTGGACAGGACTTTCAACTTGAGATAAGTCAGACAGCAGAGCTTCAAGGCCCTGAAGCCCAGGGAAGACACCCCTATTCCCAAAGTGCCACACCCACAGAGCCTGGTGACAGAGGAAGTGGCTGCCCGCTGCCTTATGGGGCAGGGGAAGTGAGGTGGGGGCCTGGTCACCAGGTTGTCATTTCTTCCTGATTTCTGTACTTCATGTGCCTCCAGTCTCCTCCTCTCTCCTGCCCCATCCCCCCTCCCAGCCCATGTGCCACCTGGGCTAAGTGTTGGGCCAAGTGTTGGGCCAAGTGTTAGGCCGGAGTGCTGCGCCCCTGAGGAAGCTCTGGACCAGGGAAATGAAGGCTGGGTTTGGGCCATGTCCTCCTTGGAGCCTCTGGCTCAGCTGTCCCAGGCAGGAACTCCTGCTCCCGGGGCCTCTGCATCGGGCGGGTCTGGAGCCAGCCTGACTTTGTCCCTTCTACTTCCGCAGAAACGCAACAGGGCCATCACGGCCCGGAGACAGCACCTGAAGGTAGGTACTGCCGTGAGAGCGCGGGGGCGGAGCCATGAGTCCTCGGAGCAGCCCCTCATCATCCCTTTCTCTTGCAGAGTGTGATGCTCCAAATTGCTGCCACTGAGCTGGAGAAGGAGGAGAGCCGCCGTGAGTCCGAGAAGCAGAACTACCTGTCGGAACACTGCCCGCCCCTGCACATCCCTGGCTCCATGTCTGAAGTGCAGGTACTAGCTGCCTGCAGTCAATGGGCCCCAGGCTCAGTTTCCCCACTCGAGAGAGCCAGGGGGTGGTCAGGGAAGGGTGGCCTCAAGTGTGAGGACAGCTGCCTACTGCACCCTCCCTGCCCCAGGAACTCTGTAAACAACTGCATGCCAAGATTGACGTGGCTGAGGAGGAGAAGTATGACATGGAAGTGAAGGTGCAGAAGAGCACCAAGGAGGTGAGGGGGCGGGCCACAGCCTGGGGGCGGGGTTGTAGCCAGGGGGCGTGGCTACAGATGGGGGTGGGGACGTGGTGGGGAGGTACGTGGGGTTTGGGGTCTACCAGGCGCTCCCATGGCCTCCCTCCTGGCAGCTGGAGGACATGAACCAGAAGCTGTTTGATCTGAGGGGCAAATTCAAGAGGCCCCCCCTGCGGCGGGTGCGCATGTCCGCCGACGCCATGCTGAAGGCGCTGCTGGGCTCCAAGCACAAGGTGTGCATGGACCTGCGGGCCAACCTGAAGCAAGTCAAGAAGGAGGACACAGAGAAGGTAGGCTCTGCTCCCTGGGTAGCTCTCCTCCTTCTGCTGACCATGCTGGGAAACCTCCACTATCCCCTTTACGGAAGGGAAACAGGCTGGGGCATCTGTGGGGCTGTGGGCCTGAGCCCTCTCTCACTCCACCAGGAAAGAGACCTGCGCGATGTGGGTGACTGGAGGAAGAACATCGAGGAGAAGTCTGGCATGGAAGGCCGCAAGAAGATGTTTGAGTCTGAGTCCTAGGCCTCGGCGCCCTGCTCATCGCAGGGAAGCATCCAGGCATGAAAGGACCTGGCTTCATCCCAGTGGTCAATAAAGGATTCGAATCCCATGGCTGGTCTGATCTGGTTCTGAAGCCTGCGCTGTGCTCAGCACTGCCAGGCAGCCTAGGAAGAAAGGAAGTCACACAGGACTTCAGAGAGGGAGGGGACGTCCAGGAAGACCCCACAGGGAACCCACGCTAGGCTGCACCCTGGGGATGGTGGATGCGGCCAACGGCAACTCCCACACATCCCCTGGACTTTTCTAACAACTCAAAGATTGGGCAAGGATGGCCATGGGGGCCCCAGTCACATCTGAGGCAGCCGGGGGGGGGGGGGGGGGGGGACCGTTGAGATGAACTCATGCCTTTGGGCCCACATGTAGACAGACCCCCCTCCCAGTGACACAGGTCCAGGCTGGCTGCAGCAGACATGTCCCCGGTGCCTTGGGAGCCGCCACTCCTCCCAGGCCCCTCCCATCTCTTTCTCAGAGGTCCATCTGGGACGGAAAGCTGAAGTCACTTTTGTTGCCTTGGCCATGGGCACAGCACTTCCTGTTCAGGAAATAGGTGGTAAATTCTTCAGAATGAGTAGAAGGAGAGAAAAGGAGGGAGAGACAGATAAAATGATGGGAGGCGTGCAGAAGCAAATGTTTGGGCCCCGGAAAATAGCTCAATAGAATAAGTGCTTGCCTGGCAAGTGCAGGGTCCTGAGTTCAATCCCTGGTACCGGAAAAAGAAAAAAAAAAAAAAAAAAAGAAGCAAATACTTCCTTGTGTTCTTACTTTTGACCCTGGCAACCTTGAGGTCATTCTCCCCCACCCCCATCAAACTTTTCTTCAGATGCTTAAACAATAAAATTCTTAAGTGACATTAAAAAAAAAAAAAAAAAAAAAAAAAAAGGCTGCAGTGAAAAGATCGCAAAAGCCAGCAGTCAGGACTTCAGAGGCTGAGATGTGAGCGGGAAGGTGGGAGAGGTGCAGGAAGGTGCCAGGGGACACTTTGCTGGCTCTTGTGTAGCCCTGGAGGATGGGGGGGGCTACTCTTCAGAGTGGGCCAAGAACCACGGCAGGATGTTGTCACCTCCAGGGCAGCAGAAATGGAGACCAAACACAGGACAGACACAGGGAGCCGGGTCCTCCAGGACTGGGTGGTTGGTTTGTTTGGGGTGAGTTGTCTCTCTGTCTCTGTCTCTGTCTCTGTCTGTCTCTTTCTCTCTGTGTGTGTCTAACTCTGTGTCTCTGTGTCTCTCTGTGTCTGCCTCTGTCCCTCTGTCCCTTTGTCCCTCTATGTCTCTGTCTCTGTCTCTCTCTGTCTCTGTCTCTGTGTCCCTGTCTATCTGTCTCTCTGTCTCTGTCTGTGTCTCTGTCTCTGTCTCTCTGTCTGTCTCTCTCTCTCTCTCTCTCTCTCTCTGATATCCCCACTACTGGGGCACCTGAATGGTCCTGGGCTTCCCTGGGCCTCAGTGCCCCCCCTGGGCACAGGAGTGACCAGTCCTCACCCTTCCTCTCCAGCCCAAACTCACCTGGTCCAACTGTATGTCCTCTTTCAGTCCCTAAGCATTATACCCTCACTGTGGTCTCTCCATGCGGCTCTAGAGCCTGACTGTTAGAGCTGGCCTCTGTGTCTTATACCCTGCTCCAACATGTCAGGATACTTGGTCTCAGTTTACCAGGCCATCATATGGGCACAGAGCAGACCCAATTTCATAAGTTGACAAGTACCAGTGTGGTGGTTAGGGTTTGCAAGGGAATATTTAATACAGGACAGATAACATATGGGATCTGTGTATTTAATACAGGATGCATAATTTATAGGAGCATTTTGTAATATTCATCCCAAAAGTCAAAAGAAGAAGCATGTGAAAGATCTGTCCACCCACTAGAGACTAAAAGAAGCCAGCAGAAGGCCTGTGACCATAGCAACGTCCTGCACGAGTCCAGCTGAAGACCCAGAGCCCACAACAACAGCTCACACACATCTGTATCAAAGATCTGCACTGGGAAGGTCTGCAGATTGGGTGGAAACTAGAGTGACTGCGCCAGTGGGATGAGGGAGCTGACCTGGAGCCAGGAAGGTAAGGTCGAGGGCGACCCCTCAGAGAACTGCACGCAGCCAGCCTCAGCCACAGCGAAGACCTAAGCTCTTCTGCTGAGAACAGCTGAGTTCATATCAGGAAAACCAGCATGACAGCCTTCTCCAGGAGGATCAACAGCTCACCGTGTTCCCCTCAGTTCTCCTTTCATGCTGCTGGCAACAACCCTCAGGTGGGTCTTCATGCCCAGTCCCACGCTGACTCAGCTCAGTTGACCGTTCATTCATCCACCACAGCCTGGCACCTCTTCCCACGGCTTCTTGCCTCCTAAGGGCCAGCCTGGCCTCTTCTCTCCCAGCATGGCCCCGAGGTGGCCCTCTGACAACCCAGCAGCAGGACTGCCTGGCTTGCTTCTGTGACCCCTCGTTCTTCAGGGTCCCAGGTGGTCATCTCCCTGGTGAGCCTTCCCTGAGCCTTATGTGAGCCTCAGATCTGTCCACCTCCGCACTCTGTCCCAGGCAGTCTCTCTCACGTCTACTTTTGATTTAAAAAATCACTGTCCACTTGCTTTTTGTTATTTCTGTCTCTCCCTTGTCTGTGGGCAGAGTTGGGGACCTGAAGCTATACGGCACTGCCTGTCTCTAAAGCTAGGGAGGCATCTTAGTTACTATTCTCTTGTTGCTGGGACAAAATGCCCAACCTCCAAAATGAAGGATGGAAAGATTTATTTAGCTCACACTTCATGAAGCTTTCAGTCCATACTCAGCTAGCTCCAAGGCCAGGTGGCATGGCTGGGGGACAACAGTTCAAGGCGCAGAAGACAGCAAGAACAAAAGAAGCGAGAGAAGAAACCCTTTTTCCTTTCTTCAGGCTACCTGTTCCCCCAGGGCAGCGTGGCACTCACACCATCTCTCCACCCTCCTCTTGCACAAGTTGGGGATGTTTACAAAGTGGGACTCTAGCCCCTTACTCAGTTGTTCAGTTAAACTTTTAAACTTCTCAAGTTGACACAGTGTATGAACAACCACTACAGGAGACACTTGCATGCACCCAGATGCCCAGACCTCGATAGCCACCCATTGAGGTATGAAGATAGGAGTCCCTTAGGTCGGGGACAGGATGCTTGTCCTTCCGCGTCCAAGTTTGCAGGGCTGGTTGTGGTTGCACCAGATGGCCTCCCCTCCCCTGGCTGCTTCTGTCTCCAGCGAGTACCTCAGTCCACCACACAACCGCTGTCCAGCCACATGGCTTCTCCCTCCCTTGTCTCTGCCATCACACCTCCTAATCACTCCTGTCATGGCCAGAGCCCCTGCTCTGGCTCAAATTCTGCCTGGCGTGGATGCAGCCATCTGCTGTCCAGTGAGGGACCCGGCCCATGGGAGACAGCATCAACTCAAGACCCTCCACCTCTGAGCCCCCTGATCAGTCTGAGGGGCCTTGCTCTCTGCACCTATTTTGAGACTTCTCCTGGCCCCATACCCCTGCTGGCTTTGTAGGGGATTCCTGGGCCTTTCTAGGCTGTGAGTCTCCCCACGTCCCTTTGCTCTGCTATGATCCCTTGGAGGGTCTTTTCTGTTCTCACCTGTCCCTCAGCAGCTCTCACTTTCCTAGTTCTACCTCTCCTCCAGTTCTCACCTATGACCTCTCTGCCTACCCGCTAGGAAGCCATTCCCTGGATTTCCACTTCTCCCAGCATTTCTCCCACTGTAAGTTTCCCTCCTCTGGTGCAAAAGAGAAGTGGGAGAGAAGTAAAGAAATCCTGTATCGCTCCATACGGGAGGACTCCCAAAGAGAAGCAAGGAACCCTCTGGGAGGAGGCAGGCAGGTGAAGAGTTTACCAGGCTGGGTTGGGGGCGGAGCTTGTGTGGGCGGCATGGGGTCCTAACAAGTGCTGATTGGGGAAGGCTTGGTGCTTGAAAAACAAGAGAGGAAGTTTGAGGTTAACCAGGAGTAAGAAGGCGGAAGTCAAACTAGGAGTGGCTTGCTGTTGGTCTTGGATCTCCATGCTGTGCTGACTCACCACCATGAAGACCTGGCGGACTTTCATAGGGATGCAGACCCATCACCTGCCTGTCTGTCACCCACCCACCCTCCTAGCCCTGCGAGCAGGGTTCCCTGTCTTGTCTCCATCTCTTCCACCTGGGCTCCTGTCCTAACTTGCCTGGGCCAGGACTCAACCCTGATTCCCATCTCTCCAGTGTCCTGTGAAAGATGAAGGGCTAGAGCAACACTAGCTCTGGCTTTTGGAGTCTCTATAACCCAACAGAAAGATCTATGTGACACTTGGCACCCTTGAGAAAGGGGGCCATCCAGCTGTCTTGGCCCACCATTCCCTGACATGAGTGGTTCCAGCCCATGGTATCCACAGCTCAAATCCTCTTCCTGTCCCCACCTGTGTCTTGCTTTGTGCCTCTGTGCAGAGATATACCCAACTTCTCTCCCTGGACCCCACAGCTCAGGAAAATGTGTCAGGATACCCTTTCCTGCAGCAACACACCTTGCAAATAGATGTGCATCCCATGATGTGTGTTATGGTCCGTATCCTGAGACCTGAAAAGCTTCATGGGACCTAGCTGGGATGCTTGGAAGGTGATTGGATGATGGGGGCTGTTAGAGGTGGGGCCTGATTGGAAGAGGTGTGTTACTGCGGGTGTGACCCGGAAGATTATATCTCCCTTCCTCCCTTGACCCTTTCTGCTTCCTCAGAGCCATGATGTGAGCAGCTTTCTTCCTCCAGACCCTTCCAAAATGCTCTTCTGCTTGGAGCTGGCTGATCATGCAAGGACTGAAACTTCTAAGGTGTGACCTAAAATGAATCTCTAAATTGCATCTATCAGGTATGGTGTCTCAACAGTGCAGAAAGGAACCAAGACAACATGCGTCTGGGCTTGTTCCCAGAATCCTCACCTTCCTTAGGGTCTCTCCCCTGGCCTTTGCCAGCTGAATACAGAGAGTGGGCCAGGACTCAGGTCCTCAGAAGAGGAGCTTGGGGTCCTAGAATAGCTGCAGCAAAGCCCCAACTCCTGGCCTGAGGAAGGGACCCAGTGAGGTATGGAGCTGCTTGTCACCACAGCTAGTCTTACCTCCCTGATCACTGAGTTTCCTGAGGCCACCAGTGCACAAAGGCACAGCAGGATGGCCTTGAAAGCAGAGAGTCATCCTCTCCTGTTTTGGAGGCTGGAAACCGACATCCAGGTATCACAGGGGTGTTTCTTCCCTCATCCTCCCCATGGCTCACAGACTCACCTCTTCCCTCCATCCTCACCTGGCTGTCCCTTGCCTGTCCACATCCTGACCTCCCTGTTTTGCAAGGACCTCAGTCAGATTAAGTCAGAGCCCACACTAGTGACCTTACTAGCTCACTCTTTCAAGGGTCTACCTTTAAAGTGACCACATTCTGGGTCACTGAGGATCAAGACTTCAACACATGAATTTAGGGAACTCGGCTTAGCTCACAGCAGTCCCTAGGTCATCTGCGCTGTCCTCCGGCCTCTTTTAGATCCTCAACAATCCTGTCCTGAGCCCTCAGCCCCTCTCTGTATCCCATCCGCCCATCTGCAAGACACTTAGCTTCCATAAGGTTCAGCATGCCTTCCCAGGGCTCTACTACCCTGTGCTTGTGGCCTGTGGCCCCGCTTCCTCACTGCAGGTAGGGCCTGCCCACACACCTGGCCTGTCACACTGACTCCTAAGTGCTTGACACACAGTGACCCTTACCCACCACACACTTGTTGGCCAGGGTCCTCCTGGGACCTCAGGTAGCTCCCAGCACTCCTGCTCCTGCTATCTTAGCCAGAGTCCCTGGGCACTGAGCTAAGCCAGAGGTGTTGCTACCTCTCCCCTGTGTGGCTCATCCGTGCCCTTGATCTTGTCCCCTTGTCTTGGACTGTCTCCATTGCTTACCTCACCCACCTTCTCTGATCTCACTGCCCACCTGACCCTAGGCGTGTGGCTCTGACCCCGTCTTTCCCCGAGAAGTTCCCACTGTCTGTGAACAGTTCACCTCCATGTGCTCCAGGCTAACAGGGTTGGGGCCTCTGGAGAGGGCCCCTTTCAGCCTCTTGTTGCTTCGATAACAAAATACTCAAGGCTGGGTCATTTATGAAGAACAGAAATTTATTTCCTCCCTGTCTGGTGTCAGGAAGCCCAAGTTCAAGGTGCTGGCAGATGCAGAGTGAGGTGAGTGTTCGCTACTTCAGAGAGGGCATCTTGCTCTGTCCCCATGTGGCAGAATACAGAGGGCACAAGGATCCTACTAGCTCCCGGGAGACCTTTTATTCTGACATGATCCGCTGAGGAGGTTGGAGTCCCCCTGCTGCCATGTCCCAAAGTTCCCCTTTTATACTTGCAGAGGACCAGCCATGACTGTCCCCTTGTGCCCTCACCCACCAAGTAGAGCTGGCCTGTCTCCTCAGCGCCTCTTGGAGCTCTGTTGGTCTCTCCATCCCCTCCACCCAGCACTTTTGTCTGTCTGTGCAAGCCCAGGTCTTGTCCTTGCAAAGGTCCTCCAGGGATGTCCCTAGAGGTCCTCACCTGGACTCCAGGCTATCCTAGCCCTCCTGGCATCTTTCTGTGTCCCTCTGCCTGCCTTAATGTCTCTGAGCCTCAGCTCAGTCCACTGCCTGTCCTGTTTTCTGCTGGGCAAGCCCAGTGCCTCCACTCAGCCCTCACTGGCTACTACCCTTGTCCGAGTGCTCCTTGCTGGACTTTGAATCAAGCCTGGGGGCAGGATGATAGACGAGACAGGGACTTGCCAATCCCAAGCCCTCTGTGGAGTGCAAGTGAATGTGTCCAACTGAACAAATAGCTGTGTCTAGTTCTTGGGATGATGCTCAGCTCCCAGGGGCTCAGTGCTCTGATAAACCAGCAACTGGCAGGGCACCTGTGGTACTCAGACAGCTTGCGCTGGGAGCGGCGTGTGACTGATGGCCAGAGACACTACCACTGGTCTGCTGCTGGTGAACATGGGATGGAGCCCAGGGCTGACCAGAGCAGAGCAGAGGGAAGGGGCTGCAGCTTCACCGAGGGCTGGGCTTTTTTTTTTTTAAAGGTATGAGCCCTTGGAGCACATGCTCTCCAGAATGGTGCAGAGGGAGGAGGAAGGCAGAGAGACAGAGCATGAGGGAGGACTGGAATCCACTCCAGGGGAGCTCACCTCCCAGGGGACAGGGACATCGGGGGTAGGTGTAGGCAGCACAGATGCTGGGTGTGACCTGAGGACACTCGGTGCCCTGGTTTCATGTCCTCTGAGAAGTGGTAGGTGGGAAAATCCTTGCTGAAAAGAAGAGGGGCAGGAGTCAGGGCAAGGGAGACAGCTTTGGGCCCCCACAGCACCCTGTAAGGATATCTAGGCCCCAGAACATCCTTGCCTGTGGCAAGACTCCTGCTAGTCTTGGAGGGCAGGAAGGGATGGCCCACCCTGTGGCCCTGGGATGCACTGAGTCTCGTTTGTTGGACAGATAGGGGAATATCCTTTAGCCACCATAAAAATAAATTGCAAATTTTAAAATTGGGGCCTAAACCACAGACTTTCTTTTCTTCCTTTCTTCCTTTCTTTCTTTCTTTCTTTCTTTCTTTCTTTCTTTCTTTCTTTCCTTTCTTTCCTTTCTTTCCTTTCTTTCCTTTCTTTCCTTTCTTTCTTTCTTTCTTTCTTTCTTTCTTTCTTTCTTTCTTTCCTTTCTTTCTTCCTTTCTTTCTTTTCAACATGGGGAATTGAACCCAAGGCTTTCACATGAAACTACATCCCCAACCTTTTTTAATTTTTATTTTTTGAAATAAGCTCTTGGGCTTGGGAGATAGCTCCACTGCATGAAAGCTGGCTTGCCAGTTGCAAGGTCCTGAGTTTGATTCCCAGTTCCAAAACAAAACAAGAAAAGAGATAAGGTCTTGCTTGCAGTCCTCCTCCCCCAGCCTTCTAGAGTGCAGGAATTACAGGTGTGTGCCACCAGGCCCAGCTCATGCCATAGGCTTGTCTCTCTCATAGCCTGGGTGGGTGCTGAAAGTGGTGCTCTAGGTGTAGCAACTGGTTCTCCCCTGGCTGGGGAGATATCTGTCCAGCCTCCCCAGGCTTTCATGTTTGCTTGTGGCCCTTGGAGCTCCCCGTGTCATAACAATATCACTGACCTTTGTTTGCATGATCATGCGGCCTTCTCCCTGCGTGTCTGGGTGGCCAGATTTCCCCTTTTTGTCAGGACACCAGTCATACTGGTACAGGGCCTTCCCCCATGACCTCATCTCTACTAGTTCCATCTGTGGTAACCCTATTTCCAAATAAGGTCACATTCTAGGTCCTGGGGTCAGGACTTCAGCATATGCTTTTTTTTTTTTTTTTTTTTTTTGGTGGTACCAAAGGTTGAACTCAGGACCTTGTGCTTGTCAGGCAAGCACTTATCCCACTAAGCTATCTTCCCAGCCCCAAGCATATGCATTTTGGAGGATATCACTTAGCCTATAACAGGAGGGATCAGGCTCTACCTCTTCCTGGGAGGATGGGGATAGCAGAGGAAAGAAGGAATTCTGTTGAGGGCCAGGGGCTGGCTGAAGCTTGGAAAGAACAAAGCCTCCCATCTGAGATGGGATTGATGAGGTGGGCCATGGTGCCTTTTACCTATAATCCCAGCTACTTGGGAGGATGCGGCAGAAGGATCACAAGTTCAAGGCCAGCCTAGGAAATTTAGCAAGATCCAATCTCAAAACAAACACCCAAGAAGGGCTGGGGTGTCGCTCAGTGGTAATGTGCTACTGAGTTGAATTTCTAGTACCCAAAACCAATAACACTGTGTTGTCAGGCAGGTCACACTGCACCTTCAGGCAAAAGAGGTGTTAGTCTGTCTTAAGTAACAAAAAAAAAAAAAAAAAAAAAAAAAAAAAAACCCTGACTGGGTAAAGAGGTTTACTTGGCTCACGATTCTTGAGGCAGAGGTTCAGAAGCAGGGGCTTCCATCTGGTGGGTCCTTCTTGGTGCCCTATGACATGCATAGCAAATTAGTTCTCAACAAATCTTAATCCCCAGTCACCCCATGAATCCACAGATGAGACCTAATCCTCTCTTGAAGGCCCCACACCTCAACACTGCTGCACTGGGGACTGAGTTTCCAACACTTTCCCCGCTTTCAGTGGGCGTGTTCAGACCACAACAGAAGGCCGTGGATTTACCCTCAGGCAGGGCTGCCTCTGTGGGCCTGGAAGTGCCCTTGCTTGATTTCAGGGTATGCTGTCCAGCTTCCAGGCAGCGAGTGATAGGATGGGGAAGATGTGGCCTCCATTTGCCTCTCTTCTTCCAGCTGTGAGATTAGGTGCTGAAGATGCCAGGCCAAGAGAGTGACCCGCTGGCAACAGCATCAGGGTGAGGCGGTGCCCAGCCACTGCCCTCCAGGCCCCTGAGGGACCTCTTAGGACAGTCTTGAGATGGAGACAGCCAAGCAGGATTCCTGGGACTGCTAGGAGAACCACTGGGTCATCCTGTGGATTCTGAGGACATTAGCTGCCTATATGGTTGGTTTTGAGAGTCTAGCGCATGAGGATGGGGGACAATGGAGTCAATAGGACAGGGGGGTGGGGCAGGAGATGCAGGCAGCCACCCAACAGTTCAGAATAAGCCAGACAGTGCAAATCAGCACCAGGCAAGACATTGGGGGTGCCACATGTGGAGCATTGTATATAGGGACCCTGCTGTCCCAGCTCAGATTAGTCAGGGGCACACTGAGAACAGATTCTACCAGCTTCTGTGGGTACATGCCAAAGAACAGGGCTCTGTGAAGGCTTCCACCCAGAGGCTGAAGTGCTAGCATGGTTGCTCTAGAAGCCTGGATCAGCTCTCCATCCCGAGGGAGAACCTGCTGCTCACAGTGCATTTGGGCTGCTCCAGAGACCCAGGAGGTGCAAGGGGGATCCTGGCCTCACTTCACTCCCCTGCCAGAGCTCTGAGGAGCCTCCTGACTCCACCACTGCCCTCGACCCCTTTTCTCTCAGCTGGGATGCCTGTAGCTTGCTTAACACTTCCTGAGAGGTGGTTTGGGTTTAGGGTATTTTTTTTTCCCCTTTCCTCTTGCAGCAACAGATTAAAAAACAACACCCCAATGGTTCCAAACCTCAACCTGCAGCAGAAGGGGGAAGTGAAACCCAGCTGGGTGGGGGCTCTGGCTGCAGCCCGCCTGCCGAGGAAGCACCAAGAGCCACAGTGCACAAGCACAAACGGCGGCAGCAGCAGGCCCAGACGTGAGGCCCATGGCAGAGGCTCCAAGTGCACCAAGCTCCGAGGAGCAGGAAGAGCTGCTGGTGGAAGAGGACCCTGGGTGAGTGTCTGTGTGCACCCAGGCTGCGTCCCTGGTTCTGGGAGCACCGTTCCGTGCACTCACCCTAGAGTTCAACTGCCCTGTGGGGCACTTGCGGGGTCCTCCTTGGGCCCCCTTCTTACTTTGAAGGTGGATGTCTCTTCTGTCTACCTCACTATGGGAGCTTGTAGGATCCAATGCCTAGAAGTAGGCATGGTGGGTACCTGGTGTGTGTCAGGGCCTGGGGCGAGCCGTGCCTGTGCTGGGGGAATGAGGCTGGGGCGCCTAGGCCTGGCCTCAGGAAGAAGGCTGCCCCTCAAATCTGCCCCTGCCCCAGAGTGATGCAAGAGTCTGAGGATGGGGCAGAAGCCTGTCCTGAGTGCCAGTGCTGTGCTGTGGTTGGGGCAGGAGGGGGAGGGGCCGCGGGCAGAAGTTGTGTGCGGATTGCCAAAGAAGAGTCACCTGTGCACTCTGCCCAGAGCCAGGCAGAGGAACTTAAGCTGTCAGCCTGTACAGGAGCAGTTGGGCTCTGAGGGCCCACTGAGCAGCAGCAGCCTTGTGATGAGATCAACACACGGGGTGGGTCTGGGACCTGGGGCCTTGGGTCCCTGGGTTGTGAGGAGACCTTTTTAGGAAGCCATAAGGGTCACCTAGCCCTGGGTGTTGGTCTCTCAAGAACTGGGAGCAGGTAGGGCTCAGAAACCAGGCTTGGGGTGGAGGCTAGGGGGATGTTCTAACAGTTGCAGATGCAAGCCCATGGTGGGGCTGGAGGCCAGCCCCAGAGCAGGACAGTGGCAGGAGAGGACACTGGCCCCAGGTGTGCTGAGAGGAGGAGTGGGGCCCACCCAGCTTAGACATCCAGAGCCCGCTCTTCCTGCCTGGGCTGCCAAGAGGGGTGGCCTTAGAGTATGCTTTGGGCTGTTGTGTCCTGGACCCCCACTAAGCAGCCATGGCAGGGCTCCCAGGGCCTTAGGCTGTCTTGCAAAGTAGATCCTGGCCCCAGCAGCTGTGTGGCTGCCGGCCTTAGCAGTGACACCAGAGAGGAGAGGCATTGTCCTGAGTGGAGTGTGTCTAAGGGGTAGGGAACAGCAGGTCTGCTGTACTTCAGCCTTCGCACTGTGGATTCCACCTGGGAATTTCTTTGGGGGTAGCTAAGGTGACCCCTGAGACCAGGAAGAGAGTCAGATGCTAAGCCGAGGCTCTGGATCAGGATCAGTGTGCCTGACCCACACTCTCTCAACTCCCATTCCCCTCTGAGGGTCTCTGGGAGCTTCCGGTGGAGGGGGATGTGCAGCATGAGGGGCTGAGGGGGGTCAGAGGACAGTCTGCGGTGGCTCAGTGCCATGAGGTCACAAGCTGCTGGGTGCGTGGAATGGGGCAACTGGGTGACAGCTGTGTCTCACTCCTAAGTGTCCTCACGTCAGTGCTGTTCCCAGTGCTGGACTCGGCTCTGCCACCTCCCATCCATAGAAGGGCAGGGTGTAGCGTCCTGGCTGGCCCCTGCCTTCCTCCTGGGCCCCTCCTTGGTACTCCCCCTCCCCCAGCTGTCTTAAATGCCACAGATCGCGGGTAGTGCAGGGACAGCCAAGGCTGCCATGGCTCTGGAGGCCCAGTGGACCCCCGCTGTCTTGGTGCAGATCTGAAGCTGGGCCCACCTCTTTCAGGAGCTCTGGCTGGAGAGTCCTTGGGCCCCAAGGAACCCAGGGAAGCCCCCAAGAACTCCCCCACCCCACCCCCCACCAAGTGTGTTCAGGAGGAGAACATGACACTGACCTTTCAGAATGAAACTGAGACCTGGTGTGGGGTGGGGTTCTCCTTTCACAAGGTGACTAAGGAAATGGAGATTTTCCTATCCAAGGTGAAAGAGGAGTCCTTGATATCCAGAAGGGAGTGGGTGGCCTGGGAAGCCCCTACCTGGGAGTTTCCAGGGAGGCCAAAGCTGGGCAGGATCAGCTGGGCTACGGCAGAGTAGAGCAAATGCCCCTGTCCTGTTCACACAGGGGTAGGGAGGCCGTCCCAGAGGGGCCTAGGATATCCCCATCCTACGGACCCAGTGCTGCTGAATCTCTTTCCGGGGGGCCAAGAGCCATGCTGTCTCCTTCCTCCTGGGCAAGGTGGGTTCCACCTCCTGGCTTGGAGGACTGTGCTCCTTGCTGGGAGACAAGGGGGGCGCTCTTTCCCTGCCCAGGCTGCTCAGCTGCTGGGTCATTAGCCTGTCCTTGTCCTCCCCACCCTGGGGGAGGGTGTGACATTTCAACAAGACTACAAGTGGCTCTGTGGGGAGTCTGGGTGACACCGAGCTGGCTTTCTGCTCCAAGTCTCTAGTCTAATACCAAGAGCCAGCTCAGCCCCACACTGTCCAGATGCTTGAGCAGCCACAGGCCTTGGGGGCCTACAAGAGAGACTGAAGTGTCAGGGACGGGAAGGAGGCCTTTTAGCCAACAGGCCTAAACCCTGGGACCCCCACCTCCACTAAGGACTCATGCCTCCACCCTAACCAAGGCCCAACTGTCCCCAGCACCCTCCATGTCCATGGCAGAGGTCTTGTGCTCCTCCAGCAGACATGCTGTCTGCTCAGTGACTGCCTTCCTGGCTTCCTGTGCAGGAGTCCACATCTCAGCCCAATACCATCTTCACCTCTTCTCCCTGTGCTCAGCTAAGAGAAGGAGCAGCTCTGCCATTTGGGCAGAGTCCCTTCCTGAGCCATCTGTCCTGTGGGCTTCAGGTGTCTCCACAGCCAGAGGTAGGCCAGCCAGTCCATGTGGGTCTCCCTTCCTCCCCTAGTTCAGGGTTCCCAGAGAGAGGAAGCACCTCCTTATTTATTTATTTATTTATTTATTTATTTATTTAGGTGCTGGGAATCGAACTCAGAACCTTGCACTTGCCAGGCTGGTGCTTTACTGCTGAGCTATGTCCCTGGCTCTGCACCTTCCTTTTTTGCTGGGACTGGCAGGTCACCAGCTTTTTCCAAGCTTCCATCTGAAGTGGACCTTTCTTCTCCTTGGGTAGGCAAGGGACCAGACGCCTGACACACTTGGGGACATCACAGGCCCCGTCCATGGTGATTCCGGAAGCCAGATTCCTTCCCCTCCACCTTCCTTCTTCATGGCCCCACCTGTTTCCTGACAGAACAATCCTGGATCCCACATAGGCAGTACCTGGAAGGTCTCAGGGACAGGTGTCCCAGACAAAGATGCCTGGTCAGAGTGTCACCCTGAGTCTTCACAGTGGATACACTTTCCTTCACTGCCCACTGGCCAGCCTGTCTTAGCTTTAGTTTCCCTCATAGGGTGCCAGAGGGAGGAAGGAGCCCCTAGGGAGATAGGTCTCAGCAGGGGAAGGGGGTGGGCAGGTGCCTGCAGCCTTTCCCTTTGGGTCCCCAGGCTGGCAGGGAGGGTGGGGTATGAGATGTGATTGTCAGGGGAATGGGAGGTCAGTTGCCTCTGTAGTGTAGACTAGTGCTTTCTGGAGTAAGCGAATCCCACCCCTGGAGCTTTAGTTCTCCCATTTGCCGAGTCAAACCATGACTACTCAGAACCAGCACTCACCTGTGAGGGTCCTGGCCAAGCCCTAGACTTGTCCTCTGGAATATCACAGACAGATAGACCCCCCTGAGGCTTCAGAGGACCCACTTGGAGTGGCTGACACTTCAGCATGATGCTCTCCTGGGATTCAACTAGGGACCCAGGAGAGCACTGCCCTGGGCTGCCCCTATGGGTGGCCTGTAAACTCCTAGGGTGTACCCACTACCCTTCACCTGGAGGTTGCTAAGTGTCCAGCAAGGCCCAGTCAGGCAGCACCTCAGAGCTTTCACACACAGCTGGTTCTCTCCCAGCCAGGGGAGGGACCTCAGCTTCTCTTCCAACTGAGTCCTCTGCATCAGGAAGTAAGGATCTGGGAGATGGGGGCCTAGGGTAACAAGCTGGCCTAAGGGAACAAATCAGGATTGGGTGAGGTGCTTGCCCAAGGGTGCCAAGGAGCACCTGAGTCTCTTTTTCGGCCCCACCACTACCCAGTATCTGAGAACCTGGAGCGAGCAGTGGAGTTTGTAGGCAGCTGAGGGATGGAGGCAGTTGGACCTCCCAGTCTAGTTCAGCCCAGGGGATGAGGGTGGGTTGGGGGTGGGGGGTGGAGGCAACAAAGCACCTGATTCTTTTTTGGAGCCAGATGCTTGGAGCCAGGCCAGTTCTGTGCAAGTTCCACCTGCTAACTGCCCCTCAACTTTTCAGGGAAGAGGGAGTGTCTGATCCAAAAAGCTGGCAGGGAAGGGCTGTCTGGGAACCCAGGAGCAGCCCTGTTCCCTTCTAGCCTGCTCAAACCTGAAGAACTAGGGAAGAACTTGGACTGCTGTACCACTCAGAGATAGAAGAGGGCAGGACTATGGAGGGCTGCCTAGGGCCAGCCCTCTGCATCTCCCAGTGTGACCTCTGCTAACCTAGGCTCACTGGTGGCCAAGCTGCAGTGGGTGTCACCTCCTCCCTACATGGGAAGGGTGTTCAGGGCCCAAGAGACTCTGCTGCCAGGAGACCTGGAGTCCACCTCCTTTCATCTTGCAGAGTCTCAGATCCTCTGCTGTCACATGGAGGAGAACATGAGGACAGGGAATACCAATGGTACTTGCCTCCAGGACCTGGAAGTTGTGCTTTATTCTTGTGCCATGTCAGAAAAAGTATAAATGGAAAGGTGAATGAAGAATGGTAGGAGACAGAAGAAAACGGATAGATGGTTGGATAGATGGATGGATGGACTGACATAGGAATAGGTAAATGAATTATTGGAGGATGGGTACATGCAGTGAAGATAAGGATGTGTAAATGAATAGATGGGTGGAATATAGACAAATAAATGGACAGATTATTAGAAGAATATCTAGAGAGAGACTTACAAATAAATATGAACAATGGGTAGATGTACAAGTATACAAATACAAATGGGCAAATATAACAAGAGATGGAGGGGAAAGTAAGTGAATAGAAAAATAAACTGGATGAATTGGCGTTGGATGAACTGTTAAAGAGATAGATGGCTGAATAGACACCTCTCCATCAGGGATTTTACATTCTCTTCTTGGAGCAATATTTTCAGTCTCTCTGTCCCTTTTCTCCTTCTTCTCCTTGCAGCCTTCTTCTTCTTCTTCTTCTTCTTCTTCTTCTTCTTCTTCTTCTTCTTCTTCTTCTTCTTCTTCTTCTTCTTCTTCTTCCTCTTCTTCTTCCT
>NW_004524594.1:16297594-16351424 GCF_000260255.1 Octodon degus
TTCTTCTTCTTCTTCTTCTTCTTCTTCTTCTTCTTCTTCTTCTTCTTCTTCTTCTTCTCCTTCTCCTTCTCCTTCTCCTCCTCCTCCTTCTCCTTTCCTTCTTCTTCTCCTTCTCCTTCTCCTTCTTTTCTCCTTCTCCTTCTTCTTCTCCTCCTTCTCCTCTTTCTCCTTCTCCTTCTCTTCCTCCTCCTTTTCCTTCTTGTCTCTATCCCTTCCTCCTCTAAACTCTTCAAGAAAATGCTTATTCTTCTCATGAGACTCTTCTTCACTAGCAAACACAAAATATTAATTCTCTACAGGCATTACCTTATCATCTCCCCTTGGATTTTACTTTCTGTAGCACTTACTATCATCTGATACATTATAGTATGTGCACTATAGTATAGTATTTTTTTGTTTTCGCTAAAATGCCAGCATCAAGAAAGTACAAACTGGGCTGGTGAGATGGCTCAGTGGTCTAAAGCACCTACTTAGAACAAACTAAGCTAAGCAAAGCACAGGGACCGCGGTTCAATCCCCAGCACCACATGCCAACCAGCCCCGCCCCCTGGTGGGCTGAACTGGCCACACACACACAAAATACATAAATAAATAAATAAATAAATAAATAAATAAATAAAAATTAAAAAAAAAAAAAGAAAGTACAAACTTTGTTAATGTTGAGTCCAGAGCACCTTAAAAGTGCCTGGAACTTGGTACCAATTTGTTGAATAATTGTGTGGATCAGTGGATGGACAAACATATGAATAAATAAATGGAAGAGTGGTGGGATGAGCGAATGGATAGAAGGAAGAGATAAATGACATTGGCTGAGGCTGATATTTCTGTAACTATTTTAAGTCTTAACTCACTTGGATGACTCTGTGCTCAGAAAGATGCACACAGATGTGTGGGCTTGATTGGATGAGTGTCTCGCTAGGAGGAAATATCAGTAAGCAAGTGAACAGATAAACAAATGCAGGAAGGGAAACACAAATGGCATGGGAAAGTGAAACATTTGGGCACATGGAAGGAAATAAAGACAGAAGACCGGAGACTAAAGCATGTATTAAAGAAAGCATCATAGGGCTGGAGAGATTGGCTCAGTGGAATAAGCACTTCCCTGTCAAGCACAAGGGTCTGAGTTCAATCCCCAGGTCTGAGAAAAAAAAAAAGCATCATAGGTAGACACAGAAATTAATAGGTGAAAATAGTAATAGTAATGAAGACGTCATGAGTAGTTATTGTGTCGCCCGTAGATCAATGGCTTGCTGACTGCTCAAAACGTTTTGTACATATTGCCATTGAGATAAGAGGATGGAGAGATGGGTGGACTCTTGCAACTAATGTAAAGAGGGATGGGTGGCATGGGTGTATGTGGACATATGTGTATGTGCTTGAATTGATTGACTGGAAGGCTGTATTAAAGCTTATATATTTGTGCTAGTATTGTTGGACAATTAAATGCTGATATCTTATATACTAGAGTAATTGATTGAAAGATAACAATACATGGTGTATTAACCATTGTGACTCTCCTGTCTTGTTTTAAAACTTTGTTTTATTTTTTTCTCTTTAAAATAATAACATATATACATATATATGAATAGATAAGTATGTAAGGAATTCAGAGAGTTATAAATAATACATACAAAGACAGGCATCATAGAGGATAGAGGCAAGGGATGAATGAATGGGTGGATACATGGAGAAATGGATGGATGGATGGACAGGCAAATAATAGTAAAGCTGGTTTTAAAATTCAACCCCATTCATTCTATTAGAACATGTCCTAGTTGTAAAACCGTGAATCTTGGCCACTACTTTTAGAAATCTGTTCTTGCCACTTTCTACCTGTCACCAAGTCTGACAGCCACCCTTTCTCTAGTGACAGAACTGAAGTCATCCCCAAGCAGTCTGCCTGTCGGGGGCAATATTCTTCCTTTTGAACCAAAATTTCCTTGGCTGCATTTTATTGCTGGCAGTCTGTGGCTGGCGACCTAGATTCTGCTGGGTGATCTACTAATGGTGGGATCAGTCTGAGCCCCGGCACTGCTTTCTCCCTGCCTGAGTTTCGTTAGATCCTGAGGTCCCCACGGCTCTTTGATGCTGGGGCTCGGCAGTGGATGGAGCCATCTCTGCTGGATGCCTGCCATCCTTTGGCTTCTGGGCTGGTGCAGAGGGAGGGGAGATGCTGTGACCTCCTTCCTCAAAACTGGCCTTGGGATCAAGACTGCTGTGTTGGGGTGCAGCAGATTTCCTGACCCTGGCAGTCTCCATCCACTGCCCACCACCTTACTCATCATTGCAGACCCGAGTAATAATGGACCCTTGTGGAACTGGCCTCAGTGGAATTTTCCAGTCTTTGCTCCTACTTCCGCTGCACACTGCCTTCCCACGATGACTCATCTTGTATGTTCACCCACTCATCTACCTTATCTTGACCTTGTCCGTGGTCCACTCAGTGTTCTTCAATGTCCCGTGGCCCTTATGGTGCACCCAGCCACAGATTACACTTGCTGAGCATGGGAGAGGGTACAGTCTCGGTGACGCGGGGACAGAGATGCTGAAAGCTGGCTGGCTGCACACACAGAGATGTAGTGGGGCAGTGCTGGGGGTCCAGCAGTCAGCAGGCCCAGGCTCTGACTCTGTGACCTTGGATACCAGGATGCTAACTGAGCCTGGGTTTTCCTGTCTGGTACTTGGATGCAGTGATGCCAGTCTCTCAGAGGCTGTGTCCCCTCAAATGTGGGTCTGGTTCCTCCCCTTGTCCAGCCACTAGCCCCTGTGTTCTCCAGTGAGTCACAGTGACTAAGCCCAACCAGAACAACATTGGGCTGGGCTGCTTCTTCCTTCTCTTGCCTTTGCCAGAGCACAGGGCAAGGGGGGCCCAGCTGGCCAGGGCACCAGCCAGCCCAGTGCCCACGGCTACTTCTGTGGACCATGGAGACCAAAGGGGAGATGTGTGTGTGTGCACCTTGCTTCAGGTCTACTTGCTCTGTGTGCAGCTCAGGGGTGCTGGGGGTGGGGAGTCAGCCTTCCCATTTGGGGGCCGAGAAGATTCCTAATGTGCCCAACCTCCCCTTGGGGTGATAGCAGGAGCAGAGGACTGGGAATAAACAAGTGCAAAATGGAGACGTGGAGGAAGAGATGGGGAAGGGAGGACTGAGGAGACAGATAGGGTGAGAAGTCTGCAGGGAGAAGAGGGGCAGAGGACAGACCTGGGAAAGAGCGAGGAGGCAGGCAGGAGTGTTAGGCCGGAAGGAGAAGGCCAGCATGAAGGCCAGGCCTGGCGGGGACTGGGTACTGGAGAGATGGGAGGCAGCCACGTGGTGGGCAGGGGAGGTGCAGGCTGCCAAGGTGGCTGAGGGAGGGAGGGGAAGGGGAAGAGGAGGCGGGGAGGGAGGGAGGGAAGAGGCAGCCATGCTGCCCACCAGCGGCCACAGAGGTCCAGTGAGTCCCTATGCTGCTGGGCTGGGAGGGTTTTCTCTCTGACATTTTTACTAGTCTCGGAAGGAGGAGGTGGAGGTGGAGGAGACCAAGGGGGGCGGAGAAGGGGGTTGGGGGAACAAAAGGGAAGCAGCTGCAAAGCGTCCTGAGGAAGGAGAGGGGAGCGAGAACCACAGAGGCAGGGCCCGGGGACAGTGGACAGGCTTCAGGGCGCCAGCTGGGAGCTAGCCTGAGACCCCCACCTCAAGGGCCAGGAGGTCAAGACTGGTAGACAGAAGGTCACAGAGATAGACAGACACCCATCAGACAGCCAGACAGAGGAGGCAGGGAGGGGGCATCAGAGCCAGAGAGACCAGACAGTCAGGCACAGAGGGGGGCAGAAGCACAGAGAGCAAGGGCAGGGGAGGAGAGGGGAAGGGAGAAGAGAGGGCAAGAGAAAGAAGGGAGAGGAAAGAAAGGAAAAGAGCAGAGGAGGAGGGTTGAAGGCAGCAGCAGCAAGACAGGAGCAGCCTTTGAAGGAGGCCGCATCCCCAGGGTGGGGGTCAGGCCAGGTCACTGGCCACCCGGCCAGCGGCCAGCAGCATGAGCGGCTCGGTGCTCCTGAGGAGGAATTCTAGCAGACGGGGCCTGGAGCAGCTCCTGAGGTAGGTCCCCACCTGGCCCAGGGCAAGGGCCACCCACTGCCCTGGGCTGGGCCTGCTGAGCTGGGCCTGTGGATGTGGGGCTGCTCCAGCCTCGGCCTTGCTCCTGCCCGTTTCAGGCCCCGAGGGTGCCAAGCCAGAGGTGAGCGCGTGCGCTGGAGCTTGAGGCCTTCGCCTCCCTTGGCCCCGGCAGTGCATCCTCTTCCTCCTCTTCCTCTTCCTCCTCCTCCTCTTCCTCCTCCTCTTCCTTCTATTCCTCTTCCTCCTCCTCCTTCTCCGACCTGCGTGGTTGTCTGTGTCCACAGCCTTCACCATCCCTGGAACAGAGAACAGGGCCTCAGGGAGGCTTGCTGCTGGCTGCAGGCACCGTCAGTCACTCTGTTTTACAGACAATGGCGCTGGACTCGGAGCCACATCCACCAGCCACCCTTGGCATCCAGGCCTGTGTGGCAGTGTTCGGGCCTTGGAATTCTGGATTGCTGGCTGCTGACTGAGCTGGTGCAGAGTTCTCTGTGGGCCTACTTTTCCCTCTGTAAAGTACAGTGTGGTGGCACTCTCCTGGCAGGGTCCTGGTGACAGCACAGAGACACCAAGGGCCCTGAGGCCTCTCAGCTTGCAGACAAGGTGGGCTCAGAGCCACCGCCCCCCAGTCAGCTGCTCTGTGTCACCTCATTGCCCTTCCTACTCCTCAACCTTCCGGACCACAATGCCGCCTCCTCCAGGAAGACTGCTGTGGCTCTCCCTGGCTGGAGGAGCCATTCTTCTTTGCCTGCATGATGTACTTTCTTCCCTGGCTTGTTCTGGACCAAGCGTCTCTCAGCAGCCCTTGTGCTGCAGCCCTTGTGCTCTGTGGTGAGCCTAGGCACTACAGATAGGGATACAGGGGTCTGCTGAACAGGGTCTGCCTGGGCTGTGGTACACCAGCTTCTGCTTGTTGGATCCTTGCAGGTGCAGACAGATGGACTTCTCCAAGTTCTCACCCTTGAATGGACCTGGCCCAGGACTGGGTTTCCATGCTGGCAGGAAGCCCCATTTGCCCTGGACCCCCTGAGCCCCTCCTCCTGCACCACAATGGCTCAGCTCCTTCAGGCTGCCCTGGACCCTCACTTCCCAACTCCCTTCCCTGTGGGATATGTCCCCAGTCTCTGCTCCTTGTCCTCTGGAGAGCTCTGTGGCCTGGAAATTGAGCGACTGGCATCAGACCAGTGACACTAACAAATGGGGACACTGAGGCCTAGGAGCAAAGAGCAGTGTACCCTGGGTGTTGACAGAAGTCACACGGGCCTGGCTGTGTGGCTGCATGCTATGCTCTGGCCACAAGCACCATCCAGCTGGATCTTTGGCTGTGCTCTATGCCCTCTATGCCCCAGCCTGACCTTGGGTGCAGTTGGACTGGGGCGGAGGCAGACAAGTTGCTGGCCAGCAGTGGGCAGAGGCAGGAGGAACTGACACATTGAGCATAAGAGGGAGGCAGGGAGCATAGCAAGGCCCTGTGGAGGCCAAGGAAAGCACGTCTGTCTGCAGTGGTGGGCTGGAGTGAGCATTGCGAGGGGATGCTGAGAAGCATGTAATGAGGCACAGCCCCGAGGAGCCCAGCCCTGGACCCAGGGCAGACTCCCACATACATCCACCCATGTATGCATGTGCTACCATCGGGGGCAGTAACGTCTCCTACCCATGCTCCATGATCATAGTTCTCATCTCTGTAGCATGCCACGATTCTCGTATCCCCCCAGCTCCAGCAGACAGCTGAGCAAACCATGTCCCTGTCAGGCAGATGAGAAAGCCAGGCCCAGGGAGGTTAAGCAACAGCCACTTGTAGGAGTTGGTGAGCTGCTTCTCACATCCACCCCTTCTCTCCAGACCTCTCTCTTGGGGACTTGGACTTGCTCCATGCCAGGGCACAGGGCCCCACCCATCCTTTCCAAGACTTGCTCCAGAAGGGCCTGCTGGGCGCCAGCAGCAGCCAGGTGGAAATCAAAATCAACTGAAGCTCACTAAAAGGATGCTGTGGCCCAGTAACTTCCACCTGCCTACTCTCCTTGCCTAAATCTGGGTGTGAGCAGGAGCTCAGCCTGGAGTCACCTGGCAGGACTTCTTCTAAGCTGTTCCCAGCCTCTGCAGGCACCGACTTTAGGCTAACAGGGCAGATCCAGGGGCCGGCACGCCTGCTAAGTGCCAATCTCTTCCCCTTCCAGGTGTGGGGCATCTGTCTCACCCCATAATCCTCCTGCTTGTCCCTGGTGAATCCGGCCCTGTCAGGCACCTCTTAGGCCAGCCTGGGTTAAAGGTGATCAAGAGACCCAAAGTAACTTCCCCATCCCAGAGCTCGCCCAGACTTTTGGCCATTCTTCTGGCTCAGTGACCCCCAGAGAAGTGGTCTTTGTAAAGGGGGTAAGGTGGCCAAAACACCTTGTAGCTGGCACCGAGCCAAGAGGCTGCACTGCAGACTCTGTCTGGCACTTGGCCCCCACCCTGTGCCTACCCCTCAGTAGAGGCTCTCTGGGTGACAGGAGCCTTATGTCCTGATGGACCCAGGCACACAGTCTGTATCCATAGCTTTAAGGCCCTCAGGCAGGCATCAACCCTGGCACCTAGCCCAGGGGACTCTGGGGATTCCAGTGAGGCCAGCAGGACAGGGAACGAGGATGGTGGCCTGTTGGGCTAGCCTCTAGGGGTGGGGAAGCTAGGTCTCCGGGCCACCGTGTCCAAGGGGGCGTGGCCAGCAGGCCCATCCAGGCCCAAGATCCTGAGGGTGGGGTAGCCCCCACCCTGGCAAGTCTGGGCATCTGGTGGGCAGCATGCTACAGGCTCAGGAGTCTATTGGCCAGAGCCTATCCTGCCCAGAGCCAGCAGCAGGGGGTACAGGGACCAAGTGGCCCAGCCCCCTGGGCAGGGTGTCAGGGCCAGAGCCCAGAGGACGGAGGTTCCGGCTCCAGTCCCAGCCGGCAGATCAGAGCTGGGCAGTCGGGCAGCAAGGAGCGACCAGGAAGCCCTGGGCACCCAGGCACTTGCCTATCTGAAGCTGTTTCCAGAGCCCCAAGGGGGCACCCTGAGGGCTGGCATGCCTGGCGGGGTGCTGCCTTAGAGACATTTCATCCGTCTCAGAGTGGCTCAGCAGAGGACCATGGCTGGGGCTGACTACGGAGGTCTCCAGAGGGCAGGTGGGCACAGGGGTTGTCAGGGGTTGGGGGAGGGCTTGGGGATTTGGAATCTTCTATGGCCTGGGATTGGGAGCAGGGAGGAAGGGGTGGTGTTCAGCCCCCAGCTGGGGGCTGAGTAGGGTCAGAGCTTAGACCTCTTCTGGTGGGACTGATGTGGAGGATGCTGCCTGGAGGAGTGACAATGTGGCTACGAGGTCAGCGAATGACCAAGACAGGCAAGAAGGTGCCCAAGCTGGAGATGCTGGTGCCCAGGAGCCAGGGTGCCAGGGCTCTAGGGGTCTAAGAGGTCCCTCTTAAGGCTGTGCCCTACTTGGTGGGAAAGGAAACGTGAGAAAAATGAGAGGACAAGCAGACCAAGGATGGGAAGGTAAGGGGCAGAGCACCAGCAGTGAGGAGGCAGAAGGAGGATCTAGAGGAATGGCAGAGGAGCAGGCCATGGCGCAAGAAGCAGGGGATGCGTGGTCCCTGGTGCCACTGCCGCTGGGAGGAAAGTCTTCTGTTGTCACCACCCTTGGCAAATTGATACCAAGACCCAAAGAGGCTGAGTTGGGTTGGTATTGGCACTGGCTGGACCTGCTCCTCTCCTGGTCCTTGGATGAAAAATGGAGACAAAGTGAAGGGAACAGGGTTGGTTGTGAGTAGTGCAGAGTCCACAGAAAGAGATGATGGTGGAGGAGAGGAGGAAGGAAAAGAGGCCCCAAGGAAGGAGAAAGCAGCAGAGAGGCAGAAGCTGGCTCTCTTGGGGTGAGCGTGGGATGGGTGTACCTGGACTAGGCTCCCCGAGTAGGATCCTGCCCTGCAGGGTGGGGGGAAGCGCCTCTGCCCTGGCATAGCCTGGTTTCCTCAGACTTGGTTCTCAGGGACTGAGGAGTCAACCTCACCAAGCCACTGACGCCCCTGGTCCTCCAGGCATGCTGCCCCTCTGTTCCACAGCTTGCTTACCCCCACGGGGACGCAGGATACAGGGAGCAACCAGGCTGCTGTTCACTGCCTACTTTGGCCCATTAAGTGTAGCTCTTCTGATCTGGCCCCTGACCTTGGCCAGGACTCAGGTCCTTTGAGGACCTGAGGACCAGAGCAGGTTGTCAGCACAACCCTCAGTTTCTGTGACATCCACAGAGATGTGATTCCCCCGTGGCCCTCTGAGGCTGGCCCTTGTCCCTCCATTTGTGCAGAGTAGTAACTGAAGCTTGGGGAGGTAGGAAGGCCCACCCACTGCCCCAGGGCAGGAGGGGTCTGCAGCTGCGGGGCACAGGGCTTAATAGTTCATACCAGAGGCTGCTTTGGGGTCAGGCCTCTTGGTGTCCCAGGAGTCATCCCATGCCAAGGGGTAGGCGCCTGGAGAACTCACAGGAGTCCAAGGGCTGGGCAGGGAGCCTAAGGCTCCAACAGGCAGAGGCTGGAGCAGGAATGTTGAGGGGCTGGGCTGGGAGGAGGCACTAGGGGTGCTGAGCTGACTCGCTGCACACTTTTGCCCCTCTGGGTCCCACCCCATGAACAGCCAGGCTAGACTGCATGGGGGATGGGAGGTGTCTGGGAAGTATCTGCGGGCATAGCCGTGAGCTGGGCCTTCAGGAAGAGGTGGATCTGGGCATGCTGGCCAGAGAAGAGAGAGGAGGGATAGCAGAGCCCAGGCTGGTGCCAGCCACAACTGCGTGCCAGGGAGTGTGCCAAGCCTCGCCTCGTGAGCACCGCCAGCGCTTTGCCAGGGCAGCCTGCCACCAGAGCCACAGGCTCTGCTGGGCACCACCCAGTGTGGAAAGGATACAGGCACTGCGACCCTTCACCTCCTCCGGAAGGTCCGCAGGCACGAGCAAGGTTGGAGTTTGCTGATGGTGGGGCGAGGGTGCCGAGAAGGTCTCCAGGGCTACTGTGTACTTGGCCCAGCCCCTGTGGTGTTTGTGGTCAGTGACACGGAAAGCAGAAAGGCTCACAAATGTGGTGTGCAGAATGAGCAGTGAGAGAGGGCTAGCCCAGGGCCAGAAGGAGCTGCAGTCACATGGGATCCAACCAGCAAGACGAATTGGGAGGAGGGTGAGGCTCTGACTTCCAAACTTAGGCGCTGAGGGGCAGGCCTGGCTGAGCAGATGGGGGGGCAAGATGTAGAAGAGCCAGAGTACCAAGGCAAGGAGACTACCGATACCAGACTAACCACGGAGCACATCATAAGAGGTAGGGCACTCTGATCAAGGGAGGTGATGGGATGGCTGGTGGGAAACTCAGCTTAGTTTTGGACTCCACTTTCAGGACAAAGTGGACAAGCTCTGGCTCAGCCTCTGAGAGAAGTGTGGGTTGGGGGGATGGGGGAATCCCTACTTCCAGTCTCACTGAGTCCTCAGGTTCCCATGGAGACCATCTTTAAGCTCCCAGGAGGAAGGTGCCTTGGGCTAAACTGTATGAATTTAGAGCGTCCGCTCATGGGTTGGCAGCTTTCCCAAGGGTCTTAGGGCAGATGAGGGGTTGCCCAGTTGGTGTGGTTGGTGTGGTGGGCAGGCCTGGGCTGTGGTCCTCTGCCTGGCACTTAGGCAGGCTCCCAAGGAGCAGAGTGGTCCCGAGGTGATTGCTAAGGCAGCCCCAGGGTCAAGCATCACAGGGGCTGAGAGCAGCGGCCATCAAGGGGAGGACCCTTCCCAGCTTGTCTCCTGAATGGGCACCAAGTCCAGAAAGTCTGAGGGCAGGCAGAAGAATCAAGGGGGCAGGTGGGCAACCTCAATTTTGGTGGGGGTAGGGGCAGGTTTGGGTGTGTGCAGGATGCAGATCAGGGACTCGGGGAGCAAACCCCTCCCCCCAAAACCCCAGAGGTAGGAAGGCTGAAACAGCAGAGACTGAGCTTGGATGTGCTGAGAACGGGGGGGCTGTGGTGGGCAGGGGCTGAGCCTCTGGGCTCCTGGAGGACAGGAATCAGGTCCGGCTCTGGGGTACCTGCCCTGGCAGCTGACCCTGCCCTAGAGCCACGGTCCCTGTAGATGTCTCCCAGATGCCTGTGCACACACTCACTGCCCCATCTTGGAGTGGCTTCTCCCCATCAGTGAATCCCCTGAGGATGCCAACCTTCCTCCTCAGAAGCAGGGCGAAAGAGTTCCTCTGTGCCCTGAGGCACACCATGGGGGTCCTCAGCTCTTGCACTTGGCCTCTGTAAGATACTTGAGAGCTGGGGAAAATGCAGGGTGTTTTGAGGCTCCCTGACATCTTAAGAAAGGAAGTACTGGAGAAGCGAGGAGGAAGAGGGGACTGGAGTACATTGTGAAAGGTAGGCATGGTGTGGCAGCTTAGCCCAGGTCTGGAGGGGAGCCAGGTGCTGGAGTGGTACCTGTGGAATAGACAGTATCATGAGGGTACCAGGGAGCCTGGCCAGGGCTGGACCAGGCAGGGGTGAGGCTCCCGCTGCCTACTCTTCTTGCTGGTGCTAAGACCCCCAGGCCCGGCCCTCCTTTCCTGGCCTTCACTCTGTAAAATGGGTAGGGGGAGCTGCGCAGCAAGGAGAGAGCTCAGTGTGGCTGCCAAGCGACCCAGAGATGGCCTGGATCTGGAGGTGGCACAGAGGACACCAGGGCCACAGTTCTGAGCGACATCAGGTGGTGCAAAAGCTGGGAAGAGGTAGAAGGTGTTTCTGGGTGCCCGGAGTCTGCCTGGGCCCATGGAGGAGGGAGGAAGGTGACCTCTGATCCCTGAGCTTTACGCAGTGGCCAGCAGGGAAGACTGTAGAACAAGCTGCGCTTCCTCAGTTTGGGGAGTTCTGGGTGAAGGCAGTGAGGGGACCCCCAACAGGGACCACCCAGGCTGGGAAGGTGGCAGAAGCCTGGGGGAGGGTCTGCTCTCCGGTAATACAGCCTTGCGTGAAGCAGCTGTATGGGCTGTTGGGCCTTTTTACCAGAGAGCTTTCCCATCTCCTGCTCGGAGCAGGGCTGCTGCCTGCCCAGAGTGCACAGTGCCTCCTCCCGGCCTCAGAGAGGGAGCCAGAATTCTGGATTCCTGCAGAATTCCTTGCAGCCTCCTTTGCAGTCGCTGTCCCCAGGACTCCTGGGTTACAACCTTACAGGGACTGCAAGGTCAAGGTACAGGGAGTGCGCTGCAGGGCGGGGCTGGCCTCCCCTGCTGACTGCACCCAGTCCCCCTTTGGATATCAGCTGGTTCCGCATTCTTTGTGGGCAGGTGCCCAGGCAGATTCCCAGGTGGGACTGCCTATCAAGGCCACAGAGGTCTGAGGTAGAGCGAGGGGCATGGGACCTTGGCTGGGCCCTGTCCTGAGGTGGTCCAGCAGCCCCAGAGATCTGGGGTCTCAACACCAGCAAGAGAAGTGTAGATGGGGGTCTCAGCCCTCCCTAGCCCCAGCATGCCCTAGGCAGGGTTCGCACTTGTTTCCCCAGGATGAGTGCGTACCCCCTGGGATCATCCCATTCTGGCCTCCCTTGGCTCTTCCACCTGCTGGCCTGTCCCTCCCTTCCCCTGGGCAGGGGGCACTGGATGTCCACTTGGATCACAGTTTTCTCCACTCAACAGCCCTTCCCCGGAGGGTAGGAGTGGGCTCTGCACTCCCTTCTCTCCTCCCACCTGTCCTCCACAGGCCAGCCAGAGGTTCCTGGTTCCACAGCCTGTATGCCTGTCTCCTCCAGAAGTGTGGCCCCCATATCCCTCAGCTTAGCTGCTGTACACTTTGTGATCTTCCCAAGGCCTGCCACTTATTCCTGGGGTGTCCTGGCCCTCTAGGGCCATCCTTTCCATGAATAACCTCAATGAGGTCACAAGAGATTTGACCACATGTGTGGATTGCACAGTAGTGGGGCTACTACATGAGCTCCTGTGGTCCTGGTAGATAGGGACACTGAGGCCTGAGGAGCTACTGATGGCCCAGGTTTCCAGGGACTTGGGGGAGGTAGTCTGGGGACCTGAGCCATCATCTGACCCCTGAGCTCTCTCTTCCACCTGGGTGAACAAGCTTCCATGATGGAGGCAGGGTCAGGTGGAGCTTCGTTCTTGGTGGCGCCTGCAGGAGACCTGAGGTGCTGTGCCTGGGCCAGGAGGGCGTCATGTCCCTGGGCTCTCTAGCTACGCCTCTTGGTCACCTTGGGCCAGCTCAGGTTGCTGCTATCAGGGTCTTTGCAAAGCTGCTTGCCTCAGGCCTGGTGGGGCCAGAGGCAGCAGGGTCCAGGGCCACCACCACCAGGAAGGGCCCTGGCCCATGCTCTACGCTGGACCTCATTCCGCGTCTCCCCACACTGAGCACCCTGAGTTCCACCTCACGCAGAGTAGACACTATGGCAGTTCTGGAAGACATTGCCCTGTCTGCCTTCCAAACCCAGCCTTCCCTTCTCCCTCCCAGTCGCTCTTGCCTGGATCCTCTCCCATACCCAGCCTCACTGGCTCTCTCCCACACAGCTAGGGTTTCTTAATAGGATGCAACTCTGCTTGCACCCACTCCTGCCCAAGCCACCCCTGTGGACCCTGAGACAGCACCTCTGGGCTCTGCATGCTCTGTGGTCTCCTTGACTTTGCCCTACTCCTCCTTTTTCTCTGGCCCAATGATCCTTGCTCAAATTCAAGGTCACCTCCCCTTTACAAGCAACTCATCATGAAACTTTCCTACACAGTGGGACCCGGGTCTTGCCCCGTGAGATGTCCCCCATCATTCACCAGCCCAGGACAATAGGAAAGGGGTTGCCTCCATCGGTTCCACACTTAAGACAACATAGAAAGGAAGGAAAACACCTACCAGGAAAGGTATGGCACAGGACAGCCCATCCTAAGCTGGGCCGGGCTCTTGTGCCCTCACTCAGGCCCTTCCCCCATCTGTACCAGTGCCTGCCTGCTGGCCTGTGGCTGTTTCAGGTTTACCTGTACCACTGCTTCCCGGGAGAGGGTGACAGCTGGGAAGGCCAGCCCCAGGGATGGGATGCTGGCTTTGAACCACCACGAAGCCTGCCGAAGGCTTCATAAGTGACCACTTTTTGTTGAGGGATTCAGGTGTTGGCCTGCTGCAGCCTCTTCTTCCTGATTTCCCAGTCAGACTCTGGTCTCCACCCTTTGCTTGTGAATGTCCTGGGTTGGGGCACTTGAGCTAGCACCAGGGGGGCCCCCACGTGGGCTCATTTCTTCTGTGCTGTTTCTTCTCCTAAGGGTTGTGGCCTCACCCTCAGGACCATGAGCCGATGAGATCTAAGGAGGGTGGGCTCAGGAGAATAACGGAGACCTTGGTGGCCTCAGAAAGCCCAAGGCTTCCAGATCGCTGCTAGCCCTGTGGTATCCAGCAGACTTGGAGTAGGGAAAGTTCCCTACAGGCAACCTCAAGAAGGTGCCCTACCACACATGCATCCTGCCACACATACGCACCTCCTTGCTTTGGTTTGTGGCCCCAGGCAAACCCTGAGCTCTCTCCACACAAACCGTGAAGCTGGCTTTTTAGAGATAGCTAGATGGGTCAGCCACCTGAGCTGCCTGTAGGGGGCAGAGTAGGGACAGGGATGGAGGCTTGAGCCCCTTCTGAAACTGTGAGGGAGGACCAAGAGAGTGGACAGCTAAAAGGGCTGGCTGGACCCAAGATGGATATCCTCAGACCCTGGTGGGGACTCGTGGGTGGAGGGGCAGGGGGAAGCAGAGGAGACAGAAGGGGAACTGGTGCCCCCAGTGGGAGGTGGCAGGCAGTAGACCTGGCCACAGGGACCACCTTGAGCTCTGGAAGTCCCATTCCAAATAGGGAGCAGCCTGGGGGTCTGCACACACTGTTGCGCCTGGGTGAAGACTGAACTGACTCCCCCAGACCCTAGAATGCTGCGTGCAGGAGGACAGGGCCCCCTGTCCTGGCCCCTCAGGCTGAACCCCAGGCCAGGGAGCCAGAACAGACAGGAAATGGCCTGATTGCATTTGCACAGGAACACCAAATCCCTTGCAGCTGCACTCAGCCGGGCCAGGGCCACGGGTGGGGCGTCCATCGCCAGAGCCCTGACAGCCCCGAGGAGCGTGCCAAGGGGTCTGGGCCGCTGGCCGGGGGGCGCCTTTCCCAGGCCAATGGCCCCCACCCCACCCCAGGAGAGCCACCCCCTTTCAGTTCCCAGAACGGAGCCCAGCTGTGGAATAGTGAGGGGGTGAGGTCATGGGGAGGGGGCCCGCATTACTCATATCCTGGGGCAGGCTGGAAGGGAGGAGGCAGGGGAAGGGGCCCCCAGGCCTCTTGTCCTCACTTGCTGGGTCAGGAGCTGGGGGGCAGTGGGGCTTCTCCCCAGCATGGGGCTTGAGGGAGACACTGGGAGATGCCTACCCTGAACCCCACTGTCCATGGAGGGCTGGGTGGGGGTGACCTTCAGGGGGCTTCAGACTCTCCATGGGACATTCCCAGAAAGCACACCTTGGCTTCCTGCCAGACCCAGCTCCACTGTTGTCTGGGTGATATGGAAGAAAACAATAAATAGTGAGGTGGGGGCCACCCAGAGGAATCTAAGAGAGGGCCGAGGGGGCCAGGACCTGCCACTGCGTGATCCTCTGTCCCTGGGCCTGAGTCTACACTTGATCGATGCTGTCTATGTGTGTATACACATGTGTGTGCACGTACAAGCCTGTGTGAGGGTGTGGTGTCCACACGGGCACCTGGAGAACACGTGTGTATTTGTCTGCCCTGCCACAGTGTGAACTAGGCGCTGCTCTGTGAGCCCCATGCCTGTGTGTGTCACTGCCTCTGAGACTGGCACGTTGCTGTGCCTTTGGTGGCTCCCTGAGCCTGGCACAGAGGTCCAAGGAGAGGAGAAGACCTCCTGGCCCCATGTAGAGATGAGTGCCACATAGAAGGCCTCAGTCCAGCCCAAAGGGGAAGTTGAGGCACAGTTCTGTGCCTCAGGTCTGGATTTACATACTCCCCTGGGCCACACACAAGTTCCACAAGCACATGCCTACCCAAGCCTGCCTGTGCTGCCCATGAACCTAGAAGTGGGAACAAAACCCCTGCCCCAGTGGTCACTCCCAACAGGCTGCCCCAGAAGTAGAAGGGGTACCTCCCACCCACTTCTCTGCTCCATCCTGCTTTGCTCCTCCATCATCCGTCTGGGGGCTGCCAGTGTGCATGGGCACAGGAGAGGGACCTGGGCCACAGCCTCAGCCAACAGCCCCCAGATGAAGATGTCCAGCAGTCCCCGTTGGCTGTGGAGCTGGGAGGCCAGCCGCATCTGCCAGGTGATGGGAGCCAGGTGTGGGGAATTAAGGGTTTCCTGGGGCTGGAAGTTGAAGGCCCTTCTGAGGAAGAAGCAGGCAGCTTGGGGTGCAGCGCTTGAATGGGTGGGCAGGTTGTGGCTGGAGTCCTGTGTGGCTGCAGCGGGGGGAGCAGGCCCCGCATTGGAGCCTGAAGAGAGGCCTGGCTTTCGTCTGAGAGGCTTAGGGGAGACCTGGAGAGATTAGATCATGTGTTGGCAAGGATGCCTGGCCAGGGGACTGAGGCCCAGAGGGGAGTGGGCTGTGGGGGTCATGCGGCGGACACTGGCAGGAAGGACTGAGACCCCAGCAAGGAGACCCAGCCCTGCAGCAGCTCCTGCCTTGCTTCCTGGGCCTGGGGCAGGGAGCAGCAGAGACCCTGGACTCTCCTTTTCAGCTCTAGCCAAACTAGGAGGGGACCCAGGATGGCCAAAGCCTATAGTCTCTGCCAGAGAACAATGCCTAGAGATGGCTCCAGATCCTGGTCCCAGGCCAGTTGGTGTCTTCCCCGAGCTGCGCCTTGGCCCGGGGTGAGGGGCTTCGAGAAGCATGGTGTCTGGATGCTCTGAGGGCAGCAGCTCCCCCATGACAGTGTTTCCACCATGGGAAACAGCTCAGAGAGACTCCACAGAGGGCTCTGAGATCAAGAGGGGGTGCCATGCAAAGCCCCCCAGCAAGGGGCTGAACATGAGGCAGGGACGGGGGTGCCCTGCCTGGCTGGCCAGGTGCAGACTCTCCTTACCCTGGAACCCCAACAAGGTGACCTCCCAATATGGAACAGAGTATCCTAGCCTGGTAGGGTAGGGTGCTGGCTGGCTGACTGGAGGGTCACTGACAGGGATCAACACTCTCTGGACCCCACCCATCCTCCTAGAGCCCCCTGGAGCCAAAGCCAACTGCTATAGGTCCTACCTCTAGAAAGGTCCAAGGACAGGCTGGTGGAAGCAGACAGATGTTCTCTGGTACCCCTCCATCCCCAGGGGAGTCCTGAATTCTCTATCTGGGTCAAACACACCTTTATAACTGCTTTGTGTGACCTGAAGATTGGTAAACTGAGGCCTGGAGCCCTGGTCCGGAGTTTGGGTTTGTCTATCTTCACCATGTGGCACTACATCTTGGCCATGGTAGGACTGTCTTTCTGTTCCCCAGGCTCACCACCCAGTGGAGTGTGGAGGATGAAGAAGAGGTGGCCCGGGAGCGCCGCCGGCGGGAGAGAGACAAGCAGCTCCAGGCCCAAGACCAGGATGAAGGCGGCCAGTCCCCAAAGTGGCCAGAGCAGGAGGCACTGTAAGACCCCTGGCCCTGGACCCTGCTGTCGCACAGCCTATGCAGAGAAGAGTGCTAGTCAGACCCTGGCTTTGGGGTCCCAATACAAAAAAAGTCTGAGAAAGGACTACGCTCTCAGAAAGAGGGTAGTCAGCAGCCTTGGGCAACCCTGTGTGCCGGACCCCTAACTGGCCAGAGGGTCCACAGAGCCACATGAAATAGCCCCTCCCCACCAGCCTCCTGGGGGCTCTGACTCAAATTCTGGACACCCTGCCTGGTTCCAGCCCTTTCTTGGACTGGTGCTGACCCTAGCCACGTAGCTCTGGCCCCTGACCCCCGCCCAAACTCCCTGCTGCCGGTGACTCACAGAGGCCACGTCCAAGTTGGCGGCCACAGGCCGGCTTGTTTCCTTCCTGGGCCCAGGAGGCCCCTGAGGCTGGGCTGGACTGTTTTTCCAATAATGCTCCCCTTCCTCCTGGCCTTGTTTTTTTTCCATTTTCTCCGAGTCAGCATATTTGGGTGGGGTGCGGTGCTACAACGGTCATGGCCTCTTGGCTGGGCCCTTTGTCACTCCTAAGTCCCTGCTACCAGGTAGCTCACATCGCTGCTATGGAAGGCCCATGAAAAGCCACTCAGCATAAGCCTGGGGTTGGGGCAGACTCTGGAAGCCCGAGACTAACAGGAGAAGCACAGCCCTGTCCTCTGGGAGCCCCAGACTGATGGGCGAGGCTCAGCCCAGCTCTCAGAGGTTCTCTGACTCCAGGGCAGACACAGCTTAGGTGTGGGGAGCCACTTAGGAGGCAGATGGGGTCTCCTGCACATGAAGCCCGGGGTCTGAGGGAAGATAGGGAGGGGCATGGGGCTGGAGCATACCAAAGTTCAGCACTAAGCCCACCACTGCTCTCTCACCCTCAGTCTGAAGCCCTCACGGACCCCTGAACTGGATGAAGATGAGGGCTTTGGTGAATGGTCGCAGAAGCCAGAGCAACAGCAGCAGTCTTGGGGGACTGAGGGGCCTGTGGATGGCTGCAACCTCCCTGGGGGCAAGTGTCCAGAGGGGGAGCAGGAGGACAGGCAAGTGGGGGTCAAGACCCGGAGGTTGGGCAGCTGGACAGGAGCGCCGCTGTCCCTGAGCCCCTTGCTGTGTCTGAGTAGCAGCCTCTGCCCTCCCTTCCCATCCAGCCCCCACCAGAAGCCCTATGACTGCAAAAGAGGGAGAAAGGAGGGAAGGGAGGAAGGGAGCGAGACGGCAGGGAGGCCTAAGAGGGGCTACAGGGAGGGGGCGGTGAGGAAATTTCATTCCTGGGCTCCCTAGGGCCCCTGGGCCCCATCCAGACCAGCTGCGGCCGGCGGGGATTGGGGGGGGGCTGCCACATCAGCACGCAGCTGCAGCCCACTGACGTAATGCAGGCTCTGCAGCCCGCACCCCCTCCCTGGGGGCTGGCTGATCTCCATTCCCACGAAGGGGAGCAGGTATTTCCAGATGTGTGCCTTCGAGGTTGCCTGGGGGGGAGCATGCTTTCCAGATGTGTGGACGTGTATGCCTGTCTAAATCAGGATGGGGGGGCCCAGGGAGCCCCTGGGGTCTGTGGATGGGGACCGCTCCTGAGCCTCACCTTGCCCTCCCCTGGTTCAAGGTCTGAACTGTTCTTAGTAACTCATGGGCTACGTGTGATGACAACCCCACCTTGTCCCTTCAGGGCTAGGGCATGAGTCCCCAGTCCTGCCCGGAAGCTCCAAGCTTGGGGGATTGCCTCCGTTCCCCTACTGGAGCCCCTCTGATGGCCCCAGACCAGCTGGGGCTCTGTGTCAACTTTCTCCTGTGTCATGTTCACCCCATTTACACCCTACAAACAGGGCCCCATGCCCTGAGAGCCGTCTCTCTACCCTGGCCCTGGTCCGGGCCTGCCTGCCGCTGGCCTCAGTTTCCCACTCCCCCATCTCCGCCTCTGGCTGCACAAGCTGTCTCTGAGATGGGGCAGCTGCAGCCCGCCTGCTGGCTCCCTGCCTTCTCTCACCCAACAGCAGGGGGCACTTTTGCTCTACTGCTGGAGCGCTGAGCCCCTGCACTCCCACCCCACCCCCGGCACCTGACTGTCCGCTCACTCGCAGACTGCCAGTTCCTGAATGGCCCCTCTGTGTGGCTGCCTGTGGCTGGGACCTGGCCCACCTTGGACGGTGGGTCTGGGTCTTGGCTGGCAGGTCCGCCAAGGGGCCTGAAATCATGGAAAATGCAAGAATTTACCATCTTCTCCAGGTTCAGTGCCGCTCAAGTGCAGAGCCACGCCCAGCTGCCAGCTGGCTGCCTCCCCTCCCTGGTGGCCCCTCTCCTCAGTGAAGTGTGCCTGCCCTAGCTGACCCAGTCCCAAAAAACACCCCTGCACACCACCTCCCCCTCTCAACATCCTGTTCCACTGATCTGCTTGCCTACAACTAGAGTAGGGCAGCTCAGGCAGCCCAGGCCAGTGGGGAGGTCATGTACAACCCCTTTGAAGCTGGGCCCTGCCTGGACAGGGAGTTTTGGGGGGTGGGGCGTTGCCTGAGTGCAGGAGTACCCTGCACGGCAGGAACCATGCAGGGGCTGCTGTTCTGAAATGAGCCTCGGGGCTCCATGCAGAGACTCAGAAAACTTCTGAAAACCTCTGCTTGTGAGCTTGCTGGGCCTCCTTCCCCGAGGAGGCTGGGGCCCTCAACATTCAACTGTCTGGCTGCCCCTATTTTACAGATGGGGAGATTAAGGCTCCAAACAAGGACCAGACTGGAACCAAGGAACCGAATGGCTCTCAGTTGGCTTTGCCTCCCTTTCTACACAGTAGGTCCTGCCAGTGTTCCTGTGAAGATGACAGCAACCGTGGTGGACTTCTTTACACAGAATCTCAGCTGGAGGGACTATGTCTGAGCCAGGAGGGACCAGGCCCAGATGAATCTGAAGTCCAGGGCCACCTGGGGGCTGCAGAGCCCAGAGAGGCAGAGGAGGAGGTGAGGGCTTGCCCTGGGGGTCGTGGTAACTTCTCTCCCTGGGTTGGGTCAGGCTGGCTCCTGTACCACCATGTGGGCCTTGTGGACTTGCCCAGTGTCCCCTGCCCTAGACTCTCCCTTCAGGCCCACATTCTGGGAGGGTGGAGGCAATAAGCCTGGTGACCTTCAGGGCAAGTTCCTCCCCTTGATCAGGAGACACTACTCTAGCAGGAAAATTCCTGGGCTGCAGCGTGTCAGGGCCAGACAGGGCCTGAGGCCCAGGGAGGGGAAAGGGTGTGCTGCAGCATGCCCTAGGAGGGGCAGGAGGTTGCAGGGAGGGGTCATTGGGTCGTCGTGTGGATTTTGTGTCCCCAGCACCAGCAATGTCTGCAGCCCAGGACCCCCAGCCCCCTGCTCTTAGAGGGGACCACGGAACTGCGCTCACCTCCCCTGAGCCCCACTGCTAAAGTAGGTCAAGTCCAAAGACTCCTGCTCTGTCTCCCCAGTCTCCTGCCCAGCACACTGCTTTCACCTTGCTCTTTTCTCATGGCCAGTGCTCAGTAAAACCTCCTGACATGGCAGTGGGTGGTGGGATTGGTAGGTGGGGCTGCTAGGAGGTGTCAGGATGGCGGAGTGGTCTAAGGTGCCAGGTGGGGCTGCTAGGAAGTGGCGTGCCCACCTCACTTGGGCCACTCAAACTCCGTGCTTCTGCCCAAACCCACAGCTTGCCGACAGGACCGAGTCCCTGAACCGCTCCATAGAGAAGAGGTATGTCTGTCTGCCCTCCAGGATCCTCCTTGAGGAGTTGAAGAGAGTAACTGAAGGGGTAGAGATCTGGAATCTTGGAGGGCCCTGGGAGTGGTGCAGGGTGGGCTGGAGGGGCCCTAGGGGAGAGAGGCTTGACGCTCATCACTTCTGCTCTCCAGTAACAGCGTGAAGAAGTCCCAGCCAGCACTGCCTATCTCCAAGATTGATGAGAGGCTGGAACAGTATACACAGGCCATTGAGGTACGCCGGGGCCCTCTGGCAGATCCTCCATCCATGCACCATTTCCCCATCAGCCAGCTCTCACTCCATCCAGTCAACACCAGCCACCCAGCCAGTGTCCCTCCAGCCAGTTAGCACCCTGCAAACCTACCAGTGTCCCTCCAGTCAGCCAACACCTCCACGTGGGTACTGATAGGTATTCGGCGCAGCAGAGAAACAGGCAGAAGGAAGAAGGGACAGGATTTATTTTCTCTGAGGATGCAGGAGAGAATGTGGGGAGGGACACTGAGGCTTTTGTGGCCTTTTCCAGGGGTGGAGTTTGGAGGGGATATTTAGATATACCTGAGGGAGCTGATTGGGGTCTTTCCTGAGGCGGCGGAAAGGGCAGAAGTAAATTTTGGCCTGGGCGAAGTTGGAGAAGAAGGGAGACGTGGTCTTGGGAAGATGGGCTTTTGTTTTAAGGTCATTGGCCGTATTAGATGACCACCGTAATGATTTTAGCAATTCCTTCGAGGGCCAGAACCTAGCAGGCACATCACTCCTCCACCCAGCTAGCACCATTATCTCATTAGCCTCTGTCTATGCAAGCAATGCATCTCTTCTCAACATCTCTCCTTCAGACCATGCCTCTCCATTCAACCAACACTCTTCTGCCCATCCCGTGGTCTTCCATCGAGTCGATGTCCCTCCACCCATGAAGTCCCGCCCTGCTATCCAAAAAACACCCCACTATTCAACCAACACCCTCTTCCATCTAACCCACGCCCCTACCCCCACTAAAACTCCACCCAGTGCCCGCCATATGGCCCCTCTGCCCCCAGGCCTGTACCACGAATAGTATTAAGACAGACCCCACATGTCTCATATGCCATTATGTCACTTGTGCTCTTCAAACTTAAGAGCATATTTCCTAAGTACCTGGAATGAAGGAAAGCACGTTTTTCCAGAGTACCTGGCCCTAGCCCTGCATTGAGAAAGCCCTCCTGGGGGAATAAAGATAAAAGAGGCTCCCCAAGACTTTCCAATATGCTTCTTGGGGGCTGATGACTAATGCTACCCTGGGGCCCTCTCTCCTCTGTAGTGTGCTGGTCGGACCCCTAAGCTATCTCGCCAGCCTTCCATAGAGTTGCCCAGCATGGCTGTGGCTGATACCAAGAGTCGGTGGGAGACTGGAGAGGTGCAGACTCAGTCTGCTACAAAGACTCCCTCCTGCAAGGTAAGGCCCTGCCTTGGGAAGGGTTGGGCCGGGAAGGCAAAACCTGGGAGGTTCCCTTGAGAAGCAAGTGGTAGATCATCCAGGGTGCATCATGGGTAGACAGAGTACTGAGCTGTGTGAAGGAGTCACTCTGAAGGGTCTGTGTGAAGTCTGTGTTGGCCAGGGACAGCACGGGCTGTCTTCTTTCCTGCCTCCGCCTGCAGGGTCCCACTTCCAGAGAGCAGGTGGGTATGTCCCTACCCCTCTGACCAGGGAAAGCCAGGCAAAAGAGAAGGATCCAGGGCTTTTGGCCCATCAATAACTCCCTCTTCTACCCCCAGGACATTGTCGCTGGAGACCTGAGCAAGAAGAGCCTCTGGGAGAAGAAAGGAGACTCTAAGACATCATCTACAGTCAAGGTGGGTCCTGGTACAACCGGTGCAGGCTGAAGGTGGTGAAGAGGGACCCTTTCATCTTGGAGGGCTTCCCAGAGGCAGCATCCTCTCCTTTCCAAAGGTCTCTCCTTGACTGCTGGTCTTTTTCACCAACAGAGCACCCCATCTGGGAAGAGGTACAAGTTTGTGGCCACCGGTCATGGGAAGTACGAGAAGGTGCTCTTGGACGAGGGCTCAGCACCTTAGGTCACACCTTTTGGTAAGTCCAGGGCAGTGACCAGAACACAGAACATTGGATGTGAAATATGCCATTCTGCCACATTCCCAGAATGAGGACAGAGTCTGTTTGTCTACCCTGCTGGGCCCTGGGGCCTGAGGTCCCAGCCCCAAAAGTAGCTGTATCTAGACCCAGGCTGGGCCTCCAGACCCGAGGCAGACTCGTCCGTTGTCTCACACCAGCCCCAGACTGCATCTTCAGGGCCAGGCCTTCCCATACACCACACAAAGGAAGTTCAAAGCTTGCCTCAGGATTCCCACCATGAGCACTGGGGCTTATTGGGGAAAAATGGCAGCCAGGTCACTGCTAGAGAAAGTGAACAGGCCAGAGTCCCAGGTACAGGACTCTCCATGTGTCAGTGCACTGGCTCTATAAAGGGGACAGGACCCACATTTTGCTCTCTTGTCCCCATGGCTAAAGGCCATGGAAGAACTTGCTGCCCCCAACTTTGGTAAAGACAGAGAGCAGGCACCTGCGTGGTTAGATAAATGTTTATTGGTAGCCCAGGTCCCAGGCTCAACTCAGCACCTATCACATCCAGTAGGGCAGCCAGCCCACCCCCATTGCCTTCGTCCCCTACCAAGTCCTGTGTGATGGCCGGGGCTAAAGGTCCTTCCTGGCTCCTCTGGGTCCCTCTTTTGTGGTTGGTGGCCCATCAGGGTTGTTGTTTGCAGTCTGAGACCCCTGCAGTGCCCTGTGCCAGCCTCAGCTTCCAATCCACATATTTTGGCCAGGTTGGTCTCTCAGCCCTGATGTCGAAGACACCTTCCTCACTCTGTCATAAAAGCCCAGATGTGACTAGCAGGTTGACCCTGCCCTCTCTCCAACCAACAAGCTCTCAAGGAGTTGTCAGCTGAGGCAGGGAAACAAGTGTGCAGTGGACAGAGCCACTGCCAGACCCCTCCACTGCCCAGTCAGCTTTCCTTGTGCCTCTGCACACTCCTCATCCACCCTCACCTGCATCCTGGCATTGAGTCTGGCTCCCACAGCCCTTTGAGCCTTTCACAGGCACCCAAATGCCAAACAGCTACTGGAGCTGGTGATAGTTTTGACCTCACACAGAAGGAATTACATCCCCCAGGCTTTGACAGTTAGGGGGCATGCTCCACGGCCTGCCTGGCAAGGTCAGAGAATGCCACTTCCCACTTCCCCACACACTTGCTTATTCTCCCTCTCACTAATTCTCACCCCTCAGACTCCCGCACTGCATTGATCAGACCCGTCCCCCAGTACCAATGAGACCCTGGCCTCCCCTCCCTATTCTCCCTGCTTTTTCCACTTCTCTGACTTGTCCTTCCTGACCTGTCCCCTTCCACTAGGCTTTCCTGGGCCCCAGAATGCACCCTTCCCAGGCTGCCCAGACACACTCACACACCTGCCTCCCTCTACCCCACACCCCGCTGTGCTTCCTCCTGCAATGGCTGTGGCCTCCTTGCTAGAGCTCAGCCATGCTTTGTCCACCCTGTAGTCTTGGACACTTCACCAGAGCCTCCAGCCAGCTGCTGTCCGGTTGAAGTTCTTGGGCTGGGGGCTCAGCACGACAAAGGGCTGGAGTGTGGGAGGGGCCCGTGCAACTTCCTGCAGCTTGCGGGCATTGAAGCGAGGCCGGTACAAGAAGGGCAGGCGGGGGAGGCCAGCTGGGGGAGGCTCCCCACCTTTTGGCTCTACTGGGTGGTTGCGAGATGTGGCCACTGACATGCGGTACAGTACAGCGTCCCACATTCTGGAGGCCCGGGAGGCAGGGGGCCGGGAACTGGCCACAGTGGGTTCTTCCACCTGAACAGGCTCCAGGTTGGGCTCTTGCCCTGGGAACTGGGGCTCCTCTGCCTCCTCCATTAGCTGCTTTTTGAGGCGTGTCCAGCCACTGAGTTGGGGTTTGGGTGCAACTTTGGGGGCAGGACTTGGGTGGGTCCCTGGTGCCAAGGCCAGGGCCAATGGGACCCGCTGGACCTCTGGTGTAGGGCTGGCTGTAGGCAACTGCTCCAAGTGCTCAGCCTCAGGTGCTGCAGGAGCCGGGCTGTACGGTAAGGGTCCAGGTGAGCGGTAGGTGGGGGCGATGGGCACTACCACTCTGGTCCCAGCCTCTCTGGACACCGAGGCCTGGAAGCTGGAGGGCAGTCTCACTGTAGGGGGCTCCTCAGGCCTAGGACTGACAGCCTGGACCCCAGCTGGCAATGGGCGGATGTGGGCCACTGGGATCAGGGGCTGGGTACTGGGGAGACCCAGGCCTGGCTCTCCATTCTGGCTGCTGGGGCCCCCATTCAGGGCTGTCCTGGGGGGCTCAGGAGTTCCTGCACTTGGAGATGGTGCCAGCTGGATGTGCACTTGAGTGACATGGGTGCCTCCTGTTGTGGGAGCTGAGACAGAAGAAAAGCCACTGGGGGGCGAGGCAGGCTCTGGGGTTGGGGCTTCAAGCCTTGAAGGGGCCTTGAAGTGTGCAGCCAGAGCCTGGCGCTGCGTGAGGCTGAAGGAGAATGTGGATCGCTGCAGGGGTGAGGCTACATGGTGGATGACAGGGGTGTGTGGGGAGCGGGGCAGGGGCACCACAGTGTGCGGGGCCTCGGCAGGGTACAAGGCCGCAGCAGGACGTGGGGGCTCTGTAGAACGTGGCGCCGTGGTCTCCAAGTCGTGGCTGACTTCACTTACAGGGGACAGGGAGGCACGGAAGGCCCCAGGTGAGGTAGGGGCAGCCCCTGTCATCTTCTTCCGAGCCGCCTTCCTCAGAAGCTTCTGCAGACGCAGGTTGTCTTTCCCTGGTTTGGGCAGCAAGGGTGGAGGGGGACCAACGGTTCCCTGGGGACTCCGGCCAGCAGCCCCCAGAGGCACCGAGGCAGTGGAGATGAGCATCACTGCACCCTGTAGTGGGAGGGACACAGTCAGGCCAGCCCTGTGGGACATGTGGTCCCCCTTCTCCAGAAGGCCAGACATATGGCTTCTGAACTACTGAAAGCCCTTTGCCTGACAGCCAGGATCTGCCAGTGCCTTCTAAGCGTGGGCATCCCTGGCTGTGGGCAGGACTACCATGTCCTGGTATGGAAGTGAGCCCCAAGAGTTACAGCCTCTTGGCAGGTGATAAGGACTAGAACTTGCCCATGTCCTCGAGGCCCAGCATGATGCCAACTTCTCATGCATGTAAGCTGGGCCAGGCCATGGTGTCATGCAGGATGGGGGCCGGGAGACCCACAGGCAAGCTCCAAGTGGGGCTTGAGCCTGGCTAGTTACTGACTCTGGCCAAGGGCAGGAAGAGCAGGCTGCCCGCAGACACGTGAGGGGCGCCATGCTGTCGCCAGCCCAACCACAAGTGCGTCGGTCTGCTGCAAGCCAGTGGTAAGGAGTGGCGGCCAAATGGCTTGGGAAAGCTGAGGCTGCATCATCAGAGGTAGATTGGCCGGAAGGTGGGAGCAATTTTCGCTGAGCTACGCTAAATGGGATATTCCCGCAGACCTCTTGTCCAGGGTGGTCCTGGCCAAGCCACCCGCCTTGGTTTCTGGGCGCCACGTGTTTGCAAGGACGTTGACAAATGGCATCTGGGACGAGCCAGAGGCTGTCTGGTTTTGGGAGGAGGGAGGCCTTGGGCTGCTGCCGTAGGGGCTGGCTCTAACGAGGCGGGAGCCATCTGCTGGGGAGGGGCCAGAAGGGGTCTGTTGCCTCACTCCAGGCTGCTGGTTGTAGGCCTGGAGAACTGAGGGAGCCCCACATTGTGGGGTCTGCCAGGGTGAGTGGGTAGTATTCCCTCTACCTGGAAATGGTCTGGAGGAGGGCCCACACTTGGAACACTGGGTGGAGGCTGAGACAGGGCACTTGTGGCTGCAGGAAGGGGGTATGCTGTGGGCCTGGTGACCACTAGTGGACAGCAGTGTGGAGAGAGCAGAGAACTGAGTTTTTCAGGACATGTAGCTACAGCTCCTTCTCAGGCTCCAGGATAATGTCCCTCATGTCCCATTCTTCTATTTGACAGGTGCAGGCTAGCAGCTCCCTCTGCTCTGCCAGGGGAGACTCTGCCTAGGCACCACTGCCAACGCCAGCCTCCGCTGAGAAGTTGCTGCTTATGACCAGCACGGCCTGCCCTCGCTGCCCACCCCCGAAGCTCCCGCCTCCTTCACTACCTCCTTCTGCTCCTGGGCCTTCAGGCCTCTGTACTTTCCTACTCTGATTCCCTAGCTCTGCCTCTCACAGCTGAGGAAGGAAGAAGACTCCTGATCATGGTTAAAGGGATGACTTCTTAGGGTAGCTAAGAGGCCCTAAGGAAGGTAGAAACAGGCCCAGCTTTTGCAGAGGGCCAGGCACCTCACCAGACCTGAGGGACACCTGAGGCCATGCTGGATGTGCAGCACTCTACATCTTTCAAGCTCCCTGCTTACAGGACCCCCTCGCATTTTGGGCAATAAACTGTCTCAAGAGCCCCTTGTGTGCTGGCCTCCTTTGCTCTCTAATGGGAGGGATGAGGCAGTGTGACTGGCCAGGAGATAAAAGTCACATCCATGGGGCAGCCCATGCACTGCATAGTGCATGATGGTCGCAAACTCAGGGCCTGTCCTATGTCCTTAAGGAGCACTAGATACCAGGACCTAGGACATGGGTCCTGGTATCTAGGACATGGATCCAGGATCTAGGATCACAATTTAGGACATGTGAGATGTCCTAAATTGGGGTACCCACAATGGCTGGGACCCCCTCATTTCTCTTGCAGGATATTTATAATACTTCTGCTTTTCCTGGCCCAATATAAACCTCACAATACCAGGACCATTGGACTTGTGGGTGCCCTGTCTGTGTGTTCACTAAGGGGTAAAGCTTCCATAGAGTGGTTCCTATAATCCTCTAGTTTTGGCCCCCCACAGTTGGGGGATGAAGAATCCTGAACTTGGCTAAAAGGACCATTTTCTACATCAGCCAAGAGCCCCTTAGCAAGGAGAGACTGAGGCCTAAAATGTATAGAGAGCTGGTCACCCCATCAGACCTGAAGGACATCCTAGCCCATGCTAGACAGAGGTCTAAATTGTTGAGTAGATAGATGAATGGGGGTGATGAATGGACAGATGAACAGATAAATAAGAGAGTGGTAGAACAGATGACTGATGGGTGGATAAGCTAATGGATAGAGGGACAGATTAGGGGATGGACAAGTAGATGGGTCATTGGATAAATGATGGGGAATGGGTAGGTGGATGGATGGAGAGATGAATGGGATTGATGGATGGATGAACACACTGATGGGTGGAAGTGTGAATGGATGGATGGCTTGATGAATGGATGAATAGAAGGATAGGTGGATGAATAGGTGATGGATGGAAGAATGAGTGATAGATGGCGGAATGGATGGATGAATAGATGAGTAGATATGTGAATGGATGGACAGACATATGAATGGATATCTGGCAAGTGGGTATATAGGTGATGGAGGAATAGAAGGACGAAAGGAGAAATATACAAAAACAAAGTCGTGAGTGTAAGCATATAGGCTTGAGAATGAATGAAGAGGAGGATGTGAAAGAGCATAAATAGGAGACAGGGTAGGGGTTGTCCTTAGCAGTCCTTCTCCTCCCTGGGACCACCCTGGGGCCTGAGTGTCTGAGCAGCCCTCGAACACTGATGGGGTAAGCTTGTCCCTGCCATTCACTTAGGCATGCAGAGGCTCCACTTTCTGAAGCCTTCTTCGTCAAACTTCACTTGTCTCATGAACACGAGAAGCTTAAGAAGGCTAAAGCTCTAGGGGTTGGTGAAATGGCTCAGTGGTCTAAAGCACCTACTTAGAACAAGCTTAGCAAAGCACAGGGACCGCGGTTCAATCCCCCAGCACCACATGCCAGCCAGCCCCGCCCCCTGGTGGGATGAGACACACACACACACACACACACACACACACACACACACACACACACATAAATAAAGCTCAACAGAACACATCTGCCAAGGCAAGGGACGTGGCAGCCCACCATCCCCTTCTGTTCACAGTCCTCCCACTGAGAAGGTATTGAGTGCTACCCTCTGTGAAGGCAAGAGAACTTCCCAGGTGGCAGATGTTCCTTTCCTTTCATGCACAGTCTGGAGGGGATGGTGACCAAGGACAATAGGCAAAAGGCCACCCCAAAGCCAACAGTGGGGCAGGAAGCAGGACTTCAGCATAGGACCAGAGCACACAGCATTAACAATCAGGGGGCCAGATTCCCAGTGGCTCAGACTCAGGGATGAGGATCCAAGTTCTGTCGCCTCGTCCAGGGCTCAACCCACACCTGGCTTGGATTGCAGGTGCAGAGTTCACCCCAGCATTGAGCCACACCCACACCTGCTGTCCCAAACCAGGAGGGCAGTTCCACCACTGTCAAAGTCCAGAGCCTCAAAGTGGTCACCATCCAGAAGGCAGCTGCCCACTGACGCCAAAACACTGCCTCTTCCCCATCCTGCCCGCCAAAGGGGCCCCCGATGGCCCACTGCTCCTAGTCCAGGTACCACACAGTTCTGCACACAAGAGACACCCCCTGGTATCTACAGAGCCCATCAATGAGTTTGCAAAACCACAGGCTGTGCAAGGGCATGGGGGCAGCAGCCACCATGGTTGGAGTGGCTTAGTCCCAAGTGCCGAGTCAGCTGTTCCTATCCTGGGCCTGGCAGAACCAGCCTGCCATGGGTCAGCCCAGGGCACCAGGAAAGGCTCAACCTTGGTGGGCTCTTCCATTCCCAGCTACATATTCTGGGACATGGGACCCAGCTAGAGGGGTCACCACACAGGCCACTGGAAATGAAACACTGGGGAAGTTGGCCCCCTCCTATGGCCACATCTCCACCTAGGGGGCTTAGCTCAATATTCAACAACTTTGAAGCTGCCACTGTGGCCTGTGACTGGCACCGGCAGCCTCCAGGCTGCAGGGTAGAAATCTGTCCCCTATCAAATTGGACTGAGCTGCCTCTTGTCTCTGGCTCCACCAGCGTCTCCAGTCCCTCTGCCCTACTCCCCCGAAGAGGCTTCTACCGGGTTTGCCCTCCCCTTACACAGCCCCACCCAGGACAGGTGGGACCTGGTGTGGATTACCTGTCACAGGACCTCAGCAGCCAGCAGCAGTGTCCACCAGTGTCTTCTCTGCTGTCCTGGTGTACCTCAGGCCTGGCGCCCTGAGGAGGAGGTAGCTGTTACCCAAAATAAGACCTGCTTTGTCCCTCTGACCTCATGAGAAAGCACCTGCCAAAGGCTGAGCCTTGCTAAGTGGACAGCCACCCTCCCCTGCTGGCCAAGCAGGGCCACTGCAGAGCCTGCGGCATGCCCATCTGGAGGTCTGGCCTCTAAAGGTCTCCCACCCTCGCCAGGCAAGGTTAGTGGACAAAGGCTTCCCAGGCCAACAAGCTCCAGTGAGGCCAAGAGATGAAACCAAGTTCTCTCTGAGTCCTACTCACCACATGGGCATCTGTAGTGGGAAGGGGGCAGCATATGCTCAGGCCTCTATTAGCAGACTCTGGAGAACCAGCCTGGGGTTGGGGAGATCAGCCTCATGGTAGGAGAAGCTGGAGGCTCCTGAGGAACTAGCTCAGGATCTCTGCAGGACTCTGGAATAGACACTCACAGCCAGAGAGCTGGTCAGTGATGTCCAGGAGTACAGGCTATGTCTGGGGACATGGACAAGTGGAGAGGGAGGTATAGGTTCTGATCAGGAGGACAGGGGTGACTCCAGTAGCTAGGTGCTTGGGAGAGAGGTGGGCAGCAAAGGCCCCTGTCTTTCAAGCCATCAGCCCAGGACACTATCTCTTCTTGCCTTTGCCCCATGCACATCTCTGCCTATATCTAGCCTTCAAGGCCTCATGTCCAGCATGTAGGGACTGGGTGAAGTGGTAACCATAGAAGGCTTGAGACTTAGATCTAGAGCAAAGAGCCAGGTAGACCTAGAGCTGGGGCACTGTGGGCCTTGTACCAGGTCATCTGGATGCCCCAACCCTAGGACTCTGGAAAGCAGGGGCTTGTCTGTATCTTTTGGGGCTCCTCTTGCCTGGGGATGGATTGTCTCTGGAGTGGGCAGCTCCATGGAGCCTATGAGCCATGTCCAGTCCATGAGATCTGGAAGGTGCATGCAATGAAGTCAAGGTGCTGAGCTGCTTTCGCCCTAGCCCTACCTCAGTTTCCCTAGTCCAAGAGGCAGGGCCATCCACATATGTGTCTCCCTGGCAAGCACGGAGCCATCAGAGGCCCATGAGAGGCATCTGTTGGTTGGATGGTGCCCCCTGGAGTCCTGAGGGAAGAAAGGCCAGCTCTGTAGGCACACAACCGGCCACCCAGAGCCCGAACATTGCTCTGGTCCCTGGGCAGAAAGAGATCTCTAACTTCTGGACTAATAAGAGCTGAGGACAGAGGTGTAGCCCCTTGCCATGGGAGGCACCAGCCACCTGAGGAGATGTCATAGCAGGAGCCACTGGATTCAGGTAACTTTTTGCCACCTGTTCATCTGTATGTCCCCATGGTCTCACTTGGAGCAACAGGCCTGGCGTCCAAGAGCCTCATAGGGATGGGGCTAAGGATTCAAAGTCCCCTACTCCCTTGGGGTCTTAGTCTGATCCTTTAATAGGGGACATGGGGTGAGCTGGGCAAGGTTCTGCATAGATGCTTGCCCTGGGTGAGGTGTCCACTCCCACAGCATACGTTGGGCAGAGGGGTGGGGGCTGGGGAACCTGTGACTCCATTCCTGGGGACCCCCACACCAGCCTGACCTAAGGCAGTCCTCATCCCCATCCCAAGACTATCTGCCACCTTCATCCTCTGCTCCTGAGTCCTTCAAAAAAGGCCTACCACTGGGCAGTAAAAATAGCAGCTGACACCTTCCTGGGGGAGGCAGGGACCTTGACTCTTCAAGGCATGTCTCCTCCATCCTCGCCTCCTTCGGCCTCCTCTTCTGGCCATTCCTATACTTGGTCAGGGGCCTGACTGGGCACACCCTACCCCCACCCCACCCCAGCCACCCAGCCACTGGCCAATGGGCTGCTGGGAAAGATCGAATGTCGGTATAACATGAGGATCTGAGGCCAAACAGGCAGTGCCTGCAGCTGGTCCTGTCCACAGGGAGCTCCAGCCCTTCTCAGACTCAGCAGCAGGTATGTATGGGAATGAGCTACCCCCAAGATCTCCTGCACTGGAGCTGAGGGAGCTGCATTGAACCCAAAAAGCACTGCTGGGCCTGGGGGCCGAGCTCCCCCTGGCTGACCAGTTGCTTGATACTTGGATGGGAAGCATGGTAGCTGGAGAGGCCAAGTGGCCCCTGGGCACTGGTGAGCAGCTCTAACATCATGTTGCCATGTTCCCCTAGCCTCAGCATAGGACCTGGGCTAAAGGAGAACACAAGGGTGTGGAGTGGGACAGGCAGTGTGCTGGGAGGCCTGGGGCAAGCAGCCACTCTGAGGTGGAGAGGTAAGAGTGTGAAGTTAGATCCCACAAAGGGGACTCAATGCAGAGCTTCAAGGACTACTGAGGGGCTGCCTGCTGAGACCTAGCTGCCTCATTCCCATCTGGAGCTTCCCGGGCATTGCCTTTGACACTGCCCTTTTATAGGGATGATAGGAAGGGGTAGACATTGCAGCTCACATAGAAAGGATGCCAGAGGGAGAAATGTCTAGACCTCAAGCAGGCCTTGGGTAGCTCATGGGGAAGTGGACAGGGGCAGGGCTGGGGCAGGACAGGGAGGAGGGGGTTGTTCCTGCCCAGAAAGCCTATGTCCCACCTTGCCTGTGGCTGGAAGGAGCAGGTAGCCCTGAGAGGGCCCGTGAAGTCGCTGGCCAGGCTCCCTCATCCAGGAGGTCCTGCGCACTGTCCAGAGGTCCTTGGGCATCCTTGGAGGGGACGGGGCCGAGTGAGACAAGCTGGAGAGAATGAGCTGAGGCAAGGCGTGGTCACAGTCCCCTGGCAGGTTGGCAGGGCCTCCTGTACCCCCACCCCTCGTCCCTGATGGAGGGAAAGATGGCACATGTCCCCAAGGAACCAGCCTCACAGGCTATTTACATGCATTGCCTCTGAGCTCAGAGAAGAACGGGGACAACTGTTTCCCTTCTCAGCTGTCAAAATGCTATCCCCTGCCCCAGCACCCTCCCCCACAGAGATGGTGAGAGGGACCACACAGAGGGGGAGGAGTGCAAAGCAGCCCTGCAGGGGCCTTTAAGCACTCTTAGAGGAGTAGGAGCCTCAGTTTCCCCACTTGGAAAGAAGCCCTTGCTGCTTCACCTTAAAAGGGCACAGGTACCCTCACTGGGTGCCCTCAGGAGGTGGGAGCAGGGAGGAAGGCTTGGGCTGTTCTCCCCCCCCCCCATACATCGTCTTGGGTTTCTGGGCAGAGGTGTCTTGCTGATTTGGATGCCTATTTCTGGATACCTCAGCTGCCACAGGCTCCTTATAAATAGCCCCTCCCAGGAATGGGCCACCCCTCCCCCTTGGTGGCTGACAGGTGCTGGCCCTGCTGGGGGGTCGGGGTGGAGGTAGGAGAGCAGGGTCCCCCAGCTCCATAGCCCTCACTAATCCACTTGCCCTACAGAGTGGCCTGGGAGTAGACAGAGGGGTGGATTCTGGACCCCCTGAGGGGATAGACCCCAAGGAAGAAGGGGAGCTGGGAGCTCGTAGGGAACAAAAAGGACCAGAGGAACCAGATGGGTCAGCAACTTGCACCGAGGAATGATGAGTCCCCGCCCAGCTGCAGATATACAAGAGACTGTCCGCTGATGGGCAATGGAATCCTGGTCAGGGTTCTGGGGTGAGGTTGGCCTCACCTTGTGCCTGGACATGGGTTCACAGATGCTCGATGGTTAATTTTGCACAGAGAGTAACTTGCTCTGGAAAGAAAAAAAAAAAACAAACACTATAGACAAAGAGGTTGAAAATGGCTCCTATTTTAGCTTTGGATTTTTAGCTGATAGATGGGTGTTTTCTCATTGAAGTTCCCTGGAGGAGCTATCACTATTGCCTTCAAGTATGTAATATGTTGTCATGAGCTTTATTTTTTAAACTTGAAGCCAACATTCTGATATGACTCCTCAGAGAGCTCCCAGGCCCCTACTGCCAGGGCGTGTGTGAGACCAGCTCACGGAGGAGAGTCCCAAACTCCTTGCCCTGCCACAGGTGCAGCCAGTCCCAAGCATGGCACTTTCCCACAAGATGACGAGATCAGGCATACCAGAAGGGAAAGCACTGTCAGGCTGGGGCACCTGCCAAGGAACACTCCTGACCACAGCCCTCTTGGGGTCAGAGACTCAGCTTCCATGTCTACAGGGGAAGAGGGAGTCAGGTAGATGGATCACTCATGTGCTCTGTGATTTGGAGGAGGCATCCTTAGAGGGCTTTAAGGAACACAAAAGAGGCACTGGGGCATCCTCAAGGGAGTGGAAACCAGGAGGCATTAAAGGGTACTTTGGGCTCATACAAAGAAAGGGTATGGTGGGCAGGCAGATCAGAGAAAGTCTGTACTGCCCATTTTAGGGAGCTGGCTCTGGTCGTCCTGGGCCCCCAGAATGCTCACCATCACCTAACTGGAAGCCATCAAGAGACAGGCTGTGTCTCAGACCTGCAAGTCTTCCCAGCATGCAGAACAATCTGCAGAGCCCTCTTTGCCCTGGACTATACTCTGCACCTCCAGGGCCTTCCTTGGGGATGCTTCAGGGAGAATGTCTGCATCTGGGGCATTCCAAGCTCCAGGCTGAAGCCTTGGCAGAAAGGAGAAGGACTGAAGTCTTGGGGAAGAAGGCTGGGTAGAAGCTGATAGGGGGCTGTGTGTGCAGAAGGCCAAGGACCAGGGCTTGACCAAGTCCTGTGATATACCTTCTTAACTCCAGCTCTGAGTCACCTTCCCTCACCAAAAACCACGTCACCTCTCCACTTTTCTCTTCCCAGAAACAACCCGCCCTCACCATGTCTGACGAGGAAGTGTGAGTACCACTGCCTGGGAGCTCTCAGACCCTGGCCTGGGTGCAGTCTGGGCTGCTGGGGGCTGCTGCAGCCCAGCCAGCAGAAGCTGCCTCACTCCCTTTTCTCTTTCTCTCTCTCCCCCTCCACCCGCCTCCGCAGCGAACAAGTTGAGGGTGAGTGTCACAGCTATTTTCTTTCTTTCTACTTCCATCTCTAGTCCAAAAAAAAAAAAATCACCCTTGGAAAGGGGGATTGATCGGGGACAGCACATATCTGTTGAGAGCCTCTGGCCTGGACAGGCTAGGTTGGCCACCTTTGTGGGTGGGGGCTGTGACAACCTCCTTTGGAAGTGGTCTGAGCTCTTCTCTAAGAAGTGATTACATCTCCACCCACTCAGCGTGTAGACCTGCTGGGGCTCTCTGACCCTGAAGAGCTTGGGGTTTGCTGGCCTCATGGTCATGGTAGGATGTGGCACTGGGGTATAGAGGCAACCCTCATGGCTCAGCCATTTTCTCCTGCAGTACAGAGCCTTCTTCAGGCCCAAGGAGTCCCAGGCCCCCTCCCTGGCCAGTGTAAGAGGCTGGACTGTCCAGGGATGAGGTGGGCTGGCCCTCCCACTTCTACACTCTCCAGCAGCCCCTGCTAACATGGCCCCTTTCTTTTGTTCTATTCCAATGCAGAGGAGTACGAAGAGGAAGGTAACTGTGGTGGCCCTGGAGGCCCCTCAGCCCCCAGATCCCCTCTTTATGGAGCCCCCTCCTGCTTGGTGAAGGCCCTGCTCATCCAGCCCTCCCTATCCTCTTCTAGCTCATCAATTAACTGTCCATCTTTTTCATCATTAATTCAACATTAACTATCATTAATCATTTCTTAGTGATTAAGAATGCAATCATTTAATTAATGGTCAATGACTTGGTCATTAATTAAATCATCATTAACCTTCAATGATGATTGATTGATCTCTTCAATTGTTAATGAATACTCATTAATTGTTCATGAATGCCTTGTGGGGTGGTCACAACCTCAGTGTGTGGAGTGGGTTGGGATCTGGTCATTAAAATGCACTCATTAACATCAAGGGCCTCAGTGTACACCACTGCTGCTTTTTGTCTCCCTGTCTGTCTTTCTTGGTGTCTTTCTGCACGTCTCAGGGTCTATGTGTTTTATTGATATCTCGGTATCACTCAGCACCTCTCTCCTCTGTGTCCAGGCATTTCTCAGTATCTTTCCCAGCCTCCCTCTGATTCTGTCTCTCTGTATTTCTTTCTCTGTCTCTTTCTGTTTCTGTCTCTGTCTCTCCCAGTGTCTCCCACATCCCCCATCATCACCACCACTACCCTCAGGTGTATGGCAAGACCCTCCCTGGCTGTCGTGTCCAGGCAGGCGTGGGCGGCAGAGTGCTAGGCACGGGCACACCTGTGAACAGTGGGCGCGGCAGTTCCTAGGCCCAGAAGGGTGCTGCTCAGGCCCCTGGCAGCCGCTCAGCCTCAACAGGCAGGCTGTCCTGCAAGGGCTGCTGGGTGCTATGTTTTGAAAATATTTTGCAAACACTTGCTACCTTAACAACATGAGTGGGACACTTCATTTTTCTGCTGAAAAGTGGAAAGGCTTGTTTCTGAGCAGGAAACGTGACCCTGGGAGCCATCTATTCCCTGGTCATGCGAGGGTCTCCTGAGAATATTTTCTCCAAGACCTATTTGCCCACCTTGCTCCCAGGGATGTTCTTGTGGTCAGAAATGAGCTGAGCATGTAGCGTCTTCTCATTACACTCGGGTTTTGTCCCTGGTCCTTGTTGGCATCCCCCACAGAGTAAGATGTAGCTTGACTTCTTGTTCTTAAGCATTACACATGCAAGACCAGGCCCAAGGCAGAGAGGAGGCCCAGGCCCAGGCAGCTGTGGCGCCTTGGGGTAGCCGACTCTCAGATAATCTCGCTCCTCATGGCCAACGGCTATGGCCAGGAATGCAGGACCTGTCATTGTTGCCCTCTTCTATCGGGAGAGCCCTCTACTCTCCTCCTGTGGGCCAGCCTCCTGTCCTCACCCCTAGTAAGCCCTTCTAACATCTGTCTTATTCCTTTTCTCTCTCTCCCCCACCCCTTCCTACTTCTGGCTTCTCCAACCTCAGAAGAGGCCCAGGAGGAAGGTAAGTGGGGTCCGGGACCCCAGCCCCACACCTGCCTCCCAGTCTTCCTGACCCTACCCAGCCTTCACCACACAGCCATCCTGGTGTGCCTGGGCTGTGACCCTGGCTCCCGCCTCTAAGGATGTGTGCCTGCCCCCATCTAATCCTGTCCTCTCTCCTCCCTGGCACTCTGCACTCCCTGACACTCCTCACCGCAGAAGTCCATGAGGAAGGTATGAAGACCCAGGACTTCTGGTCCCCATGTGGGGCCCGAGGCCTGGCTGGAGACCTCATGGGGTGGGGAGAGGGTTGGGAGGTAGGAGGCACCAGCCAGCCAAGGGGCCCCACATGTGGCCCCACATAACCCACTAACCATGGCCCTAGTGCTTAAAGGTGTGGGACCCTGAGGGACCCTTATGGGCAGCACGGCCAGGGACCCCAGTCCTTGTCGTTTGGGGTCATCTGCTCCCCCAAATGGAGGGAGCTCATCTGTAGGAGGGGAGAGCAGCCTGGCTCAGGGCCATGGGGAAGACTGGGGGCCTTGTGAGTGCCAGGCCCTCCTTCCCAGGGCTAAGAGCCTACGGTGGGGTAGCATGGGACTCTCAGAGCTGGCCAGATCCCAGCAAAAGCTCAGGACACTGGGAACAGAGGCAGGTGAAAACAGAGGCCTGGTAGCCCATTTTGGGTAAAGAGAGGGCTTAGGGCCTAGCTATTGGAGTGATGAGAAACAGGGTCCTGGCAGGCTTCTCAAACCCCTTCTGGCCCTGATTCCTGGGGTGTGACCCTGTCCTGAAACTCTAGAGGGGCCTCTCTGGCCCTATCAGAGACACCAAAGCCTGGGGGTACTGAGGACACATAGGAGGTGGGTGAGAAGCAAAGAAAAGTGAGGCGTGCCTGCTCACCTGTCCCTGGGACCTGCACAGCTAGAAGATCCAGGGCAAAAGCAAGAGCCGGCACCACGATCTGCCCCCTGCCTTAGTCTCTTACTTGTGAGCATGGGTAATGGGGTAGGCTCTGATGCTCCCAGATTCTGAGAGTGGGTCACAAGACGTGGGGACATGGGCTGGGGGCCAGTGCCAGGCTAACTCTGACCATATCTTGCTCGCTTCCCGCATGCGCCCCGAGTGGCGACGGGCTGTTTCCGTTTAACCTTGGATCCCTCTCCTTTGACCTCTGACCCGCGGTTTTGCCTCTTGTTCCGTGGCCCTCCTTAGCTCCTGAAGTTCATGAGCCAGGTATGTGACATGACTTCCACGCCACCGTGGCACGTGTGGCCGTGTGTGGGTGTATGCAGGAGCCAAGCCGAGGAGGAACAAGAGGGGCCGCATAACCTGCTCACCCCTGGCCTGCTCTTCCTCCCCCATCTCCCCTTCCTTCCCCCACCTTCTATGCCCTCCCCTCACTCATGGGTCCTTCTCTCTCCCCCCTGCCCCATGGTGCTGCTCACAGAGGAAGTCCAGGAAGGTAGGCTACGGAGCTGTCCCCTTCCTCCCTCTGTCCTCTTTCCCTCTCGCCACCCATCTAGACCTTCCCCACCATGGACAAAGCCCATCTGGCCTCTGAGAGCTGAGGGCCGAGTAGAGTGAGGTCAGCATGGGGGGCTGGCTCTGGTGGACCTCACTGACTCTGGTGGCCCTGGAAGAGGAATCAGGGACATCAAGGCCCTTCCTAGATGCCAGCAGGAAGGTGGAAAGTGTGAGGTGGCCAGCCCTGAGGCTCAGGGCAGAGCAGGTGTTGAGAGAAGGCTCTGGGGCCTCCTGGGACCCTATGGCTCCACCAAGTCAGGTGGAGAAGAGTAGAGGAAGAGAGGCAGTAGCCTCAGAGAAGGGGAAGTAAAGAGAGGTGAGGCTGAGGGAGGGTGGAGGGACAAGTGGGGTGAAGCAGAGAGTCAGGCTGAGGCCCAAGAGAGGGATACTGGGGCCCTGGAACAGCCGGGAGCCATGCGTGCCAATGAGCAACCAGTCAGGTCTCAGCATCCCACCCATTGTCTGGGCCTGAGCCAGACACACCTGGCCCCAGCTCAGGGTTGGTCACACCAGGTGGAGAGAGGAAGTTGCAAATCCGAGTCAGGGCCCTTCATTCATATGCTGCCTCCGGGGAGCTGCATGGTCCTCCGAGCTGAGCCTGAGCCCTCATAGAACTCTTCCTTGACCTCAGAAAGGCCATAAACACCAAAGGATACCCCAGGAAAGAGATGCTGGTGAAGTCTCTAGCTACATAGGACAATAGTGCCCAGAAACTGTCCTATATGTGCTACAAGGTTATCAGGCCACCCTGGGCCCTGCACTGAGGCCAGTGGATGGATGGACAGATGGACGCACAAGAGGAATGGGATACGGGAGGAGTATGGGAAGCTTTGCAGCTTGGGCTTGGGCTGTGGCCTGTCCCTTGCAGTTCCTGGCTCTGCCCCCGTCCCTAGCCCCAGGATCCCAAGGTTGCAGCCCAGCCTCACTAGGAGAGGTGTGGGATCTCATGGCCTCACTCCTGTAGCTCCCCCTAGGATTCATGCTCCACTCTGCTCTGAGGCACCCCCCTGCCTCCCAGTTCCCACTCTCCCAGATTTTAGGAGAGAGGCATCGGGCCCACACGCAGAATTGCATGGCTGTTCTGCCATGTGCCAGGTTCCTATGTGATACAGGACCTGGAGAGTATGTGCCCCAGTCAGACCCTCACCCTGACTCTGACCCTGGGTCAGAACAGCCTGTTTGCTATCTATTATGTGTGGACAAAGGAGCTGGTGTTAGAGGCCTTTGCTAGGCCAGGCCTTACTGAGACGTGACATGTAGATGGCCTTGTCATCACCACCAAGGCCCAGAGCAGAAGCAGAGGACAGTGCAGGTCAGAGTTTTCTGGCCACCCAGAGACACTAGCTTCATCCATGCCCAGCCAGAATGTCTGCACACTGAGCGTGGAGGCGTCCTCTAAAAAGCAGCCTCCCCCCACGAGAGGGTGGTTGGCGTGGCCTAGGAATGGAGGCTCTGGCCTAAAAGCTGGTCCACCTGCCCAAGACTGGTCCCAGACGTGGCTGAGGATAAGGTAGCAGGAACTTTCCCAGAGAGGCCCATTCCAGGCTCCAGAGGAGATGCCCCTTAGGGTCACAGACTCAGGGCGAGCAAACCAGAGCTCATGGCCATTAATGGGCTCCTCGTACCGAGACTAGGCACAGGTGCATGGTGCCAAGGGACTAGACTGTAGCATCCTGTGAACCAATAAGGCTGATCTTGCAGGCAGAGGTGAGCAAGGCCATAGCAACTCTCCTGGGCAGAGGCTGCACCCAGGCCCACTCTGAGTCCCATGGAAGGGGTCCCACGCTCTGCCCAGGCCTTCCCAGCTCCTTCTACCTTGTCCTCAGACAGCAACCCTGCAGTTCAGCTAGGGGCTCGCACGGGAGTCCAGGTCAGGTAGAGGGCATGGGTGCTGTCCTGGGCCCACGCCTGCCGCTGCTGCTCATGTGGCCGCTGCTCCCTATGCCCGCGGCTTTTCTCTTGCATGTATGCTTGTGTCTGTGCCACGAAGACGTCGCTGATGAGGAGCGGGAGGAGGACGAGGAAGGTAAGGGCAGCCTGCTCTGTCTGCACAGGACCCCGGTTCTGGCTGGTGTCTGCGGCAGCTCTCCACCCTGCCTCTCCGTCTGTCCATCTGTGCCTATGTCCTCCTCTTCCTGGCTCAGAGCCTCCATGCCGGTCCTTGTTGCTTCACACGGCGGCTGCTAGGGGGTTGGGTGCCAAGATGGGCAGCCAGTGGGGACAAGCCAGCAGACCAGCAGTCCCAGCTAGTCCTAGACTTCTTCCTCCAACCCTCCTCCATCCCCAGACCTCTGAGGGCCTCTACTTGCTGCCATTTCTTCCTTTTTCTCCTCACCCCATGCTCCAAGCCCTTCTTAGAGCTCCTGGGGAATTTCACAGCCTGGAATGGAGACAAAACCTTCTGCTTCCAATGGGGTGGGCGGGCAGCAGGAGGCTCATCTGGAGAGGCAGGCGGCCCTAGAGGCCCGAGCCCAGAAAGCTTCCTGTTTGGTAGTCACCATCAGCGGGACGGGGGTGCCTGTCTCACCTGGTCTCTCTCCCTTCTCCTCATGCTGGTGTTCTGGTGACCAGAAGAGAAGCCAAGACCCAAGTGAGTGTGGGATGTGGGGAAGGCTGGGTGGACACGCCAAGAATGGGCAGGTGTAGGAGGCTGGGGTCCATGCTTAGACAAAGAGGGAAGATGAGGACCAGCGTCACCCTCGGAAACAGGGAGGACGGAGGGTGGGACTCTGCCCTACTCTTTCAGGGCAGGTAAAGGGGCCTGCATGGAGGAGGGGCCCACACTGCGGAAAGAAAGGCACCGGGAAAGTTGAGGAATGAGGCTCAAGGCTCGCGGCATTGGCATCCTAGGTACCTTTCCAGGCCTCGCTGTGCCTGGCTGCTTGAGGGTGGAGGTGAGAGGAGAGAGGTGGGCTTGCCCAGATTCCCACTTCAGGGGTCCATGTCCAAATCAGCACTGTGCAGTGGCCACCGAGCCCTCCAGGGAATGGTTCTTTTGAAGAGGGTCTTGGCCTTATTTTATCACTTGTGAGAGTTTCAGAGGCTTCTCAAACTGCAGTTTCTCTGGCTTTCCTGGTGTTGGTTGTGCTGCCAAGCCCACACCCTCTGTCGGTGACTCACTTCTTATCCTTCTGAGTATGTATTTTGTTGTTCTTCATTCCGCATGAGGTGGGATTTCAGGGCCTCTGAGTACAAGCTCCATGTCTGCTCCCACTTCAGGAGGGACCATGGAGACAGACAGAGGGCAGAGCCAGTGTATTCCTATGCCTCGCACTTTATTTTTTAGCAAGTTAAAATAAAGTAACGCTGGATCATGAGACATGTTCCCATTTCAGAAAAATTGTTTGTGTTTTCGCTATGAAAATAAAACACCTCATTAAAGAAAATTTGGAAAATACGTAAAAGTCAAATGCAGAAAAAAATCATCTGTAACTCTCCCACCTACCCACCAACCATCCATCCATCCAGACTATGGAAAGGAGTAGAAAGAAATAAAAATCCTTATTTCTTCCTACTCCTTTTTCCATGCAAAGGGGCTCGGAAAAAAAGATCTCAACTCTGCTGTTTTTCAAACATCGGACTGTCTATACAGCCTTGAATTCTGCTTTTTTAAAAAATTTAGCACTATTCATAAGTATTTTTCCATGTTTTTACATAGTCTTCTCAAATATTTTGAATGGCCACATAATATTCCATCAATTGGACAAACCATAATTTTCCTAACCATTCCTGTATTGCAGGCTTCCCCCAATATTTTACTATCATAAATAACACCGAGTGGAAAGCACTTTCCATCTTCAGGGCTATTTCCCTAGGCCACATTCCCAGAACTGGAATTACTGGGTCAAAGAGTATGAACGTTCTTAAGACTTTGCCATTCCTTGCCAAATTGCTTTCCACAAGGGCCTGGCCAAGGCGGCCTCCGACGTGGGCTGTGAGCAGCCTGTGTCCCACGCCTGCCTCACCCGAAGTCAGAAACGTGCTTCTGCACCTCAGCCGTGGACAGGCGGCAAACAGCATCTCACGGCTGTTTTCCTTTGCATTCCTCTGATCACATGAGGGCCAACTGCTCCCAAACATTTGTTAACTGGTTGTCTTTCTTCCTTGAGAATTGGTACCTTATATCCTTTGCCCATTTATCTACCAATGGACGTGTCTATGTTTTCTTAATCATTAGTTTGTATAAGGATATACGTCTTCTGTGTGTGTGTCTATATATATATATATATATATATATTTTTTTTTTTTTTTTTTAGGCCGGGTTTTTTTCCTCTGCCTTTCAATTTTTTTCCTCTTTGCACATACATACGTTTTTCATTTGCACAGAATGATCAGCACATCTTTCCCTTGGAAGGAACTTCTGGTGCTTCCGAGCTTTAAGAATCCTTCCCACTCCAGTTTTTTGATCGATACTCAGCCTACATGCTTTTTTTTCTCGTTTTTTTTTTTTTTTTTTAAAAAAAGCCCTTGTTGTCCTAACTCTCTCCTCCATCTGGAACATGTTGATGGGAGAGCAGGGTTACAGGGCCAGAGGACCGGGGGCTCCTTTTCTCTTCAGAGTGCCTCTTCCCTTCCTTGGGGCCCCTGGAAAGATCAGAGTGGCCAGGGAAAAAGGATCACAATGGCCAGTTCCAAGCACACAGGCCATTGTCATCTGCCTTCTGTAGGGACCTAGCTACATTTGTTTACTTGTTCGAGAAAGACATTGGGCCCCTGTCCTAGAAAGATGGGGTGAAAAGTAAGTTAGTTCTAAGGCTAGGTGGAATCAGCAATTTGCTGGGGAAAGATCCAGCAAAACAAAGGAGATAGGAAGAGGTTGGAAACTTCTTTGAAGGGGGAGGCTACTCCTGAGATGTGGATTCTAAACTCGGTAAGAATAAAATTCAGGCAAACGTGGCATTAGGCAAGGTGCCCTCAGCCAGAGGCAAGAGTTTGAAGCTGCTAGGGCCAGCTGGGGCCCCCCAAGGTGGGGTCTTGGTTACTCCTACTCACAAACCAATCTCTCTTTCCCTTTTTCAGACTCACTGCTCCTAAAATCCCAGAAGGGGAGAAAGTAGATTTCGATGTAAGTTTGTGGGAACCAGGTCAACACCCCTCAACTCCCACCCCTACTTTAAGTTCAATATCAGACCTCTAGGTGTTAGCTCCTCTCTAGCACCAGGAGGGAATTTATTCTTCTCTAACTTATTCCTGGATTGCAAAAAAATTCCTCCAGGGATAGACATTCACTTTCCCATTCCCTTGTCCATCCTTCCATCCATCAATCATCCATACACCCAACCTTCTGTCTATCTACCCCTCATTGATCTCCATAGCTCATTCATCTGCCCATCCTTCCTTTCAACTATTCACTCATCCATTGCACTTTATTTTTCAGCAAGTTAAAACAAAGTACTGCTTGATCACCATCCATCTCTTTGTCTAACCTCCTATGCTTCATCCACACATCTATCTAACCCCAAATGCAATACATTTATTTCACTCACCAGTCTCCTTACTTAGTCAAGCCCTTGTAGAGCATCTCAGAGGATTAGGACCAAGCCTAGTCACAGCCAAGTCATCCCAGAGCTGCTGCTAATCTCACTACTTTGTAGGGCCTGGTTCACCCACAAGAAGGACACCATCCCTACCCTGGGGCTTGGGGATCGGGCTGCCTAGGACCTTAGGAAGGCAGTAGCTCAGGGACCTAGCAGGCAATGTAATTGTCCTGGTGGCCAGAGGAGGTGGGGCTTCTCATGGAGCAGAGAAAGGTACCACTGGGCAGGAGGCAGGACCTAGGCTAGGGGATGGGTGAGGACTGATGATCTCTCCTACCCCAGGACATCCAGAAGAAACGCCAGAACAAGGACCTCATGGAGCTGCAGGCTCTCATTGACAGCCACTTTGAAGCCCGCAAGAAGGAGGAGGAAGAACTGGTCGCACTCAAGGAGAGAATTGTGAGTGTGGCCATTCAGGGATGGCTGGGCAAGGCAGGGCTGAGATGACCTGCTTCTTGGTTACAGGAAAAGCGCCGTGCTGAGAGGGCTGAGCAGCAGAGAATCCGTGCCGAGAAGGAGCGTGAGCGCCAGAACAGACTGGCGGTAAGGACAATGCTGGCCCAACCACCCTGTCTATGAACCCCAAAAGAATTTAGGGACTCGAGCTTCACTCTCCTAGGGGTCCCATTGCACGAGTTCAGGATCAGAGCCACTGGCCAAAGCCCTTTGCCCTGTAGAAATGCTACAAGAGGGCAGACCCTGCTCATTGGAGTTTGCTTCCAGAAAATTCTAAGCGTGTCTCTGAAGGATGTCACCAGAGGGCAACTTTGGTCTCATCCCTGAGTGTCTTGGGAATGGGGTCTCTGCAGGAGGAGAAGGCTCGGAGAGAGGAGGAAGATGCCAAGAGGAGAGCCGAGGATGACCTAAAGAAGAAGAAGGCCCTGTCCTCCATGGGCGCCAACTACAGCAGCTACCTGGCCAAGGTGAGGCTGGGGCCGCAAGTCCAGGGAGTGCTTGCAGGTCTGTGTCAGTGCACACACCACTCCTGAGAACAGGCCCCTCCCTCTTGCCTGACCCCTTCAGGCTGATCAGAAGAGAGGCAAGAAGCAGACAGCCCGTGAGATGAAGAAGAAGATACTTGCAGAGAGACGCAAGCCACTGAACATTGACCACCTCAGTGATGACAAGCTGAGGTGAGGGGCTGGTGCTGGGGGTGAGACCACTGAAGCCCAGCTCTCTCTCTCTCTCTCTGTGGTAGCCGAAGAAGCACAAGGGTTTGGGATGCCTTTTGGACTTGGCATTGCCAACCTCACTCTGCCCACCAGGGACAAGGCCAAGGAGCTCTGGGACACCCTGTATCAACTTGAGACTGACAAGTTCGAATTTGGGGAGAAGCTGAAACGGCAGAAATATGATGTGAGTCTAGAGGTCCAGCCCATGGGTCCCCCTCCCAAGTCTCATCTGCCAGTGTGAGCAGCCACCTCCTTGCTCCTCATTATCCTCTCTGCCTGTCCCTGTCCCAGGGCTTGGGCTGAAGGAACCCAGGCAGTCTGTCCCCATGGAGCCTGGCGAGGCACCCCTGCTCAAGGCTGTCTTCTGAGACAGCCTCCCACCCACGCCCTATACACCCTTAGTCATCAACATGGGCCCTGTGGTCACCATGGCCAAGCCTGTGGTGAAGGCCTTCACGAGCTCTGGCCAGCATAGCTGCCCCTAAGATGTCTGTTTCCTCACTGCAGCCCTATGAGGGCTGATGCACAGTTGCCCCTGCAGCTGGGAAGCGAGGCTGGGGCTGGCAGCTGGAGGTGCTGAGGGGGCTCACACCCAGGCAACCCACCCATGTAGATGCCAGCACTGAGAGCCAAGCTGGAGGTCAGAGGCATCAGGCCTGGTTTGGGCTTCAGACTCAGGCCAGGGGCACCAGGGGCTAGGATTAGGGCCTAGAGCTTTCCCATGTACACAAGCTTGAGGACCCAAAGAGAGACACCAGTCCTGGGACAAAGAGCGTGCTCAGTGCAAATGCATGACGCTGAGCTCTAACATCAGGGCCGTGCTGCCCTCCCCCGTCCTTTAGCATCCCTGGGGAAGACAGGTTTTGCCCACAGAGCTTGTGTAGGGGCACTTCGCAAGGACACCAAGGCAGACACTTACAAGTCCTGGTTCCTTCTTGGAGCCCCAGGTAGGCTATCAACCTATCCCTCCGTGATCACCCCTCTTAACAGAATAACAGGGCAGTGTGCCCCTCCTTGAGCCGTCCCCACAAGGAGACAAATACCTTTCCCTCAAGGGTGGCCCAAGCTCCCTTGGCATCCATAGCTGAGTCAGGAACTCTGATATATTCTACCCATGTCAGGTCTCCAGGGGCTCAGAGATCCTCAAGGGACATTGCCAGGCTTACCAGGCACACAGCAAGCTCTGAAGCCTTAGCCACCTATCCAGCCCCATAACTATCTTGGTCTTTCTAGATCATGACTGTCCGGGCCAGAGTGGAGATGCTGGCCAAGTTGTGAGTAGCCAGAGTGCACCACGGGCCAGGCTCGTGGGTGTGCAATGCACGGTGCGCCTCTCGCATGGCACAGATCTGGGTCACTCGCAAGGATGTTGGCGGCCATGGTGGAGCCCACACGGTCTTTCTCCTTTCTTGCTGCCCTGGATCCTCCCTCCCACCTCCCTTAGTGGCTTTGAGGCTAACCTGCCGCCCTCATTGGCTGGCAAGACAGGGCTTTACCTTCCCAGAGAATTTTCTGCCACCAGAGTACCTCAGCCACAAGTGAGGAGAGGGAGTGAGGACATGGGAACAGGAGGGCCAGGGGTCAGGGCTGGGAAGGAGGGGTCTTCAGGCCTCACCTCCGCCCCACCCCGTGAAGATCCCACATCCTGCCGCAGTGCCAAGGTAAGTGGCCAGCTCCAGAGCTGCTGTGTGTGGTAGCCTAGGCTATGCAGGCCAGCAAAAGTAAGTCCAGAAACGAGCGGAAGGTCAAGGGACAGTGCCCACTAAGGAGGTCAGTGGCCCTGGAGCTGCCACAGAAGGCTGCAGCACCTCAGTGGGGATGCCACCGCCTGTCCTGCACTATGGTAAAGACGGGCATGTGCCCGCTGTGCCTGGCCTGGACCTCCTGGGCCCCATCACAGTCAGTTGCCTGTGTTGTTCACAGATCACCACGCTCAGAAGCCGCATTGACCAAGCCCAGAAGCAGTAAGTAGCCCGGCCCAGCTCCCTCTGTGCCGGGCACAGGGTCTCACAGGGTCAGTCACCATGTGCCTCATTGAGGGGCTGGTCATTGTAGCCCTGCATAAGGGTCCATGGAGGTCAGACCTCAGGCAGAGCAGTAACAAGACTAACATGGCCAGGCCCTTTGTCCAGCATGTCCAGGCCCTGTGTCTGGGATCTCAGTGTCCTTTCTCACCTGTACACAAGAGGGGCCACATGGTACTCCTCCCACATCTGGAGCAGCCAGCAGGAATGAGGCAGCCAGGAGGATCCCAGAGTATGGTGACTGTAAGTGGCCTTTCAGTGGCCTGACATACCTTGCCTGGACATTCCACAGCACTGTGCCCTCAGAGGTGAACTTTGATTATGAGAGGGAATTCAGAGACTGGGCCTTGCCACCATTTCTCTGTGATCACTGATTTCCCAGGAAGGTGACCTTTCCATCCCTGAAGTCATGGGATAGAAGCTATGGGTCCCTGGGGCCCAGGGACCCATAGCAGCTGCTGTGCCCCACCCTCTAGGTCTGTGCTCAGGTGTACTGGTTTTGGGCCACATGGAGGGCCTTGCTACTGAACCTGGCAGGGGCACTGCACATCCATGCATTGCAGCATCTTGGGGTACTTGGAGTCCCTATTTCCTGGGCTCCTTGTCTTCCTCCTTTGGCCTCCTTGCTGCTTGCACAGATGGGCCTCTTTTCCAGGAAGGGAGCTGGTGAAAGAAACCCCACAGTCTCCCAGTGTGTTGTGTGGGTCAGGGACATGTGCATGCAAGTGTATGTGCATGCGCACCTGTGCACACATGTGGGAGTGTGAGGGTACAGCTGTTGTCACCAGAGATCCCACTGCAGCAGCTCTTGAGGGTCCAGTACTCTTGTCCTCCCACCTGCCCCGGCCTTCACTCTGTCCGCAGCCCCCATGAGCATGCTGGTACACACAGGGCCTCAGACAGAGCAGCCTAGAGACAACCACCTAGAGGGCACAGACTTTTCAGGGAAAACAGTAGCCATCTGCTAGCCAGTCTCCAGGCTGGGGTCTGTCTGCAATAACCCCCCAGACAGGGCCAGGAGGACAGAGTGCGGGACCCTGGTTTGTATACTAACCCTGACCTAACCACACTAAATTCTAGGCCTGGCCCAGTCAGGTGCAGGTGAGTAAGAGCTGCTCAGACCGCAGTGAGGTGCATGTGCCAGGGAAGACTGGCAGTGACCTGGAGAGGCCAGGGCTGAAATTCTGCCTGGGGATGGGGCTTGGGAAGGGGTTTGCCTTGCCAGGCTTTTCCTCCCTGGACTTAGCAAACCTCTCTGACCCTCAAAAACAACTTGTTTCCCATTTGCAGCAGCAAGAAGGCCGGTGCCACAGCAAAGGGCAAAGTTGGTGGGCGCTGGAAGTAAAGAAGCTCAGAGGCCCCCTGTGGCAGAGACCCCCTGCCTTGGCTCACTCTGGGCCCTGGGGCTTGTGACTATAAGGTGGAATCTTCCAGCCCTGACACCCAAGTCACTTCCGGAGCTCCAGGATGATCCCAAGGGTGCAGGGGCCACCCCAGAACACCCCCCATGTCTCTGTCCTCATTGCATCTGTCCCCTGGGGTCTGTGAATAAAGCAACAGGCCCCCCTCCACTAAGTGGACTGTTGTGCATAGGGGCTAGGGAGAGTGGTATGTGGGCCTAAGCTCCTGAGGTCACAATAGAAGATCTGGATAGCATGTGTATTCCTGTGGGCACTCTGATGCACATACCTAGAGGGGGGTGGCCCCTGCCTTTGTGTGAGCACCCCAGCATGCAATGCTCCAACCCATGTGTGTAGATTACCAAAGAAAATAATTATTCAGTGACACATGACAAAGCCCATTAAGGAAGACTTTTTGTAGGACCACTGCCATATGTCCAGGTACCCCTGCATCAGTGTCCTGCAATGGGGGGAGACTAGGCTGAACTCCAAATACAGTGTGGGCAGGCTGCTTCAGAGCTCAGGAGCAGTTGGCTGCCTGAAGGCTGGAGCATCTGATGGGCGCCCTCCTCAGGGACCAGCTCTGGAGAGCACAGGGCGCATGCTTTGCACTACCAGTGGCTGTGGCCTGACTGTGCACGGGCCAGGGGCCGAGACACACCCAGGATGCTGCCAGCGCTCTGCCTGCCAAGGGCTCTTCCCCCCACCACCCCAAGACCCCCAGTCCCTTGCTCTGGAGCTTTCCAAGTCAGATGGGAGCTTCATCTTCCCTGACAAGATTCCTCCTTTGTGCCTGCTCTGAAACTCACTTGGGGCAGAGGAGCTTTTCCTCGGGAGGGCCAGGAAGGAGAGGCCCAGGGTCCTGGAGACCTCGCAGACTTCAACCCCAGGAGACTGAGGCAGCCTGGGAGCCCATTCACGAGGGCTACCTGGCCTCCTCTCCCTGGCTCAGCACATCAAGGGTAGGAGGGAAGCAAAAAAGCACGTTTCCAGCAAGAAGGCAAATATGGCAAACACAGAATGTTTTTCTATATTATAAGGGAACACAGTGAACAACTGTGTAATAAATTTGAAAGTCCTGACCAAATAGAATTATGGAAAATATAAATCACAGAAATTGGATCAAGACGCAGGGTCCTACAGCAAGGCGTTCACACAGGAAGGTGTTTGTCCAAAACTGCTTCTCCAGGAAGGCTTGGGGCGGTGGCAGCCTGTGTCTGCCTGCGGGGACAGGGAGGGAGGCCCCTTTAGGCTGCAGCTGTGCCAGTGCCAGGACCCGGAGGTCAAGACAGAAGCTCCAGATAGCACATGTATTCATGTGGGCACCCTGACACACACAGCTGGTGGAGGGTGAACCTTCCTTTGTGTGAGCACCCCAGCACGCAAGGTACTAATCCCTGGGTGCAAGATTATTAAGGAAAAAAATTGTTCAACGATACATGTCAAAGGCCAGTGAGGATGAGTTCCCACAGGACCATCGTCATAGGTCCAGGGACCCCTGCACCAGCGTCTGGCAGTGGGGGGAGACTGAGCTCAACACCAAATACAGTGTGGGCAGAGTGGATTCACAGCCCAGGAGCAGTAGGTAGAAAATAACTGAAGGGTCCGGGGAGATGGCTCAGTGGAATAGTGGAATAAGCACTTACTTGGCAAGCACAAGGGCCTGAGTTCAATCCCCAGTTCCGCAAAAAAGAAAAAAAAAAAAAAAAAAAAGAAAGAAAAAGAAAAAGAAAAAAGAAAGAAAGAAAATAACTGAAAGGGGGCCGGGGAGATGGCTTAGTGGAATAAGCGCTTCCCTGGCAAGCACAAGGGCCTGAGTTCAATCCCCAGTTCCACAAAAAAAAAAAAAAAAGAGAGAGAGAGAGAGAGAGAGAGAAAGAAAGAAAATAACTGAAAGGAGACATCAGGATAGAGAATGATTCCTTAATCAAGTTAACAGGATTCCCGTTGAAGTCAGTGTTCAGCTGGAGGTGGAGGTGGCAGAGGAAGAAAAATCTGGCCAAATATGGGGCTGGTCAGGTATCAGGTGGACGGTTCTGGCTCACCTGACCTAGCAAGGCTCTTTGCTAAAACTGAGGGACTTGGGTCAGGAGCCTGACTGAGGCATGGCCAGCAGTGGCTCTTTCACAACCCAGCACACTCATACACACACACACACACACACACACACACACACACACACACACACCCCTATACACACATCCATAAGCACAACTCACAAGCACAGCTTCTGACACAAATAGGCACACTCTAGCACACATCCACAAACACACCCCAGGCCTACACACCTTGCTCCTGCAAATGAAATTCACACACACCCTTGTACCCTCCAATAGACCTACGCAGCACAGGGTTGAATGTAGACTATGAGACTAAGCATTCTTTATTTCAATAATGCAAAGATATATTGTATATATGCGTTAGTATCCTAATACAGTAAGTGATAGAATCTGTCTGTCTGTGTCACCAGCCTGCCTTCTTGTCTTGTTCTGAAAGGCAACAATGCATACAGAAATGACAGGAGGCAGACTTCTATGATGGGGACAGACAGGAGGGTCCGTGCCTCAGGTATCTACAAGGGACCCCAGCAGAAAAGGCAGATGGTGAGGCTGCAGGACAAATGCACAGACCTAAACTCTGCATGTACATCTCACAGCGAGGGCACAAGAGCAAGCCAGTACTACGTGCGCAACTTGAAGAAAACAACGGAAGGAATGGACATAGCTGGAATGCTGTTCCCCCAGGCCAGGAATGCGTGTGAATGCTGGCAAAGCTGACCTTAGATAGGATGCAAAGCAAATTCCAGCAAAGTCCCAACAACAGGAATGTCCCAGCCAAGCCCGAAGCCAACAGACGCTCACTCTTCTGGCATGTGTTTAGAGTTGTAAGCAACACAGCGGAATGTTCTGGATGGGCGCGGGAGCCATAGAGGAAGGCAGGAAGCACGTAGCGCCCAAGGGTAACGGACCCCAGTCCCACTGGAACAAGACCAACACACGGCAAAGGGAGCCCTGGTGCTCATACTAAGGAAGGCAACAGAAGCCTCCAGTGATCATGAGTCTCACGGGCCACTCAAGAAATTAGCAAATGCACAAAAAACTAGACCATGAGACAGAGATGGCAAGAAACAAAAAAATATATTAATAAGATAAAAGCTCCAAATTAGTGGCGCAGACCAGCCAAGTCAAAAATTAAACAGTGCACCATCCAGCGCAATAACTAAATAGAAAGATGAGATGACAGTGACAATATTAAAATGACAGAAGGAGCACCGTTACAAAGGTCAGAGGCGCAATTTATAGCAAAATAGCACCATAAACAACAGAATGACAACATACTTGAAAACTGGGTAAAATGGCCAGTTCCCAGGAGAACTATAACTTACAGGATTGGGTCAAGGTGAAAGGTAGCCCTTGAACAGTTTGATTCAGTGAGAAGGCAAGGAACTACAGGTTAAACCAAAAAAACACAGAATTTGTCAGAGTAACGTCACAACCATTTCTAATGCCAGGAGAATTTTGTACCAAAGAACTGAATGATGGAGTGAATTCTTATTTACAGCAAATGAGTTTATTTTTTAATTAATTAATTAATTAATTTTGTGTGTGTGTGGCCAGTTCAGTCCACCAGGGGGTGGGTGGGCTGGCATGTGGTGCTGGGGGATTGAACTGCGGTCCCTGTGCTTTTGCTTAGCTTAGCTTGTTCTAAGTAGGTGCTTGAGACCAGTGAGCCATCTCACCAGCCCAGCAGCAAATGAGTTTAAAGGGAAAAAAAAAAAAATGTTGCAAGTAGGGGTGTAGCTCCAGTGGTAGAGAGTGCTCACTTCATTTTATGTATTTATGTACGTATGTATGTATTTATTTATTTATTTTGCAGAACCGGGGATTGAACTCAGGCCCTTGTGCTTGCCAGGCAAGTACTTATTCTACTGAGCCATCTCCCTGGCCCCTATTTATTATTTTTTAATTTCTTTTTTATTTTTGGCGGAACCAAGGATTGAACTCAGGCCCTTGCACTTGCCAGGGAAGCGGTTATTCCACTGAGACATCTCCCTGACCCCAATCTTATGTATTTTTTTCTGTATTTAGGGCAGGGTCTACAGGGTATGCAGGATCTCACTATGTAGATCAGACAAGTAGTGATTCTCCTGTTTACAGCCTCCCAAGTGCTGGGAATACAGGCATGCGCCCCTGCACCCAGTCTCCATCACCATCTCAGTGTGCCCTGGGGGCAGGACCGGCACAGCAAGCCCAGGGATTGAATCCCAGCCACTGTGCTCTGCCAAAGCAGGAGCTTTAGTCTGCTGAGCTATCAGGCCGGCCCTAGAGAGTGCTTATGTCAGATGACCAGCCCCTGGTTCAATTCTCAGTGTCTTATCTCCAGGAAAAAAAAACAAAGACCTATGGCAAATGTTACCTTGTGTAGCAGAATGTTGAAAGAGTCCCATGAAAGAACGAGGCAGAATGCTGGTTTCTTTGCATCTACATCAGATAGCCAGAGTTTAAGAAAAGAAACTAGAATTTAAAAAATACATTCTGGGGGGCCGGAGAAATAGCTCAGTAGAATAAGTGCTTGCCTGGCAAGTGCAAGGGCCTGAGTTCAATCCCCAGTTCCGCAAAAAAAAAAAATTAAATAAATTAATAAATAAATAAATAATACATTCTGTTCAACAAGGGAAAAAAATCATTCACAACCAAGTAGTTATCTACAAAAGATCCCAAGAGAATGTATAATTCTGAGTTGTAGGAACTGAGCAGAGTCTAGTGAGGGCGCTGTGACCTTTAGCTATGAAGACTAAATACTTCTCCATGCATTACTACAGAGCTAGGGTTAGAAAGCCTACTCCCTAAAGATAACATTTACAACCGAAATTTTAAAAACATGGTAAGAATGAATATAACAAAAGCCATGCAAAACAATTACAGGAAAGTATAAAAAGAAAAAACAACCCGAAAGTATTGAAAGACACTGAAGACACCTAAAACTAGGGATTATTAGAGTTTCAGGAGAAAAAAATTCAATGACACTGTTCAAAGCCAAAGTTCGGAAAGCTTTCTGTGGACCCGTTATGATAGATTCAGGGTGATCCACCAAGGGGTCTTGTGCAGAAGGAGGAGACTGGGCTCAGTCTGGAACCCGGAATGGGCAGGCAGGATTTAGAAAGAGCAACAAGAAGAACAAGCAACAATAGATGAAAGGAGACAGCAGGGTAAAGAAATTCTGCCTAAGTCGATTCAACAATGTTCTTGTTGAAGAGCAGGCAGAAGATCAGACAACACCAGCAGGCGGTGGAGAAGAAAACACCTGAACAGATACGGGAGGTGATCAGATACAGATGATATGGGTCTCTTGATAACAGGACTACACAGGGTTCTTTGGCTACAACTAGATTTCACAAGAAAGTACAAAGGTGAGCCTAGGAGGAGGTCCAGAAATCTGACCAAAGTTTAGCCAAGTAAGGAAGGTTTTTCAAAACAGCTATATTTACTATCTATCAAGGACACCATTATGGAAAAGCCAAGCAGTTGAACAAAATGGGCACAGGATGAACAAGTAGTTTTCAGAGAAGAGAAGCCAGGAAATGAGAGAAAAGGATCTGTGGAAATGAAATCAGAAGTACCCTAAGGGGTTGGGGCGATAGCTCAGTAGAATAAGCGCTTGCCTGGCAAGCACGAGAGCCTAAGTTCAATCCCCAGTTCCT
>NW_004524594.1:16351524-16355009 GCF_000260255.1 Octodon degus
AAAAAGAACCACCCTAAGATACCATTTCCTACACATTGGAGGAAGAAGTGTGAGTCAGGTCAGGAAAAACTCATCTTTGTGGTACGTAGCTAATATGTGCAAGTCAAAAGGCAGAATTTAAAAAGCACCCTTTGGGCTGGGGAGATGGCTCAGTGGTCTAAAGGCCTGCTGGGCAAGGGCAATGACCAGGGTTCGATGCCTGAGACTGCCTGCTGTGTGAGTCTGAGCTACGTAGTAAGACCCTGTGTAATAAATAAATAAAAAGATTTTTAAAAAGTAAAAAGCAACCTTTGCAGCCAGAAAGTTCATGGAGGCTGAGTGTCCAGTCTCAATCTATCACCTAACTGCCCACTTTGAAGATAAAACAGGTAGCCAGCAGTGGCCATCTTGACCAACTGATCAATTTTCAGGGTCACCAATGCAGGGACAAATGCACATCACATGGCTCCCAGAAAATATCCTGGGAGCAACAAGACCTCACCCAACAATATGCTCACCAAACCCTCCAGCTTGAACTGAGTTGTGGAGAAGCTGCCAGACACATCTAGAGCATGAGACACTCTCAAGACTGCTGTCCCATGCTCTGCAAAACTGTCACCGATTGAAAGAAGAAAAAGTAGCAGATTGTTATAGAAGGGGAGACTGTGGGGACTTGGTAATTAAACACGATACAGAGGCTTGACTGCACACTCGCAGGAGGCTCTTGTGCACAGAGCACACAGTCTGCAGCCGAGTCTCTGCCGGCTCAGGAAGGCGGCAGAGAGGAGACAGCAAGTCTAACTGCACCCCAGTGAAGCCCTGGTGCTCCCGTGCTGCTGGGGAGAAGGTGTGTGAAGAGTAAGTGTGGACGGCCACTTGGCTCCACCTGGCCAGCTTGGCAGGGGGCTACTCAGGTCTAGTGATTTTTTTTTTTTTCTGGGTGTAGATGGATGGATGCTGGTAAGTTGGCACCAAGTTAAGAAGATTCTGAGCACCCACCAAGGGGAAAATGGGCAGGTCACCAGCGGTGCACTCGGATGGCATAGAAAGACTCCACAAGTCTGAGAGGCCACTGCTGCAGAGGCCTGGAGAATGGACAGAGGGTGGGGGTGGGAAGCAGAAAAATGTAGTTATGAAACGACTCATATACAATTTAAAAAATAAATCATATGTGCTTGGATTTGTAGAACACGCGATTCAGATAAAGGGTCCTCTTCCACGGGGTGGGGGTGCCCTGGCACAGAGCCACAAAGAACATGGGCAGGCTCCTCACGTTTCACTACTTAACACCAGCGGGGGAGGGCAGCGCTGGTGTTTCCTGTTTTTATTGATGTCTCTGATATCTCTCAAACAGTTCGTAACCGTTAACTATGTCGGGAAGGACGCTGTTAAAAGTTGACTTTTATTTGTGAGAGCAAAACAAAGCAAAAGCTTAAGAATCTATAGAGAACTATAAATAAGTGCGGCCTTTATCTCTCCTGGCGGGTGGGGTGCGCGCATTCCAGCCGGGGAGGAACACACAAGGATACCTGCTTTTACCATTACTGCCCGGGCTGGCCTGGGAATCGAAGACAATGCGAAAGATGCTAAAGGGAAACAAGATGTATAACTTCTGGAGAGGAGGAGACCAACACCACATTCCTGCAGCCCCCAGAGAACAGTGGAAAAGCTTTCGGAATGAATGAGAGAATTCAGGAAAGCCGCCAGATGCAAAATACATACTTTAAATCAATATCTTGTTCTTATTCTCCACCACCACTGAGTCGGAAGATAAAGTTGAATGTCTTAAAACCTCCTATCTTGAAAACAAGAAATCAAACATGCACAGAAAACTTAGCAAGAGCAGTAATGAAGTATACAAAAGTACCTAGCAACAGCCCTCTTAAGAAACACTTGGGGCCTGTAGGGAGAAAACAACCTTTACTGAAACATGTGAAAGTAAAACTCCAACAAAACAGCCACACAGCATACCCCTGAGTAGCAAATTTGACTTTGACACAAATCACTTTTTCCAAAATTCACGTCCAGGTTTACCAGACGTTCAGTGTTATTCTAAGAGGATTTGTTTGGGGTGAGGAGTGGGCTGGGGGTGGGGCGGTACTTAGCAAGATGAATCTAAAATTCATATAGAAGACATTGGCAAGGAGCCCTAAGCAAATGCACATCTAGTTCAGACAGTGTCCTGGCCAACGTTGAACAGACATCTCTGGCCTTTGCCCTGTGGACTTCAGCTCGCAGTGTTAGAGGAGGTGGACTGGAATAGCTAGAATTTTCTAGAAGAGCAAACAATCTCAGAGGGGGCCAAGTAAAGCCCCAAATCACATAGCTACTCAACAGCAGTTCAACCATGACATCAGGACTTAAACTCCCTCACCCTCAGCTTCTGCAGGTGGTGAAGTTTATTCTGTTTCTACAGTATTTATCAGCATGACACAAGAATCTGAGGGCCTCACAATCCAAGGAAGGGGGGATACCTAACAAAGAAGGTGGAGAGCCAAGTGAACTGGTACACACAATACTAGCCCTAGAATTGTAGAAGTACAATTGTAGCTGAAGCAGCATTCATGGCCGGCCCAAGCTACACAGTAAGATTCTTGCTTTAAAAACAAAACAAACAAACAAAAAAAAAAAGGTGGAGAAAACCAAATTAATATTTTGGAGGAAAAAAGAGGGGATGAGATTTTCACTATACACTACAGGCCAAGGTACATTCTTGGGGAATTAGTTCAATGTGGGAAAAAAATGTTAAAAGTAAAGCTAGAGAGACATTTAGGTTTTTATCTATATTCATACTAGTGATCATTGTCTCAGCTTAAAAATAATGAAAGCATGGTGGAGGGAAAGAGAACGTTTAGGAAATTCCATTACTTAAAAATTTCAGTTTCTGTATATTGTAAAAATGTCCATCAAAATGAAAAGACAAGTTTCCACTTCTGTCAGAGATGGATTAGCGGAGACCGGATTTAACTGCCTGCCTGCAATACCAACAAAACAAAACAGAACAGACACAAATATGTGAACAATGGTGTTTAAGGCACTGGACATCGGTCAGTGCTGGACAATGATTCTGAGAAAGGGGAAACCGCCCAGTGGGCCTCTAGTTACAGCCCAGCTCACTTCCTTACGAGAGTTTCCAGGCTCCATGCAGGAAAGGGGGAGCTTAGGTGGAGCTCCCTGCATCCTTGAGTGAACAAGATGGGGCTGGGGTCTGAGGAACCAAAAGCAATTAAAAGTTCCTAGGGCAGGGTGTTAGGGCAGAACAGCTAGGAGAGATCCTGTAGTCCTCCAGAGCCTCCTGCAGGGGGCAGTAGTTAACAAGGCCATGGCCCAAATCCATCCTTACCAAGGAGTGTATTAAGTAGTTCAGTCTACAGGGAGGGGTATGGGTCAGCAGTAGATTATGTGCTTGGCACGCAGAAAATTCTAGGTTCTGTCTCCAGAGACCCCCTCAAAAAAACCAAACAAAAAATCTAAATACTCCTATTAAGAAATGGGTGGTCAGAGTG
>NW_004524594.1:16355109-16356184 GCF_000260255.1 Octodon degus
ATATATAGCCATATACAGGTTAAAAGAAATAGCACAGCTTCAAAATGTCATGAAGTGAAATTGATAGAACTGAAGGGGAGAATAGGAAAAGCCACAGCAGTGGTCATAAAATCCAATTCTTCTCTCCCAATAACTAATAGGACAAAACCTAGCAAGCAATGAGGGGGCCTGGTCAGGGCCAGGGCTTGACAGACATGGGTAGCATTTTGCTCCTGTGCAGGTCCTTTCTGAGTGTCCTCTGTACTGGGTAGGCACCAGTACAGAGCAGGCTCTGGGCCTCTGCACCCATCTTCTTGGGTTGAGAAGGATTCAAGTCATGTGAATTACATGTTCTGACCATAATGGAATTAAATTATAAATCAGTAACAGAAAGATCCTTGGAAAAGCACCAAGTATTTGCAAGCTAAATAGCATACTTTCAAATAATCCATGAGTCAAAGAAGAATCATAAAGGACACAAGAACACATTTTCAACAGAATGTAAACCCAAGCACAGCGTGAGGGGGCTCAGGGAGTGGCCTAAAAGCAGCACCTGCAGAAAGGTGTGTCACCAGATGCCTGTGCTGGAAACTAAAAGAAGTCTCAAATCAGTGAACTCAGCTTTCATCATAAGGAAAATAGAAAAAAAGAAAGAAAGAAAGAAAGAAAGAAAGAAAGAAAGAAAGAAAGAAAGAAAGAAAGAAAGAAAGAAAGAGCAAGTTGAATCCAAAGTAAGCAGGGAAAAAAAGAGAAAAAGGAAATGGTAAGGATCAAGTGGAAGTGGATGAAACAAAAAACAGAAAAGCAACAGAAAATAAATCAAGGAAACCAAAATCTCAGGCTTTGAGAATATCAATAAAACTAATATATTTCTAACTAACTTGATGATAGAAATTAGCGATATCGGCCTGGGGCTCTATGTAGCTCAGAGGTAGAGTGCCTGCCCAGCAAGCAAGCACAAGGCCCTGAGTTAAATCCCCAGTACCACAAAAAGGAAAAAGAATTACTGATGTCAGGGATAAAGAAAGTAGTATGGGGCCGGGGAGATGGCTCAGTGGAATAAGCACTTCCCTGGCAAGCGCAAGGGCCTGAGTTC
>NW_004524594.1:16356443-16374295 GCF_000260255.1 Octodon degus
TTTTTTTTTTTTTTTTTCTGGAACTGGGGATTGAACTCAGACACTTGCGCTTGCCAGGCAAGCACTTATTCCACTGAGCTATCTTCCTGGACCACTGGACTGATTCTTTAAGAATTCAAAATACCAACGCTCACTCAAGAATAAGCCATGAGTCGGAATGGTCTTCAACTGCTTGTTGCTGGAGAGTTGGATTAAAAACTTTCCTACAGGGGCCAGAAAGATGGCTCAGTAGAATAAGCACTTCCCTGGCAAGCGCAAGGGACTGAGTTCAATCCCCAGTTCCAAAAAAAAAGAATCAAAAACTTTCCTATCAAGGAAAATCCAGACCCACTTACCCTCACCAGTGGATTCTATCAAACCTTCACACACACGCGCGCGCACACACACACACACACGCACATGCACACACACACTGCCAATTAAATCAGTTTCTTTGGGAAGATACAATGGAGAGAATACTTTTCAACTCATGCTATAGGGTCAGAATCACTCTGCTTCCAAAACCAAAGGATACATCCAAAGGACAGCACAGGGCAAGAAGCCTCTTCAGTACAAATGCAAAAATTCAAAGTAAAACTTTAGCTGGCAGAATCCAGCTATCTATCTATAAAGAAGATGGTGGATTGTGATCAGACATGAGTTTTCTCAGGAAGATGGGATGAGCGCCCGAGCTGGAGACTCAATCAGCCTAATTCACTTTATTAACAACTGAAAAAGAAAAAGCCCAGATCATCTCAGTGGGTACTGACAAGCTTTTGAAAAAACGCTAACAGCAATTCCCAAGTGAAAAAAAGCAGAAGACTCTCAGCAAATTGGGAGGAGAGGGGCTTCCTCAGCCTAACAAAGGATATGTATGAAAACTTCACAACTAACAGTGAAAAGATTAAACATTTTGTTGTTAAGAACTGGAGAAAACTTCACAACTAACAGTGAAAAGATTAAGCATTTTCATGGAAAAAGATGAAATACTTGTTCCCTTCTCTCCCAACCAGTGCTGTCCTGGAGGTTCTTGTTATTGCAATTTGGCAAGGAGAAATAAAAGTCACAAAGATTAGAAGGAAGGTGGGAAATTATTTTATTTACAAATAACATGATTTTATAACCCAAAGGAATCTATAAAAAATGATAGTGAATTCAACTATGTTGCAAGATACAAGATTGATATACAAACTCAACTGAATTTCTGTAAAAGAAATTCAATATTTGAACTGAACCATCAAATATTGAGATTTTAAAAATACCACCTTCTACTAGTTTTAAAAAATAAGTGCTATTGAAGAATAAATCTGACAAGAGTTGTAAAATACTTAGCACAAAACATCACAGGGAGAAACTAAAGAAGATCTGGGCGGAGAGATCCAGGGAATCTGGGCATTCAAAGGCTCAACACTGATAAGATGTCCATTTTCTCCCAATTTTTAGAAATCAACAGATGGATTGTAAAATTTGTGTGGATTGTGAAACTAACAGATGCCAAGATAAAACTTGTTTTTGTCAGATCCAGACAGAGCAAGCGCCGGGAAGTCATAAAGGGCTCCTGCCTGCCAGGCCGAGATAAAGTAGTTTCTCAGGGATTTTCTCATGTCCCACCAGAGATTCCTCTTCATTCCACACATACACCCAGTGCTTTGGTCTCTTTGCGCTTACGCACGTACACACAGATTTCTGCGAGAAAGTTTATCTTTAACATTCTCTAAGCTTAAAGCAATTCCGACAGGATTCTCTGAATAGAACACATACCCGGCAGCGGCACCTTCATCAAGGATCTGACGCCAATGCCCACCCTGAGACCTTACAAACAAACTCTGGTACCCCGTCCGCTTACGCAAATTCTCCTTTTTTCTGATTTTACAAGCTTCCCTTTGCCTCATCCTCTTTGAATACACCATATCAAGACATCCTCAATAAATATCATTCTTCTTCGGAGAATCTCTCTGATTGTTATTTATGTTGACAGGTTAAAACACACAACCTTGAACAAGAACAATAAAACCAAAGAGCTAACATTCTAAGAATTAGCGAATAGCCAAAGTAATCCAAACAGGGCCGGATTGGCGTAAATAGTGAAAAAAAGATCAAAGGAACAATGTAGTCAAGAAACAAACTCATGTCCATGCAGACAATCAACTTTTGACAATGGTGCAGAAGTCATTCAGTACGCAAGTGATGGTTTTTCCAGAAACCATGTTGGAACACTTGGATAGCCGCATGCAAAACAGAAAAACCCTTGGTTTCAGTGTTTCACACAGTATATAGAAATTTACTCAGAAATGGTTCTAAATGTAAGACCAGAAACATAAAACCATGAGAGAAAAATCTCTGTGATCTCGGGTCATGCAGATTTCTTAGACACAACACCAAAAGCGCACACTTCTTAGAAGAACAAATTGACAAAGTTGGAATTCAAAAAATGTTTAAATTTGTTTGTCAGATGACAACAGTAGCGAGACTAAGAAGAAGACAAACCACAGGCGGAGAGAAAATCTTTGCTATGTGTCTATTTCAAGACCTGATCCAGAATATACAAAGATCTCCCCAAATTCAAAAAACCAGACAATTCAACTTAAAAACGATGGACAAAGACTTGAACAGACACTTCACTACGCAAGACAGATGATGAAAATAAGCATGTGACAAAATACTCATATACTATTTACTGTGGGAGGGAGAGAAAACAATGCCTCGACAGCACCGTATATCTACAAGAAAGGCTAAAGTTAAAAGACCAACAACCAAATGTTGCTAAGCCGAAGAGCAATGTTGCGACATACACCTCCCAACATAACCCTCAGTTTATTTCTAGGTCTCTTGCCAGGAGGAAAGGCTGTGTGCAGTCTTGGAGGCCTTGCATGTGACTGCAAATAGCAGCATGCCTTTAGTTTCAGGTACTAGATAGAGCCCTCATGGCCCCTAGCAAAGGAGTTGGTGTGTCCAGTGGTGGCAGTAGGGACCGCTGCATGCAGCCCCAACAGCGGCAAATCTCAGGACAGCTGGTCTGAGCAAAGAAAGCCAGTCAAGGAGTCCGTACCACTGATAGCACTTATAGGATACTCTGGGGGATGCAAACTGGCCAGCCACTTGTCCCTCACAGGAAGGCGCATTCAATAAAGCGGCAAAAGGCCATTTTTCTCTCTCCTGTGGTGTTACAGTGGTTACCTATGCCAAGCCCAATCAGTCTCTGCTTTAAAGAGGTACTTGCTAATGGCACTTTGCACAAGCTGTTTTAAAAAATTAAAAGGCAAATGACACACTGCAAACTGCTTTGAATCAAGTATGACAGACCAGGGCTGATAGAATCAAAATGTTAAATGTACTTGGAAATGCAGAAGGAAAGCATTACCCACCCTAATTAGTCTGCCAGGGGCCACCATAACAAAGCCCTGCAGTAGGGGCTGCTTTCTACAGCAGACATTTACTGTCTGTCACTCTGAAAGTCACATCCAGGTGTTCCGGGGCTTCTCCCTTTGGCTTACAGATAGAGTTTGCTCTGTTCCTCATTTGGCCCTCCCCGTCTGTGTGCCAGTCTCCTCCAGCTATAAAGGACACCAGTCAATTAAATTACAGCCCATCCTAGTGAGCCACTTAAACTTAATCACATCTCCAAAGGCCCTGGAGCCAAAGACAGTCACATTTGTAAGTGCTGGGGGCTCCCATTAAATTATGCTTCCCCCCCTTGAAATTCAACATGTGAATTAAGAAAGGGGACATGAATCAACCCATAGAAAAATAAGCAAAAGATAAGTGATAGAATCAGAAATACAAGCAACAAATAAACGTACTCTAAAAAGTGCAAACTATTGTAAAAGCAAACAGAGGAGACATCACCCTTTACAGCTTTGCTACGGCTGAAAAGAGTGGCAGTGACCATGTGTAACCGAGACCTCCTCAGCCCCACGCCCTAGCTAGAGATAAACAGCTCTCGCTCTCCAGGGAAAAAGCTGAGGAAAGTCAGATACTGGGCTGCAAAGGCACCAGCCCCCGGGGGCAGGAGCAGACAGGGCTCCTAGGCCTTCTCTGAAGTAAGCCCTGTGTTTTTTCCATCCTGTAGACCTGAGGGCCCCGTGGTAAGGATGCACCAGCTGCTTCAGACACTATGTCTAGACCAGACAAGGGTGATGGTGACTGGGCTTCTAGGAACAGGGCTTGCTCAGAGCCCCTAAGCCACTATGTCCTGAGTCAAGACAGAGCCCCTGGAGGCGTTGGGGAGGGCCAAGTGCACCCCACTATGCTGCCCATACCTGAGCAATCCCAGAGCTTTTTCAAACTCATCCATTGCCTTCCGACAGGATGAGCAGCCTTACGGGCTGGAGGCCTGTACCAGGAAGGTGGCTAAGTGGCAATGGGGCAGCAGCGCTTGCTTTTATGAAGCCCCTCAGAACCAGTTGCCCAACAGTCTCATGACCCATAGCCCCTTTCTTCCCTGTTCCTCCCCTTTTCAGCCAATAGGACTCCCAGTTAGGGCAGCAGAGACCCAACGTACCAGGGCTGGGCTGTGGGCAGCTGTCTGCCCAGGTTCCTGCTCCTGGGGTCCCGGAGCTGAATGCTGTCCTCTTTCCTTCTAAACCCCTGACCTACCTTCTGCCCTTTGGGAGCCTTTCCTCCTTTAGATGACATAAAGAGGAGATGGAAGAGGAGAAAGCACCTCCCCATCACAGACCCACAGGGCCATAGAGCATTCGCACCTGCAGTGCATATCTCTGACCCCCTCATTTTAAATTTCTGGCTCTATCACTCATCCCCACAATATTTTTTTTCATCTTAGAGCTGGTATCTTTTTTTTCTGGAACCGGGGATTGAACTTAGGCCCTTGCACTTGCCAGGGAAGTGCTTATCCACTGAGCCACCTCCCCGGCCCCCCTAGAGCTGGTATCTTGAGGAGCATCTGCTGTACCCCACTTGCTTGTCTGGGTCTGTCTTCCTCTGGGCATGTGTGCTCCGTGGATACAGGGAGCTGTGCAATGCTGGCCTCAGGACCCTTCCCAAACCGCCGGCTCCTGGGTGATCCAGGGATGAGCCTGAAGGCTTGAGGTCACACTAACACAGACACAGATGTACACAACAGCTCTATTACCACCAACAGCTCTATTACCTTCACCCTGCCCAGGGCTCTGACCTGAGATCCCGGAGGAGCTCAGATATGAATGTTCTCTCTCTGAGCCCCTCCTATTTCTCTATGTCCTGGTCCTTTTCCCTTCCCACAACAGACTGTGGAGACCACAGTTTCCCTTCCAAGGTGGGTCACGTCACAGAAGCTATAGCCTCTCTCCTCCAAAGCCAACCATAAAGGCATGAAATGTGACTTTAACCTCTCCCTTGACCTTTCTGTAAAGGAGCTGTTCATAAAGAATGCTGATTACAAGATTTTCATTCTAGAAAAGGTGCGACCCTATACGTGGGAAGAAAGCTGGGCATGCAAGGACCCAGAAGAATCTGTGCAGACAGGCCTTGCAGGGTCCTTGTCAGTCCGTCACCACCAGGTTACACCCTCTGTCCAGGTACCTATCTATGTGGCTACCCATGCTTCACCAAACTTAAGCATAGGAGTAGACATTTTGGGGCTGGGGAGACAGCTCAGAGGTTTAAGGACCTGCTTGGCAAGTGCGAGGACACAGATTCAATCCCTGGTACCGAATGCCATGCCTGCCCTGAAACTGGGTGTGGTGGCACATGCCTGTAATCCCAGCACTGAGGAGGCTGAGACAGGAGGATCACTATGAGTCGAAGTTGCATAGCGAGACATAATGAATAAAACATAAAAAAAAAAAAAAAATCAAAGAGTGGACACTTCAACTCGAGACTTTGGATCTTGCTTTCTAAAGTCTCCCAGGACAAGTAAAACATTGATGACCTAACTCTATCATGCTTTTCTCTCTTAGCCTGTCTTTTGCTACAGTAGGAAGAAAGAGGTCACATTTTTCTGCCCCTACATGACAAAATCTGGAAGCAACAAAGAGGTCTTTCAACAGATAAATGGGTAAAGCAAGGTACACCCAGACAAAGGAATATTATTCAGCCCTAAAAGGAAGTGCATTGAAGAGTCACAAAAACACGGAGGAAGCGGAAACGCATATATTGGCTGAGAGAAGCCAGGCTGTAAGAATCCACGGAATGACGTTCCATAAAAGGCACAGGGGCACACAGTGGAGACAGTGAAAGATCCCTGGCTGCCAAGGCCTGGGGGAAAGGGGGATGAAAGGGTGGCTCAAGGGGGGGTCTTCAGGCAGTGACACTTCTGTATGACATCCTGAATGGTACACAAGGACATTATGCCCTCCTGGAAATGCTAAACTTCGATTGGCAGTAATATATCAATAGTATTTTATAAATTGTAACAGTGAAACACATCAACTCAAGATGTCGATACTATGGGAAACCAGGAGCATGGGGTGGTCTAGGGGAACTCTATTTCTGTACAATTTTTCTGCCAACCTAAAAGTATTCCTTTAAAAGTCTATTTTTTTAAAAAGGGAGAAAAAAATGAGCTGTTGAGCTGAACATCACATTAGGCATACTGTATTTTATCTGGCACCCTCAGCCCCTGGCTTCAGGAAAGGGGCAAGCAAAGAATAATGAGATTTGTGTGTTGTAACAGATTGGAAGGAGGGAGAGAGCATCTCAGAGATGCCACATACCCAGCGGGTGAAGCTGGGGCTCTCTGCTTGGAAACTCCAAGACTTGCGTGGAGGGCCTGGTTGGCAGTTGGTAGATAGATGAAGAAGCAAGACTGAGTGTCCATCAGGGTTTGGCCAAGGATTCCACCAGCATCCTCTGGGCCACAGCTCTGACTGCGCCACACCTGTGGATTAGATATAGGTCATAACTGTGGGTGATAACACGGCTACCAACAAAATCAGTGCTTTAGAAGACAGAGATGTAAGCCTCCGGATTCCTGGCCCTGGAACCACCCGTCCCCCAGCTCAGGCACTGCCCAGGCTACCTGCCACTGCACAAATGCCTGTCTAGCCAGCAACATCAAATATCCCCTCCCCTAGACCTTGCTGAAAGGGGTTAGACCCTTTCTACCCCTGGACATCTGCTCCTCTAGGGACAAGCCCTCCTTCACCTTCCTTCTATCGGGCATACAGGCTGTACTTGCCTCTCCCATCCTGCCCCCAAACTGCCAAAACTGACACCTCACCTAGTCCTTCACCTAGACCAATCTGTTTCTTTTTATTATTATTTTGGTGGGGAGAGGGCTGGGTCTCACTATGTAGTCCAGGCTGGCCTTGTTTGAACTCACTATGTAGCCTATGCTGGCCTTGAACTCCAAGTGCTCTTCCTGTCTCGGCCTCCCAAATGCTAGTATTACAGCAGTGCACCACCAAGCCCAACTTGCCATTTTCATCAGCGAAAGGACAAAGCAGGCTCTAGACTGTCCCCTAGAATGATGCCTCCGGGCTAAGCCAGCTCCTGACTTCTTTTTTGCCCAACACTGTCCCTATCTGAAGGCCAGGTTTCCCTGCTCCAAGGGAGACTAGAGCCCTTTTGCCAGTCCTGGGGTCCCGCACTGTCCCTGTTTGGCATCCCGATAGATGCCATCGCAGCTCCAAAATACACCAGAGGTATAGTGGGGTGCAGAGCAAAATCAGCCAGTTTGACAAAAGACAGGCAAATAAAGGGATTGAGAAGAGGGGGAAACCTAGGGGGCCTGGGGACAGGCAAGAGAGAACTTGCCACCCTCTCCTGCTAGGGAGGGTCTTGATCAGTAGCAGAAATCCAGGAGATGGAGTAGAAGGCAAAGAGGTCCTCTGAACTAGGGCTGTCCTCTTGGCCTGGAGAGGGTGGACCGACAGAGAGCCCCGGAGCAACCAGGGGCCTCTTGGAGGAGGTGTGGTGTGGTTGTGGTGGGGGCAGGGGATGGGAGGGAGCAGGCGGTGGTGGTGAGCTGGCCAGCAGGAGCTTCCAGGGGAAAGGGGCCTGGGGGTGCTAGCGAGCAGAAGGGGAACCACCAGGGCCAGGTGGAGGGAGTCTAAGACCCCAGACCCAGCCCATTCATGATTTTCCAGCCCTCCACTGCCAGGCAGCTGGAAAGTGGCAGTACTGACCAGGCTGTGACCTTGAATTGTTGAGAGAGAGAAGGGGAGAAGCGGGGGGCCTGGGCCGCTGAGCGGCGAGGGGGGTGGAGGGAAGGGGGAACAGGGTATGGCCGGGAGCTGCACGTACAGCGAGAGAGGGAAATTGCAGGCGCGGGCGTAAGGGGTCTAGGGGATTGCACGGCTCCTGGAGTTCGAGATGCGTGGGCGGAGTATTCGAGGCTGAGAGTGCGGAGTGGTGGTGTGGGCGGGGATGAGCCGACCTGGCAGTGGTGGGCCTGGTGGGAGAAAGCGCGATGCCGCGGTGGGGGAGGGGAGAACAGGACCACTGTGAGGCTCTGCGGGGCGTGCGGGAAGGTGCGGGCTGGAACTGAGCCAAGGGAGCGCTGTGTCTGTTGCAGCGCTGAGGAGCGCGAGACGTGGGGAGATGCAGAGTTGGGGGTGGGGAAGCGAGGCGCCCGGCGGGTGCGGGATGCGTTGCGGGGCGTGGTGCCCGGGGCGCGGGGCGGCGCGGCCTCCGGAAGCGAGGGGGCGCTGTGCCAGCACGGGCGCCGTGCGGGGCTGGCGCCGCTCCTTCCTGCAGCCTGAGGCGCGACTGCCATGGCGCGCAATGTGCTGTGAGTAGTGTCTCGGTGGGGGCCCCTGCAGAAACACGGGGGCTGAATCCAGGGGGTGGGAGGAGGTGAAGGGGGACTCCCCAAGGACAATGGACAGGTCGTGTAAACTGAGGTCCTCGCCGTCGCGGGGCTTTGGCGTTGCGACTGGGGGGAGGGGCATGTGACAGCCTGAGCCGGGTCCGAGGTAGGGAGGGGCTGATAGGGCCCCCGAGGCGTTTGGGAGCCCAGTGCGCTGATCCCCACGTGCCCAACGTGTACGCGTCCACCCAGAGTCTGAGCAGGAAGCACACCCTTTCGTGAACACATCACAACCCACGAGTGATGGGGAGGGGACCCGGTAAACAGCACTTTGGGGCCCCTCCCCACATGGCAAGGGAGATGGCTGCAGGGTGGGGGTTGTTGAGGACCTCTGGGCAAGTTTTTTTTTTGCAGACTATGGGAGAGACCAGGACCCAAAGGCCCTTGCACTAGGGAAAATGAGGCCGTGCGCTGAGGTGGGCAAGAGAGAGCAGGCCAAGCCTGGTTCACCCCAGCCAGGTCCCTGCAGGGAGCTGGCTACTGGTATACCGTGGGGTGCTGGGGGTGACGGTCAAGCCAATAGCCCTGAGCCAGGTCCTGCGTTGTTAAAAGCAGTGAAGAGCTCCACTGGAGATGTATTCACTCTGAGGTGCTTGTGAAATATAGGGGCCGTCAGGGAAGCTTTTCTGTGTGAGGCGGAGGGAAGGGCTGCTGGACAGAGTGGTCTTTCTAGAGCTGGAGACCCCAGGGCAACTCTTGGGATGGGGTGTGGTGGGCAGCATCAGGGAAGACAGGTCTGAGAGAACATAGATGTGTGAGACTGAACCCACATGGCCGTGGGGACCCTTGCCTCAGGCCTATGCTAGGTCCTCCTCACTAGATGGCTTCTACCCCTCCAGGCCCCCCCAGTGCAGCACCACCTCATGGCTTGGTGTCTAGGGGTTCTGTGAGTCACTGTACTTCTTTTTCCACCATTAAAGAGTGGGTCCCCAACTTGGTCTGCCACCTGCTGTGTCACAGTTGGCCACAGTGAGAGTATGTGGGTTCCTTGAGCAGCCACAGTTGGCCTGGACCTGTGGGTAAGTTGAGGGAGGCCTGTCCTGCCTTCAGTAGCTCTCCTACTGCCCCTCCTATGTGGGTCTGACTAGGTGTCTGCAGCCTTCTTCCCAGTGGGGACACAGCCAACTGGCACAGCCACTCGTGTTGATTTGGTCACCATGGAAATGCAGTTCACCCTTGAGTTAGGCACACCTTTTTTGCCGCAGGCACTTGTGTCAAAGTCCTCATCACCCCAGTCCCACCAAGCCATCTGTCTAAGCCCTGGTGGACTGGGTCTTACGGCTGTTGTCGTGGCTTTGGTCCTCAGCAACTCTTGTCTGGTTCCTGGTGTTCCCTAGACTAGTGGCTGAGCCCAGCTTGCACTCCCTTGAAGCTAGGTCAGTGCTGGAGGATCCCTGTATAAGGGCCCATGCACTGCCCCAGACTGGTTGTAAGGCTACAAGTGAGACCCTGCACAGCCCTCTGCTTTCACCCTTTGTAGACCCCAAGGACCTTATACTCTCTCAGACTCTACAGACCTTGAACTTCTGGGTGCTGAATGGGGATATCATCTCCCAGCTCCAAGGCCTAGCAAGCAGGTGGGCTAGGGAGACACATCAGATCACTGGGTGGAGGTTGTGTTTGATTTGTCACTTGGAACAACAAGCCTAATGACTGAGAGGCAGTTGTTCCCCAGACCTCTTAGTGTTTGTCCTCTTTGGCATTGAGGAGGTGTTGCAGCCAACTTGTGTGTGAGCAGAAGCAGCCTGTTGAAAATGCCCTCCTGTGCACCCCCAGGCCTTCAGCCTGTGTCTTGAGGGGCAAGGCCCCTTCTGGTCCCAGAGGGTGTGGGGCAGCCCTTCTGGCCCTGCAGTGGTACTGAAGCTGCTCCGCTTCTCCTAAGCAGCATGAGTGGCTATCCTCAGCATGTTGTCCTGTAGGGCATTGGGGTCTCCAGGTCGAATCCTATGGTTATCCTATTTGCGGAGGATACTCTTGGCTTCTTGTTGGTTTTGCAGTACTAGGGTTTAGGGCTTCATGCATGCTCAGCACTATGCCAGTGATATATACTCACAGCCCTAAATATCAGCTTCTGTTGCTACAGGTCCTGCCTGTTCTTCGGCCCTTCAGTAGGTCATCGGGACCACCAGGCACCATCCCCCACATTGATGCTTGGGGGTCAAAGTGCTGGCTACATGGTGGGCAGACTGAGTTGGGAATGAGCTGTGGGAGTATTTGTGCATAGTTGTGTTCTCTCTACCCCAGCCCTGCTGGTATGGGTGATGTGAGTGACTGCTAGAGCCTGGGGCTTAGTCCCTGTCACTCCGATCCTAATTGTCAGGAGAGGACAGTGCTGGGAGGCCCGGTGCCAACATTGTGGGTTACCTTGGAGTTGCTGTGTTGATCTGTAACATGAACCAAGTCTCTCCTGAGCAGGTACCCCTTGTACCAGCTTGGTGGCCCCCAGCTCCGCATATTTCGAACCAACTTCTTCATTAAGCTGGTACGGCCTGGCACGGCCCAGCCTGAAGACACTGTGCAGTTCCGGATCCCCATGGAGTAAGCCCCAAAAGAACCTGGACTGAGAGCACCCCGGGTGGCTGTGGGTCCCAGCACCCAGAATTGGGCTTTTCTTGCCTGGGGAGGCCTGGGCTGGCTCTGCTTAGCAGGCTGCAGTGGAGGCCTGTGTTTGCAGAGCTGAGGGGAGCAGGGGAAGGAAAGCGAGCGTGCTCTGGCAGGCTTCCCGCTGGCCTCCACCTGGGAGGCTTAACTGAGAGCCTGAGATGTGGGCTCACTTCCTTGCTCTGGTCTTTGTTGAATTCTTGCCTTAGTCTTCTTCCCAGGAAAGGCATCCCAGGAGGCTGGGCTGGGAGCATGCTGTGATTCGCAGAACTGCTCATCTTGGCTCCTGTAGTGCTTTGCCTCGCTCAGCTGGCTGGGTTTGATGGCTGCTTCACCTTTAGGGAAATGCAGAGCCCCCCAGCTAGAACTGTTGCCCAGGACTCGGTCAGAGTGCTGAGGTGGCAGCGCGTGTTTTGTGGATGCTGAGGGTCAGTTCTGTCCAGTTTTCAGACAAAAGACTGAAGGGAACTTGAAGCTGAGCTCAGAGTGACTGGCACGCTCCAGCTGAAAGGATGTAGCAAGTACCCAGCTACAGGCAGGACCTGCAAGCTCAGGGCGCTGTGCAAGCCTGGCAGTCACATCCCCTATGCAAACCAGCTGGGCCCTGGAGCTTGAGGGCCAATGGGGAGAGAATGCTGATAGAACTGTGTTCCAAGTGCCTGGGCCTCAGTCCCTGTCACCTTAATCCTCATTGTCTGGAAAGGACAGCAGTGGGAGCCAGTGGCCAACAGCGCTGGTGTCTTTTTGGCCCAGCATGTCCTCAACTGCTGTAGCCTAGGAGCCCTCACCCTGTGCCCTGTTCAGACTTTTTCGTTCTCATTCATCCAGGATGACCAGGGTGGACCTCAGGAATTATCTCGAACGCATTTACAATGTGCCTGTGGCTGCTGTGCGGACGCGGGTGCAGCATGGTGAGTGACTGCACCCACCTGCCTCCGTGCACCCTTAGATAGTGCTTCCGCAGCACCAGGTCACAGCCTTAATGCCAGGCGATGGAATCTGACTTAACGCAGGGAGAGACTGAGGCACAGGGGGTAGGAGTGACTTGCTAGGGTCACATGGTACTGTGGCGATGGATCTGACATTGTGATTTGCCCTTAGTGCTGCTCCCAGTTCACCGCAGTGCTGCTCCCCACGAGGAGCCTGAGCAGCGTGCTTTGTCCTGGAACCTCCACCTCACTCCTTGAGTGGAGCCTCTAGGTGCTTCTATTTTCTCTCCTGTGCCATGAGCCTGCCAGAGCTGATCCCCAGCCAGAAGTAGCAAAGCCAGTGCATCTGCTTAATTTTATTGCCCTCCCTGAGAAAGTGCCTGTCAAATGCATTTACATTTTCAGCAGTAAAATTCACTTCATTGTTTTAAAATCTTTTGTTTTATTTAAATAGACCCATGTTAGCACTCACTGGGTAGGTCTGAGCTACTTCGGATCTTTGGCATGCTGTGATGTGGGGCACACCATGCCTCCTCCTGTCTGGGAGATAGTTTTGTGCTTGTGGGGCGGGATCTGGTCCAGGACCCCAAAGTAAAGGTCTGCCATCTCCCTGCAGGCTCCAATCGCAAGAGGGACCATAGAAATGTGAGGATCAAGAAGCCAGATTACAAGGTGGCCTATGTCCAGCTGGTGAGTGAACCCTGTGCAGCCTGCTCTCCCACTGCCAACTGTGGTGTTGGAGCTATTAGTTGCCACCATGCTGGGCCCAAGGCCTTGTGAAGGAGGGCAGAGCCCAGGGCACATCTGGAGCAGACCAGGCCCTCCATAGTATCTCCATATGGACAGTGCACAGGGAGTAGTACTGCTGTGAGCACTTCTTAGATCCAGCTATTCCATATGAAAGGCAGACCCACTACAGGCATGATGGGCAGCAAGGCCACCTACCTCTTGAGGGAGTGAATGCCCCTGAGGATACACTACCTCCCCTGGGAGCCTACATGCCAGAGATGGTATGGGGTGGCTTGGGGTCTGGTGCCCTGGTAGCACAGCCTTGCAGCCCCTCCCCCCTTGGGTCCTGTCCATCTCTTAACAATCTGGCTTCCTCAGAGACATAGTGTCAGCACCTAAGCTACTTCAAGTGTCCTGGCCAGTGGCCTCTAAGAAGGCACCCCCACTACGTGTTGACTGAGGCACAGATCTGGAACGAGCCATGTGTGCAGACAGGCTTTCTCTCCTCCCTGAGAGTGCTCTGGACCAGGACCGAGGGCCGCCAGGCAGTAGCCGCGCCTGGCGGCCCTCAGTCTCCAGGCAGAATCCCCTCTGACCTCAGCAGCTGGCCTTGGACCAAAGGGCCTCTGTGGGAATCCTGCAGGGCCTATTAACCAGCCCCCCACGGCTTAAAACCAGCGGAAGGAGGGGGCTTCCTTCAGATTATTCAGTTTTGTGCAAACAGCCCTCTAGGAAGCCGGAGGCCCGTGACCACTAGATGGCAGTAATGCTACTATGAACCCTTCTCCCACTGGGACTAGGACCCAGGCCCAAGTTGGAAGTTAGTTTCCCTGAAAGAGGAAGTAAGACAAGTTTTCTGAAGAACAGATACATGTGTTCTAAACAGGCTCCCATAATCATTTGGCCTAATATTTGCTGTGTATAAAACCATGAAACCCAGGTGGAGAGAGCTGCCACCAGCCTTATAAAGACCTGTGTGTGCTGGGTGTTGAATCAGCCCATCTGTCTGTCATGGCTGCGGGGCGATGTCCCATATGCTGGCATTCGCCACGAGTCACTTTGGAGACAGCTATGGTTACAAGTGACTTTTGAGTCATCTGAGCCCTGCTTCTCCCCCAGCCCCACCTCACTCTGAAAGCTGAACTCTCGGCAGCGCTTAGATCCATGTCTGCAGCTGCCGCCCGCCGTCTTTCTTTCTCTGAAATCCAGGCTGCCGGAGACAGGAAGGGCAGCTGTGGCCAGCATGTCCCCGTCGGCATGGCTCCTCCTGTCCCAGAATTAAAATTTGTAACGGCACCCCCAATCTTTACACAGTCTAGAAACTGGGTAATGGGTCTCCACCCCCCCAAAGGTCCTGAGGACCCTCAGAGGCCCCACTGTCTGCATCTGCCGCCAAGACCCTCCTTTTGGCCCCATGGGGTGGGGGGGTGGGTGCTTCTAATAACAACCCATTGTGCGGCACACGCAAGGTCAGCCAGAGACACAAATTAAATGATGGGATTTATTGTGAGTTGGCGGCAGTGGAAAGGCGAGGCTCCCATGGTGGGGGTCCCACGTTTTTCCTCTGACAACCTGATAAACATCTCTGGCCCCAGGTCCGCGAGGGAGTAGCAGCAAGTTACCCACAGAACAAAAAGAGCATTGACCGTGTGTACACAGAGCCGTGTTTGAGTGAGTGGCGCGCACGGGCCATGAGCGCACGGCTCCCAGAACAAATGCTCAGGCAGCAAGGGACAGGCAAGTTCTGACCCAGACAATGGCCAAGAGCTCCGGGATTACTGGAGGGGGGCTGGCTTTTTTAGTTCTCAGTGTGACCTTTTTCTCTCTTGCTCTTTGCTACTGATAGCTCCTTCTCCTCTTTGGAAGGTGAAAGGATTTTGTTCTTTAAAGTACAGATTTCTCTAAACAAGGAAAATCCCCCAGGGAGCCATCTGGCACCCACAAATACCTTTGGTGTCCTGGGGAAGCAGGGCGTCTCCCTAACAGCTGCTTCCATATCTTCGCAAGCCCACATACATGGCCATCTTTGTGTCTGTGTTTTTAAATGTCACTTTGAGTTTCCCCTGCTTCAGAAACCAGCAGAATCACCTCAAGATATCAAACACAAATCCCTCTTCTGGGCAGGCAGCCCTACGTGTAAACTATTGCCCTTCAGTACTTTTCAAAAGGAAAAAAGAAGCCTTAAGATGTGTAAAATAATCTCTGACAGACTGGCTACTGGCCTTTTATCTGGCCCCTGCTCTGTGACCAGAACTTATAAACTCTGAGTTCTCAGGGTGGGATCTGGGACTTATGTCCTGTGTCAGATCAAATTTGGCTCCCTGCCGAAGTCCAGATTTCCTTAGGAAGAAGTGGGGGTCTCCCAGAGCCCGAGTGCTCCCCCACTGCTTTGCTCACTTGAGTGCTGCAGATTCGGTTCAGTCTTTAGTACTCTTTTTAACTGTGCTAGCAGGGCGGCCAGGTGGTGGCCTCCCTCCAGCTCCCCTGCCTCTCGCCCCTCATTGGGGAGCTCTTTCGCCTAGTCAGCAAAGTAGTGCAGCCCCTCAGCTCTGCTTAGGCCCCACAGCACAGTGCCCCTCCCACCAAGGGCCTGACTGGGGCCTGACCCACGTGCTTGGGGACCTGGGCCGGGACTTGGCCATGCTGGAACATTCCGAACTTCTACTGAAAGACGTAAAACCAGTTAATTTGCAAAGCCGGACTTGATTTATAGACTGCTGCATATGTAGGTTTCTGTGTGCGTTACATGTGTTTTATTTGCCAAGCTCTGAGCTGGGAGGAAGGCTGGCCTTTAATGTGGGTGAAGGCCTTTAGGTATTTTGGATGGAAAAAGCTTTAGCGTGGCACCAGACGTCACTTATGTCCTGTTTTTCTATGCCTAGTTCCTGCCCATCAATTCAACTAGGCTGCCGCCCTGGTGAATGGGCCTTTGCTGGGCTACTTTTAATGAGCTGGGGGCTGGAGAGACACCACTGTAAAAAGATAATGTCCATGAAAAGAAGCATTGTCTCGGGGTAATGGCTTCCCGCCGCTAGATAAGAGCGGAGGCATTATGGCACAGAGATGTTTATTTTCCCGGCAGGGCCCTGCACCAAGACAATGGCAGCTCATCCCTCCCACTGTGGGGGTCTAGGGTCAGGATCCTTGAGCAATTGAGAAGGGCCTGAAGACCAGAGCAGTGATCTAAGTTGTTTCCTCCCCAGGCCCACGGTCAGACCTTCACTTTTCCAGACCTGTTTCCCGAGACCGATAAGGAGCAGAGCGAGGAGGGCGACATCCTGGATGATGTGAATCAAAGGAAGAGCAAAGACATCCGACGAGGCGGTGTCTCAGACTGGTTTGGTCTGTGACAGCCACAGGCAGATACACATGGACACGGGCCTCAGTGGGTAGAGCAGTTCTGATAATCCAAATAAAATCTCTGCCCTGGGAAAAAGAAGTAGATGTCTCCCACCCTTCTGTTTTGCAGGTCCCTGAGCAGCTAGCTGGCCGTGTCTAAGGTGGTTCCAGTGGGCATGTGCCTGGGCTTCTCTGGGACCCGAGGGCTTGTGATTGGAGGACAACGCCCATGCACACACTGGGGAGATAGGCAGAGGTGAGGGCCACCTCCTACAGCACGGGGCTCTTTCCTACATGAGTATCCACACCTGTAGCCTGAGCTCAGGGTGTTATGAGAGGAGACAGGGTAAGTACGAGCGTAGAGGCACAGGAAGAGTCCCCGATCGGCCGCCCTTGAGGACTGGGGGTAGTGCCTCATTCGGGGTAGCAGTTTCTGGTTTGGCACAATTGGTGGGGAGTATCTGAGTAGATGTCAGACAGGGAGAGATGCAGAGGGCAGAGAGGTGTCCTCTCCAGAGAGAAGCTTTGTGGGAGTTGGGCGAGATGCGAGGACAGGTCTGCCAGCTCCCTGACGAGTGAGGTGGGGTGGGCAGCCATCACACCCAAGCTGCAGGTTTGAGTTTCCTAGGTCTGTGGGCATGTACAAGTGGGAAAAGGAGAGGGTGGGTGCGAGAGCCCATGTGCGGATGCCCCGCAGCCCGCCCCTCACTGTGCCAGGCTTATTGGCATGGCAAAGTGCGAGGCAGTCTCCTGGGCCATCTTCAGCCTACATGAAAGCCCTGCTGCTGGTGAGCACCCTTCTCTAACGTGACCACTACCCCCGCACCAGCTGATCCTGTGCCCGCCCTCTGGGAGCAGATAGGGAATACAGGGTCCCTTGTCCCTTTGGTGGGCCTATTCTCTGCAGGCTGACTTATCACTTCAGTTCTGCTGCACGGCACCTGAGACCCTACGTAGACACGCGCACACACACCTTCCCATATTGCTGTAAGCCCCGCCCAGAGCCTGGGCTTACAGCCTGGAAGCCTTGTTTCTAGAAAGGGGCTACGGTCAGGTCTCTGTACTAGGGTCATGGCATTTCAGCATAGGTGTCAGAAAGTCCTTGGCTCAGGAAGCTCAGAGAACCCCCTCTCTGTGCACTTCAGAAATTAGGGGCAAGGTATGCCTTGGGGAGAGTGCTCTGCACCCCCAGTTAGCCCTCGCAGTCCCTGCCTTGGCCATGGTGGTGTAGGACCTTTAGGGTGGGTAGACAGCCTCCTTCACACAGCCCCACGACCTGCAGTGGTGCCCTGTCTGCAGATTTGACCACACACTCTCAGAAAGTCTGCATCTGTCCTATATCTCAAGGGGAGAAGCTACCCAGCTAGCCCCAGTTAGCATGGGGAAACGGCACAGTAGCATGCGTGGCCCTACTGACCCTAGCCACACTCGGTGTGTCCTCCAGCTCAAGAGCCCAGCAGCTGGGCTCTGCTTCTCTGCAGGCTTCTTGTCCATTTCTTTTTCTTTCTTTCTTTTTTTTTTTTTTT
>NW_004524594.1:16374513-16401175 GCF_000260255.1 Octodon degus
TTTTTTTTTTTTTTTTGCAGAACCAGGGGTTGAATTTAGACCCTTGCGCTTGCCAGGCAAGCACTTATTCTACTGAGCTACCTCCCTGGCCCCATCTTGTCCATTTTTGTGGGACATGAGGCAAAGGGCCCAGCCTTGCGTCCGTGGGCAAGAGCCATCTCTGGTTCCTGGTGACTGGCTATAAGATGATGTATTTGAGCCAGGCATGGTGGCACATGTCTGTAATCACAGCACTTGGAAGGCTGAGGCAGGAGGATTTCTCAGAGTTTGAGCCTGGCCTGTACTACATGGTTCAAGATCAGCCTGGGACTACACAGACGCTGTGTCAAAAAACGTGAGAAAAAAAAAAAAAAGATGATGCTTCTGGTGACAAAATAGATTGGATTAAATTGTGAAGGAGCAGCCATAGCCCTCTGTTGGGGCCATCATAGCAAAGCAAGTCCCAGGGGTGCTAGTGAATAGGGTGGTGTGTGCCTTAAGGGTGGAGGCCGAGCCTGGAAGGCTGGAGACATACATGTGTCTGGGCTCTGGGTTGGCACCTAGAGAAGGACAGATGGCAGAGACAGCAAGCTGGCCTGGGCGCCATGACTGGTGGTCTGGACAACAAGATACAGATAGAGTGGAGAAGACAGCAGATACCTAAGAACAGCCTGGGGCAGGAGGGCAGCAGCTGCTGGCAGGGGCAGACCCAGATGCTACAGGGTGTGGGTTGGGGGTACTCTGAGATGTGCGTCCAGGCTGCTCAGATGTAGGGGACGAAGCCAGCTCTGATCAGAGCAAACCAGCTGGGACCACAGGGAACTCCCCTGAGCACGTGTGAGAGTTTGTGTATCTACATGTCACTGTCTATATGTCTCGAGTGAGTGTGTGTCTGTGTGTCTCTGTGTATGTGTATGTGTGTGTATATATGTGTGTGTATATGTATACATGTGCTTGTGTGTATAGATATGTGTGAGTGTGTCTGGGTATTTTAGTATGTGTATCAATGGGGTTAGTATAAGTGTGTCAAAGTGCCTGAGTGGTTCTGGTTGTGTCTGTGGCTGAGTGTGAGTGGCTGAGTGTGAGTACATGTGTTTAGGTGTATCTGAGTGGGCTTGGTGTATGTTTAAGTGTGTCTGAGGATGGGGGGTATCTGAGCAGGTGTGGGTGTCTCAGTGTGTGGGAATAGCTAAGTGGCTTTGGGTGTGTCAGTGTGCATTTGAGCACGCTAGGTCTGTCTGGGTGAGTAGGTGTGGATGTTTGTCTGTTTAGGTATATCTGGATGTGTGGTGGATGTGGATTGTCTGGGTTGGGTGAGTGGGGGGGTCTAAGTGCATTGGGTGTGTCAGTGTATCTAGGTGTGTGGGCATGTCAGTGTGTTTCTGAGTGTGTCAGTGTAAGTGGGTCTAACTTGTCTGAGTGGGTCTGGGTATTGGTGTCTGAATATGTCTAGGTATGTCTGAGTGTATGTATTGGAGTGGGTGCTTGTGTGTGTAGGTATGTGAGTAGATGTGTTTGTGTTGGTGTGTGTGTGTGTGTGTGAGAGAGAGAGAGAGAGAGAGAGAGAGAGAGAGAGAGAGAGAGAGCGCCTGGGTAACTAATTGTATCTGGATGGATATTTCCGAGTGTGACTGTGTTGTGTATTTGTGGCTAAATTGTGTGTGTGTGTGTGTGTGTGTGTGTGTGTGTGTGTGTGTACATAGGTTCTGGATGTGTTTGGATGTGCCCAGGTATGTCTGGATGGGTCTGGGTGTCTTGGTGTGTGTCCAGGTATCTGAGTTGGTTGCCTTAGTGTGAGTGTGTGTTTGGATATGTCTAGATTGGTCTCAGTGTGTTTGTGCTTGAGTGTGTCTCAGTGTGGGCATGTCTGTGGCTGTGTTGTGAATGTGAGTGTGCTTGACTGCAAGTGGGTCTCTGAGCATGAGATTAAGTAGGGCCGGTGTACCTTGGTGTGTGGGTGTGTCTGAGTGTATATGTCTAAGTGTCTGGGTTTGGGGGCTGTGTGTTGGAGTCGGTGGGCCTGGGGGTGTCTTGGTGTGTGTCTGGCTATGACTTGGAATGACTGAGTGTGTCTAGGTATGCGGGTGTGTCTGAGTGGGTCTCAGTGTAAGTGTATGTTTGCGTGTGTCTGAGTGGGTCAGATAGGTAAGTCTAATGCTAAGTAGAGAGGGTGACCCTAGAGATCTGGGGAGCAGCCTAAAAGCAGTTGGAGTGCTCTGCAGATCCTGTTCACACCACGCGGCCCTGTGGCCTCTGACCCCCCAGCTGCTCGCCTCCAGCCTGCTTCCCTGGATCTGGAACCCCATTCTGTAGCATGGCCCCACTGTGGTCAGAGTAGGGCCTGGCTCTTCCCTTGCTGGTCGGCCTGGAGATGGAGACGAGGAGCTGGGCCCTACCCCCACCCTGAGGCCACGGTGGGGTGGGGGTGGAGGGTGAAGGCCCGGGCAGACTGCACCCTTCAGTGTTGATTTAGGGGACTGGGAAGGTCAGGAAGTGGGGCAGGAGGAATGGAGTCAACTATATTTTCCTTAGAGAAATAATTCATGAGGCCTGGCATCCTGAGGACCCTCATGCAGGCAGGGGCGGAGGAATCCATCGTTCATGGCTGCCACGCCATGGGCTGTATCAGCCCCCACCAGGACACCAGGCAGCATGGCTGGCCAAGGTCACCCTTCATCATGGCCTGAAGCTGTGCCCCCTCCTCTTCCAGCCTTGCCCCGGCCCCCAGCATCTCCCTCATGCCTAGGGGCCTCCCTGCCTTTCCAGCCAGGGGAGGAGGCTGCTGGGCAGTGGGCCGCAACTTGCCCCCAGGCTGAGGTAGATCCCTGAGCAAAGCCACAGGACCCTATGTGTGGGCTTGGGGGTATCCTGAAACTCAGGACGAAGTCCTCTATGGTGAGACAGACCAGGTAGAGCACTGTGTGTGGCCTCAGGTTGGAGGATTTGCACAGTCAGGCCTCCCCAGTTCACTTTGCACAAGCCTGCTGAACCCAAAAAGGGGCCAGCTGAGGGCAGAGCCTAGTTACCAGTGCGGCCACAGTGGAGGGTGCTGTGGGGTATGATCTGGGCTCATTCTTGAGGAAATGAGGGGGGCACTGCTCACTGTGTGGCTTCAGGAACAGTGTTCTCAGTCCTCTGAGGGAGGGAGTCACACACAACCCACTTCTGGGTCACCAGGTTAGCAGACACATAATTCCTGATTTCAGTCAGGTCAGCCCAGCATCTGTCCAAGCCGTGTGGGGAACAGCTTGCCCTGGTAACCCGAGGGGTCTCTGAGCTTAGGCAGCTCGCTGGGCAAGGACAGTGGGGGCTACTGCTGCTTTGGCCTCTCTAGTTCCAGGGTGGGTGGATAAAGGGGCTGGGGGTAGGGCTCACCAGCTTGGGGCGCTCCAGAATTCTGGCAGAAGCCCTTGCAGGGAAGCTGCTCTGGGTCTGAGGCCTCAGAGAAAAAGCCATAAGTTTACAGATCCATCTGTCCCCCACCCAAGAGACCCCCAAGGGCCTGCTTCCTTGTGACTCAGTTTACCTTCCTTGGTAAGCTGAAATATGGGGTCCAGGCTTTGGTCCTGGTAGCTTGCTCTATGTAGTAACTCAAATCCCTAATGTAGGTCCTCTCATGTGTAGAAAAAAAGCGTGTATGTATGTGTGTGTGTGTGTGTGTGTGTACATGGAGGGAGATCCCAAGACATCAGCCTTACTCCCTGCACGCCTGATGGCAGGACCCTGTCAAACCCCAACAGCCCACCTGTCCCTGCAGAGAGAACTAACTAAGACGTTCCCCAGGCTGATGAGGACCATGCCTACCTTTCCTGGGCATCCACAGATGTGGTAGGGATGGGAGAGTGTCTGACCCAAGACAAGGCCCAGAGAAGCTGGGGGCTCCCGCCTTCAGCAGCTCCCCAGCACCCCACCCCTTGCAGGCATCTGCTGGGAGCAGGGAGAGAGGGTCATGGGGGCAAAGCAAGCCAGCAAGCTGAAGCCCCCTTGAACATGCGGTTGATTTGTTGCTGCGGGGGCCGCTGCTCATTCTGCAAGAGGGAACGTGGGGTCAGGCAGCTCCATGCTGCACAGGAAAAGCTGGGCCATGGGGCTGGGAGCCTCTAGGCTGTGCTCGCTTGGCTCAGCCCCCATTCCTAGCTTGTGTTTGTGAGTTATGGCTACAGCAGGCCTGCCTCGGTGGCCCTCAGGGATGCATCCCAGATCCCCAACAGCCCCCGGTAAGAGTCAAGCTGCCTGAAACAGTGAAAGCCACTCTAGCCAGTGAGTGGCCTCCTGTCACCCTTTGGTCTCCTCCTTTAGGACCTGGGGCTTTTCCTTAGCAGCTTGTCTCCACCACATTGCAGTCCCACCTCCAGTGACTGCAGGTAGCCAGCCAGGAGCTGCCCAGGGAGAGGCTCTTTTGTACCACAACCTAGCCTGGCCCATCTAGAACCCGCATGCTATCAAGGTTGTGTGCCTGGGCTGGGGAGTCCTGCACAATTCCTGGTCCATTCCCTCCCAAGCCCAGGGACATAGCATTTCTTCCTGTTCTTCTTCAGTTCTTAGTGCAGAGGAGAAGCCAAAGAAATTAGACCCCTGAAAGGGAGCTCAGGAGTGACCATCACCCTTCATGTCCCACCCCCATTTGCTGCAGTTCTGAACTATATCAGCTGAGTAGGCAAGCGAGTGTCTGAGTCGCTTAGAACCATCCAAGTCAGGCAGTTGGGTTGGCCATGGGAAAGTGGCTGTCATCCAGCTGTTTCTAGGCCTCAGCCTGGGATGTTTGGGCCACTCAACTGGATCACATGTGCTCCTGGGAATCATTGTCCACCTGTCATAGCTTCTGCATGGAATACCTGGGATATGATGGTCTCCTTTCTCGCATAACCTCAGGGGCACAAGAGTTCTGGTCGTGGGACATTCACAATTGTTTATCATCAGCTTTATTGAGATGTAGATTTTTTTAAATTTTATTTATTTGTGTGTGTGTGTGTGTGTGTGTGTGTGTGTGTGTGTGTGTGGCCAGCTCAGCCCCCCAGGGGCCGGGGCTGGCCGGCATGTGGTGCTGGGGGATTGAACCGCGGTCCCTGTGCTTTGCTAAGCTTGTTCCAAGTAGGTGCTTTAGACCACTGAGCCATCTCACCAGCCCCGAGATGTAGATTGTATACTATACAATCCACCCACTTAAAGGATAAAATTCTTTGCCCTTGGTGTGTTGCTAGAGTTATACCTGCCATCTTGAGTGATCTGAGAACATTCTATTGAACCCCAAACAACTCTGTACCCTCTATCTGTGGCTCCCTTTCCCGTACCCACCCAGCCCCCCTATCTCAGTCCCTAAATGTTTTAGGGACTCTGCATGGCAGAGTTCTGTAGCATTGGTTCCTCCATACCTGGCTTATTTCACTGATCACAGTGCCCTCCAGCTTCATCCACTAGATGGTGTGTTCAGAGGATCCTTCCTTATTATGGCTGAGTAATATTCCCCTGCAGGGGTGTACCTGTTCATTCATTCATTCAGCAGCAGATTCATGGGATACTTCTACCCTTTAACCCTCTATTAGTGCTGCTGGGTACTTTTTTGTGGATGGGTTTTTCTTCTTCACGGGAGGATGAGTCCCTCCAGGCCCTGATGGAGGAATATGCCCAGCCCAGGACTGCCGATGTCCTGTAACCAGAGCCCTTTCCCTGTCACCCTCTGCTGCTTGTGTGCCTCTGTTCACTTCCTGAGATGCTCCTTACAGCACTCCTACTCCTACTGCCACACTCACTTCTCACACATAAGGGCAGGCCTGGGCTGGTGGCTTCCATGACATGTGGCTCTGATCCCCTCTGCAACAGAAGAGCCAAGAATTAGTCTTTCAGTGTGTTGTGCCTTGCCACTCTGTCAGGCTTTCCACAGGACGCGCTGCCCTTGGTCCTTGGACACAGATTAGGGACCAGCTGGGTTACAACCTTCCAGGCTTCCTCTTGGCTCCAGCCACAGCATGGCTTCCTGGGAGAAAAGGAAAAGGTGTCCCCAGGAGCCTTGCTCCGGATTCCCCCAATAGCCTGGTAGAAGCTGTCCCCCACAAGGCCTTGACCCACAGGACGCCATATAGGTCCAGGCAGGGCACCAGCCCTGGAGGCAGCCAGCAAAGGAGGTGGCCCCACATACTCAGGCCAGCATCCTGCTTAGCATCTACACTTACTCCCCCTTCCCCATCTGAGATCATCCCCATCACCAATCCCCCCAAATCACTTCATTATTTCTTTGTAAGTAAGGTTTTTTCCTCATCAAAATGTTCAGCTTTTTCTGTTGCTGCCACATCTGGCTTTGATTGGTCCCGGCCTCTGCGGATGCTGGAGCTCTGACGGGATGACCGATAGGGAGGCCAGCCTGCCCCACCACACACACACACACACACACACACACACACAGAGGGGTGTGGTCCCCACCAGGGCTCGCCCACTTTGAAAGGTGGGTTTAACTCTAGCTTCTCAACTGGGCTCTTAGGGGGCTGAGCCAGGGCTGGACTGTGCCCCATCAGTTATGCCTGTGCAGAAGCACTGGCCTTTTGAGGTGCTGCTGCCTCCAGGACTGAGCCACCATGCTACTCTCCCTCACCACAAGATGTGACAGAGAAGATTTGAGAAGTTGCCTCAGACCTTCTACACACAAATTATGGAGTCAGCAAGGGTTTCTGTCTGTCTGGAACAGGGGATGGTTCTGGCATCTGTAGCCAACACTGCTACAAGGACCACTGTCCACAGGGCAGAACCCACATCACCTCTGCTCATCCCTAGAAACTCAGAGCTGGTTCCACCAGGATTCTTCTGTCCAAGACATCTATACCTTTCATGGCCAGGGACTCAACTGATCTCACTCAGTCAGGGGCCCACCCAGAGAACAACCCAAGGCAAGGCCTGGTTTAGAGCCCTTGGTGGGCCGAACCTGGCTCTTCTTTCTCTGACCAGAGTCCAGGCAATGGACAGCTTCCACCTTCAAGTAGGGGGACAGCACAGCCCTTCTCTCCAGGTGCCCCTGCCAGCCTTGGTTCCAGGGTTGGGTCTCTTCCTCACCCTGGTGTATAGGGAAAGTGCTGGCTCACTGCGTCCCTATGTCCCTTAGGAGCAGAGGGTCAGTGCTCAGCCTTGGTGGGTGCTAAGGCTGTCTTAAAGGGAAGGGGAGCCGAGCCTGACATCACCAGGAAATGCTTCCCATGAGGAATAACAGGTGTTCAAGGACCCCAGAGCCAAGCACTGACAGTGGCCGAGGGGTGAGTGATTGATTGGCTGCTAGGTTCCTCCCACTGCACAGCCCACCCTCACCTGCATGCATGCAGGAGCAGCTCTTCAGGCATGCATGCTCTGGTGACCCATTCCTCTTCTTGCCCCTAAACCTACAGCCTGGTTTGACAGGGCTGCTCTTGCCAGATGAACTGACCAGTCAGATGCTGCAGTCAGTGTCTGGTCAATCCGACAAACACCAGAAGCAACACAGGGCAGAAGGCATTGTTCAGGCTTGCATGAGTTTGCCAAAGATAGAACCAGTGAGATAGGAGATCCTTGAGAAGATTCAGGATGGAATACTATGACCACAGAAGGGCTCAGCTTTCATGTTCCCAGATGCAGAGAAACCCTCACCAAGCATGCTTTGAAATAGGGTTGGACACTAAGGGGGGCAAACCCCCAAACTCACTCCCCTTTGCCTTTGCCACAACAGCTTAGAGCCTGGGCTGCCCAAACAGGTCCTTACGGCTGCAGCCTCCCCCTTCCCACCAGGCTGGAGTTCCCAGCAGCCTTTTCGCTGCCGGGGGCAAGGGTGATCCATCCTACTAAACAGAACAAGATGCTCCCTATTCTACCTTCACTTTACGAAGTGTTTGGAATTCCGAAGGCCCAAACAGCTGGATGTGCCTTGCCTTGGTCCTCCCTGGGACTCTGCTGGCGGCCAGGGCCTTAAATAATTCTTATAAAAACCATGTCAGCGTCAAACTGTGTGATATCTGATTTGTAGCACTCATAAAACTCCATGCTTGCTGCCAGAGAGGGGGAAGGATAAAGACAACTCACAGAAGTCTCACCCTCTGTGTGTGTGTGTGTGTGTGTGTGTGTGTGTGTGTGTGTCTGAGCAGCTGAGAGACACCTGAGGGGAAAGGTCACCCCCAAGAACTGGGCCGCTGCAGCCCTCTCTTGCTCCATGGCTCCACCGTACCTCCATAGGGACAGCTGACCCAAGTGCCCTGCAGAAGTCCCTTCTGCTCACAGTCCCCAGGCCTGTTGTGTCTTAACTGCTTCGTGAATGCCAGCCAGAGCCAGAGGGAGCCTAGATGTCCTCCACAGTTAGAGAAGCAGCAAGAGTGACTGTCTGCTTGGGAGGCCTGGCCCACTGACCAGCCCGGGAGTTCAGGTGAGCAGGGACTAACCTGACCCACATGCTTTGGAGGAGGGGTACCCCAGCTCCAAAGTTCCAAGGAAGTACAGAGTTCCAAGGGACTGCCACTCTGTGCCATGGCCTGTGGAGCCCTCAGAGATGAGGCCATGTTTTGTGATTCTCTGGACATCTCTATCTGGCCCCAAGTAACAGAAGGTAGGGGAGGGGCAGGGACTGCTCAGGGGACCCCACATCAAGCCTAGGAGTGCCCAGGATGTCCCACATGGAACCACCAGGAATGTTTTCATGACCCCTGCGAGGGAGAAACAGCCTATCTCAGGGCCAGTGATCAGTGGCCTGGGAAATCAACCCCTGCTTAGATTGTGGACACCAGGAGAGGGTTGCTTGGCAGGGGTGGTCGTTAAAGCCCAAATGAAAGGCCCCTAGAAACACATGCTCCTTAGGTCGACCAGAGCAGCACAGACCAGGGCACAGAAAGTGGTCTGCTGTCAATGTGCCTCACAGGGGTGAAGAAGCCCAACCTTCACTGGTCACACAGAGGACCACAAAACACCTGGGGGGCCTGAGCATGGTAGTGGGTGGCCCCAGGATCCCACCATCATGGCTTTCACTGGTCAACCCCCTTGCAATATTTGAGAAGATGGACAGCAGGACCTTGGGCTTGAGGCACCTGCCTGAGAATTTGAAGAGGTATGGGAGCTGCATGTGGGCTAGCAGGCGGATCTTCCCTGCAGGCTTTAGTGCCTGGCGGAGAGCAGCCAGCCCCAACCTAGATAGGAGAATTCTGGCTGCCTTGGGCACATACCAGGAGCAGGTTTGGTGGGAGCTTCCAGAGGGGAGGCATGGCTGTGGGCACAGCTGGCCAAGAAGGCACAAATCTTGGTTTCAATCCTGAGATGTTAGACCTGCAACTGTAAGGCCCTGGGCTGCAGCCTTTTATCTTTGTCTAAAATGTGGTGGTGGTGGTAGGGGCCAGGGAGATGGCTCAGAGGAATAAGCACTTGCCTGGCAAGCACCTGAGTTCAATCCCTGGTTCCACCAAAATAAATAAATAAATAAATAAATAAATAAATAAATAAATAAAACAAAATAAAATGTGGTGGTAATACTGGAGGAGGGGGAATGTAAGGCTGATGGGAGAAGTCCTAGAGCTTCCTATGTTAACAGTTGTTAACAGGTCGATTGCTTCCAGGATCCCTGACCCCTGATGCCCAGCACTTCTTCTTGGCCCTCATGGACTATGGCTTTGGGTAAGGCCTGGCGCTTCCCTGCCTAGGCAGGTCCTGTGGCTTCACTCTCATGGCCACACTGTGCCAGAGCATGGCCAGGCATGGGTATGCAAAGCCCAGTCCTAGAGGAATGGGCTTTCCTAGGAGATAGCATTGCTTTGCTGGCCAGGGACAGGAACTTCTCTTGGTACCCGTCCAGACTTCAGCCATGAGGTGGCATGGCCAGCCTGCCCAAATACCAAGATGGTGAAAAGATATGCCAACTTGGATGATTCTCAGCTCCTGGGTTAGTCATGTCTTTGGGGAATCCCTGTGGCAAGCCCTATCCTGATTTAGGGCCAGGGCAGGAGCCCCCCTCCCCACTCCAGGAGTGTCCCAGGTGCTAGAACATTTGACCGCACTCCTACCACATGGCCGCCCACTGCTGCAGCTGGTCCTTTGTGAGGAGGCTCAGTGCAGGCACAACTCTGCTCCGGGAGCTGGCATTGGTTCCTCCAAAGTCACCTGACCATGGGAGCCTCTCACTGCTGTTGTTTTTCTCTTCATTTAAGGAACTCTGCTGCCACTTGACCCCTTCCTAGTGAGTATCCTCATCCTCAACCCCCGGATGCCCAGGGTAGCTCAGGGATCGGGACTCTAGAATCCTGGCTTTTCCTCCACTGACAGCTTGACTCACAGCCCCAAGTGACTGATTTGTGCACAGGGCAGCTACCAGGTGCTCAGCCAGGCCTAAACCCTGGGGACCAAGGACATTGTGAGGCTGGGGAAGACCTGAGCTAGGGCTAGGATGCAGATGTGGCTGAGCATGCTGCGGGCAAACCTGCTCCATCCCTGGGAGCTGGGCCACTTGCCCTAGCACTGTAGGCCCAGAATCAAGTGACCCACTGAAGCCTGCCCCAGGTCCTAGGACGACCTGGTACGTGACCACCCTGAACTTGGCCCTGTGCCCCCAGGATGAAGCAGCTCAACTCTGCAAGGTGCCTCCTAAAAATATACCCTAGGCTCTGGCTCTGAAGGAGGCCACTGGGGTCAGGCCCAGCTGTCCCCATCTCGGCTGTCCTCGCCTCCAAGAACATACCCTCCTGCCTGGCCCCAGGCCGCACCCCAGCTAAATCCGCCTTGGCCCCTTGGCTGGTACATAATGGGAAAACTATGTGTTCTGAGCTTCCTCTGGGGCTTTGGGAGGACATGCCCACTTGTGCTGGGGTAAGGGGAGCCGACAGCTGCCCAAGGAGTGACGAGGGACACCAGGAATGTCCTTTATCTGAAAATATCGAGTGGCCTGCCAGTGCTGGGAAGCAGTGCCGGGAAGCCTGAGGCCTGGACTCTACTGCTGACAGGGAAGTGGCTTTAGAGATGGGCTGCAGTTGCCCACATTTATCAATATGACCCTGCAGAATGGCGGGCTTCTGGCTATCCCAACTTTGGGTTTTTTCAGGGGCTGTTGTCTGAGTACCTAGACCCCAAAGCCAGGAAAGCCTCAAATTTTCCAAGAAGCCTCTTTCCAGGGGCCCAGAGGGAACCACATCTGGGCCATGTGTGCCACCCCAGCTTCCTAGGTCTGAAGTGTTTCACTCATGACCTAGGGGAGGATACTTGGGGGCTACTGCGCCCATCCCCTTCCCTGGCACTTGCATTTACCTCATAGATGCTTCTCCCCACTCTGAGGTCCACCTGCAGGCACTGGAGGGCCGAGTTGCACAGGCTACTGAGGAATCAAGGCCTGGGAGCACCATGGAGTGTGGTGAGAGAGTGTGGGCAGGGGACACAGGCAGGAAGAGCCCCCAGGAGGTTGTAGGAGCAAAATTGATATTTAAGGAGCATCGTACACCCAGAACCCTGGACCTGAGAGCTTAGGGAGCCGGGCCCCGAGGAGGAACAAGGTGGTTAAGTGAGGTCACTAAGACCAGCAGCAGGTGTCAGCCCACTGGCTTGGCCTGGCACACCAGGCCACATGTTTGCTCACAGAATGTTCTTGATGGGCCAGGGCTGTCAAGAGAGTCCTAAGAGGATGCTGGGAGCTTAGCAGTTGGCATGGGGCCCCCAGTGCCCTTAGCCACCTCTGAGTATGACCTCTGTCACTGCCACAACATCTCCGGGAGGGGCAGGTAAACAAAGGGTCCTCTGCCTCTCAGATCATGCCTTCGAGGAGGTGAGACAGCAAAGAGAGATGTGGCCAACTTTGTGAGGTGCTTATAGCTGCCCTTGACCAGCCCTGTCCTTCTGCCCAAGCCAAGATCCTGTGAGAGGGCACAGGAGGGTGGGTTGGGGTTTGAGTGAGTGTGATTAAGTTTCAAGACCAAGATCAGGGTGTCCTGGAACTTTGGGGTCTGTGGAAAAGTGTGAGCTCTTTCTGACTTGAGTTCTGGAGTTCCAGAGCTGTGAGTTCATAGGACTAGTGGCCCTCTCTCCTGGGAGGTCTCCAGGCCCATTCATTACATGGGGAGCGCAACTCTGGACACATGGGGCCGGCCACTCAAGAGTGCCGGGCAGGGTCAGCAGGTGGGTCTGCAAGGAGTTGGCCTGGCACCATCAGATGCCTGACGGGGGCAGTAGAGGAGCACAGGTCCCTGGTCCCCTGGCTATCTTTGATCAGAGCAAACCAAGCCAATTATTTCCTGGAGGCCCTCTCTACCACCCTGGCCCCTGGAAGGTGAGAATTTGGGCCCAGAATTGCAGTTTTGATGTCCACACCTAGGCCTCCAGGGCACCCCACCCTTGTTGGACAGGAAGGCCTCAGGGCTCACGGCTCTCATGGGGGATGCTGGGAACAGCGCAGAGAAGTTTTGCTTCCTTCATGGGTGGTGAAACAGGCGGAGTTGAGTGAAGTTCGCTTTCACCCCTGCTGGCAGCTGGTGCCAGGGAAAGGGCAGGTGGTTCATGGTGCCGAGCACCCACACCTTGGCCTCAGAGGAGGATGCCTGTGCAGCCAAAGCCAAACTGGGGGAGAGGATGGTGCAGGCATAAGGTCCCCAAGTTTCAACCAAGGGTGGCGCTGCTAACCAGGAGGCAGTCAGCAGTGCACGGAAGGGTCGCCCGCGGTGATGGCCCAGCCGGCTTCCCTGGCTTAGCTGTTTGAAATCTGAGCTCTCCTTGAACCTAAGTTGGGGTCTGAGGGAGCAGGTTAGGAGAGCAAGGCGTCACTGGGAAACCCGAGTCTCTGTCACAGTGGCAGCAGGAGCCAGGGCCAGCCCAAAGGACGGCCCAGTCACACTGAAGGGCAGACCAGTGTTCCCCATCTGCAGGATGCTCCTCCGCTGCCCCTCCAGTGCTGCAGGCACGGCCCCTCCCCCGCACCTAGCCTTGCCTCTCCGCATCTGCTTTCTACGTTAGAAGGATCCGGTTCTCCCCTCCTCCAGAGGCTGTGTCTTATCTCTGGGAAAGAGATTACAGAGTTTCTGACATTAAATTTTCATGCTGAAGTTTTCAGCATGTAGTTTGAAAAGTATTTTTTTCCAAATAACACCTGGAGAGGAGGGACACAGGAAGGCAACTCACCACAAAAGCCCTCCACAACTCCCTCCCCATGTGGCTGGAAGGGTCTTCTGGCCTCCCCCAGTGTGAGTTACTGATTTCAGCCACAAAAGTCTCCTTCAGCTGCCACCTCCTCCCAAGCCCAGCCTGTGGGCCCCCAAAGCCTCCCAGCTGTTTTGGTGGGCACTGTGGCCTGGAGCTGCTGCTGGGACACACACTGGCTCTGTGTTGGGTTCTTTGATTTTAGGTGCTTTCAGCGGAACAGCCTGGCTCATACATATTGGAGCTGGGTGTGGCCAGCTGGCCTAGCCCCCTGCAGGAGAGGTGAGCCCCTTGGCCTGGGGACACCTCTGAGCCCAAGGTGGTCCTGAGGTCTGTGTCCAAGGGAAGCAATAACGGAGAGTATCTGCTGTTTGTATCTTTGGGTAATGAAGGGGCCACTTGGAAAATCTCCTCTCGAGCTTGTCTGTTGGGTCCTTCTGACTTTGGGATTTCCAAACATTGGGGCCATGAGAGGTCACCCTGCTGACCCTGGCCTGCCTCATTATGTCACAGCCAGATTGTGGTGGCATCTGATAGGATCCAGAAGCCCAGGCTGGGAGCGGGTAGAGGCCAGCAAGTGGGGGCAGGGCTCAGCCCATCCTGGTTAGATTACAAGAGTCCTGGGGCAAAGTGGCCCCCATTGTTCCTCCTGTCCCTGAGCAGGATGCCCACAAGTGCACCAGTCCCTGTCCCAGGCAACCCAGGTTCAGCCTATAAGGGCTCTGCCAACTTCCAGAGGCCCTCTGCCCTCACTCCCAACTGCTACAGCAAGGAGCTCAGCTTCACTGACACGGTTTCAGCCCTGATCCCCAAAGTCAACCCCCTCCTATCCTGTGCCTCTGTATCTTTCAGCCCAGGAAGCCCCAGTGTGTCCCTCTTTGTAGTGCCTCCAGTCCCTGCCTGTTGGGGCACTTCAGGCTGCCCAGCCCTTGCCTAGCTCTTTGTCTCCTTCTGTGTCCAGCCCTGCAGGGAGGCCCCCTTTCTCTGCCCTGTGTCAAACACTCCCTGGGGGTTATTTGCATCAGACAGAACTTCTCCAGGCCCCCAACAGTATGCAGGCCATGAGGTATAGGGACCCCACAGCAGGAAAGCCCAGACTCCTCTGCCCTGCTCCAAGCTAGCAGAATCATTTAGCAGCACAGCTCCCTCTGGCTCTACCTCCCTCCCCAAATCTCTTTTTCTCTCTTAGAGTCCCCAGCAAATCTCCATGCCCGGCCCAAGTGTCCTTCACTTTGTGGGTCCTGAAGTTGTCCAGCATACCTTCTCCTGTGACTCTCAGTGGAGGATGGGCTGGGCCAGGGAGGACAGCCAAGGGCACAGCCGTGACTCATCCGCTCTGCATCCCTTCCTGATGCTGACAACTCTGTGCCTCCTCAGAGGCTCCTTGCCTGCCAGGGTTGATGGAGAAAGGGACTGCCTTGTGTGACCCTCATCCTCCTGGGAGGAATGAGACCTGAGGAGCTAGCTGCCTTCAAAATCAAGCCTTCCTCCATCAGGAAGAACTGGGGGGTGCTCTCCAAGCTAGGCAGGAAGGGGCTAGGCAGGGTGAGCTGCTAAGGGACAGATATGCCATTCTGAGGCTGGGAGGCAGAGGTGGAAAGGTAACCAAGTAACCAAGCAGGGCATCCGAGGATGTTCACTCTCTTCCCTGGCCAAGTGTCCAAGCCTGGCCCGTCCCCAGGTGCCCTGGAAATGAGAGATGGGTTGGCTGTGTCATACAGGGTGCCATGCTCCTTCCTGCCCCTCTGGGCCTGGCTTGGCCCTGGGTTTAGCAGGTCAGCACTTTCTGCAAACCCACCCACAGCCACTGAGGCCCAGTCAACAGGGTGCTCAGGAGGCCATGTCTGTTCCCCTCACACTCCCATTTCCTGGCAGATCTCCTGTCTCTCCTTTTGTACGTACATCCCAGCTCCTGAACTCTGAGGGGAATAAGAGGACCAGGAGAGGAGGGAGCCTGGGGAGCTGGATATCCTGGCTGCCTGCAGCCCCATGGTGGCCAAGACCCAGGTGGTGGGATCTATAGGACTGTCCAGCGGGACACTTTGAGATGTTCAAGTAAGACATTGGCAGTCCTGGTGTGGTTGTTCAATTGGTTTTGGATTCTAAATCCCCCTATACCATGGCACAATATATTTCCACGGGTAGGCTAGAGGCCCAAAGTCCAGTCCCACTGGGGGTCTTCAGGGTGCTATAAGGCCAACAGTTACAGTGTGGAGAGATACAGCGCTTCTTGGAGTTGGGCACCAAGGGAGGACACTCATATTCATGCCCAGCCACATGCTGGCCCTGTCTAGCTCCAGATTGAGATGTCCCTCAGGCTCCAGGAGACTCTGGCTGTTCCTGCACGTGGCTTCTGCTTCAACTTTCCCCATAGTGAGATACCCTGATCTCCTGATCTTCCATGCCTAATCTCTCAAAGAATCCCTAAGCCACCATCTCCCTGACCCAGACCCTCTTAGTGTTGTATAAAAAGGGTACAAAAGATCTGAAAATAGGAAAAAGGAGGTTACTGGATAGGTGGGGCCAAGGCTGGCCTAGCAGGTGAGAGCATTCAGGGAAGATGGAGGGGTTTGGTGGGGAGAAAGTGGACATTTAGAGAAAAAGAAGGAGATGGGGAGAAACCAATGCCAGCCATCACAGCGTTTTGAGGGGAGCAGGAAGGAGGATCAAGGAAACAGAGCCAGCTCCAGGGTCACCGCAGCCTGAGAACTTCAAGCGCAGGGCCAGGAAAGCATCCGGATGGAAGGAAAGGACAGCTTTTGGGGAGGTGACCTTTCTGAAAGAAGAAAGGACAGAGTGGATCAGCAGGACAGAGAAAAGAGAGCCCCAAAGTTGAGAGGCCAGACAGAGGGACTCATCCACTGGGCAGCCAAACAGGAGTGTCTTTCCCAAGCAGAGCCAACCCGGAGGGCATCATTTGATAAGGTTATGTATTCCTGTGCCTGGGATGGAGAGGACTCGCTGCTAGCTGTTAATCAGGGTAGTGGGCAGGAAGGGCTTCCCTGTAGCACCAGACACAAGCAGTTTCTGCAGGAAAAGACATGATTGTGTGTCTCTCAAGTGACAGGAGGGGGTGGTATGCTGGTGTGTGGGACAGGGCTTAGGAGGGGTACAGATCTCTTTCTTGATGGTGTCTGATTATTCCAGGGTAGGAGCTCCTAAACTAGGGATCATGGGGCTATTTTACCTTCCTAAAATCTCTACCTTGGAAGCTGCAGCATTTCTGGATGACTTGGGGAGGAAGGAGAAGGGAGCGTGGGAGGCAGACCAAGCAGCACCCTCCAATGCCAGCCATACCAGAGTTCAGCAGGGGGGTTGTCAAAAGTCCAGGGATAGGAGGTGGGTTGTGAAGGGGCCTTGTGCCACAGGGCTGGCTAAGAAATGTGGAGGAGGCTGAGGACCCCAGGTGTGTCTCTCAACCTTGCCACATTCTGGGACTCTCCACAGAACTCCGAAGCTCCCGGACCTGCAGGGTGAGGCAGTCAGACCCACCCGACCCATTCTGCACCCCACTGGCTGGGCTCACGGTTCTCTCTCTGTGTCCATCCACCTGAGGAGTGGGGTGCTGGCCAAAGCATCCATCTCTACTGCGTGGGGTGGGGGTGGATAGTGTCTGACAAAAGCCCCAGAAAAATCAAAGTTTTGAGGTGGAGCTAGGCTAAGAACAAGAATCAGATTCCTGGCTATGTATCTTCCATTAAGCCTTCAAATCCCTGGACTAATTATGTGGGGGCCAGGGCTTAGGAGGGGCACAGATCTCTTTCTTGATGACATCTGATTATTCCAAAGACCTATTAGCTTTCTGCACAAAGCCCTGGTTAGGGCTTTCTTATCTCCTGAGGCAGGTGAGTTTATCTGATCAAAGCAGCACCCTCTGAGATTAGCCCCCAGCTGAGCTGTTTGCTCCCTGTCCCCTGCAAGCCGAAGCCTAGGGTAGGTTGTGCTGTAGGACAGGGTGTGCCCCCCCAGACCACAGTAGGACCTCCGTTGCCACATCTGGCTGGGGTCTGTCAGGGAGGCAGCCATTTCCGGGTGGGGCTGCTAATACCTGCAGCCCGTAGGATGGGACCTAGAACCACTCCTGCGTGGTTGTCTCAGGGCACGCCTCACCTCCACCAGGTGCTCAGTCATCGCAGCCCGTGACAGAGTCCTCAGAGCCCCGAGTGGGCTCTCACCTGGTCCTCCAGTGCTGGGCTCGACCTGGTGGCTCTTCAAGGGCTCGCTGTCATTAACCCCCGGAGCCCCAGACTGTATGTCTTGAAACTGACCCGTCCTGAACTCCAAGGCTAAGATGCAATGGTGGCCGTGCTGGGCTCCAGCCCGTGGTGGTCTCCGGGTTGGTGGTGAGGACTTGGGCGAGAGGCTTTGGAAAGACTTCCTCCCACCTGGCCTGTATACTCCTTCAGCCATGGATATGGCTGCATGCTGGTATCCACCACAGGCCCATCCTTGACCGTCTCACCAAGACCCAGGGACCCACAGTGGCTGCTCCCCGACTGGCCGGCTAGGAAAAGGCCACGATGCAAGGCACAGAGCACGGCGGCCAGGGATTGGTCACTGCCTGAATGTCCCCGGACGGATGCCCGTGTGCCCTTGGGCAGCTTTCCCCTCAGACAGCCTGTCCAGGCCGGGGAAACCCTAAGCCAAAGGGATTAAGAAGAAAGGCACAATCGACTGCTCCCTTGGCCGTGCTAATTTGTGCTTCATTTAATGCATATTCCCTCAGTGGGTCAAAGCATGGTGCTGGTGACGCCAGAGGTCCGGATGTGTCCTTAGCCATGGTCAGCCTCTCTCGGATGCAGCGCCCCGCCCACCCCACCCCGGCTGCCTCTCCCTTCTGAGCCATCTTTGCTCTTTCCTGTGGCTGCACAGGAGGGGACAGAGAGCTTCCCCCAGGTTCCTGGGTACACTGAGGGATGCAGGGCCCCTCATCTTAGGCATTGAAGCTGGTCTCAAGAGAACCTCAGCCTCGGGTCAGCATCGCAAAGTTCTGCCTGGCGACTCCTGGGACCTAAGAGTTGCCCCCAACTTCTGCTCAGTGGGAGGTAGGAGCTATGCACTGGGATGACTGTGAGAGCAGATGGAAAACTTCGTACATAGGACTACTGTTCTTGTGGATGCTGAGGGGGTTGCCCCTTGACGGGTCCTGGTGATTCAGAGCCGGTGGTGCCTAGAAGGGCCAAGAATTCACATTCGGCAGACTGTCCCTTTGCAGGACCAGAGACCTGTCAGCTCCACCCCAGCCTCCTGGGGCTGTGCCAGGCAGGTGGAAAGAGTGGAGTCAGGGTCCTTTCCAGGTGGGCTCTGCCTCCTCCCACCTGTCACAAACTGACACTGATGGTGGCCTTGACTATACACATTCCAGATTACCTTCAGGAAGAACAGAGAGACCTCAGGTGACAGGGAAGGATGGAGGTCAGACCTCCCACCCCGCCCAAGCCCCCAAAGTTCATTTGGTTTGCCCAGCACACAAAGTCCCTCAGTTGTTCTATGGGGGCTGGGCCTGCCGTGACAGTGTAGTTAGAACTGCACTGTCCGGGTGCAGTTCCCCATAGTGACCGAAGCCTCTCCAGTGCCAGCCTGGAGAGGGGGTGGGGCTCCCCAGGCCTGAGGCTGCTATTATTTCTCCTCTCTCCCCAAACTCTCAGCCTGGACCACTTAAGAATAATGAGGTCCAGGTGGCCCCACGTGAGCCTCGATCTTCCCTGGCTGCAAGGCCAAGCCCGATGCCTGTCTCACCTCTCGCTGGAGCAGCTAATGACAACCAGACTCTGGAAGGTGCAGCTTCTCGCTGCTGTCAGGCTATGCAGGACCCTTGGCCACAGGTGGCCACAGGGCAGGGGCCAGTCAGGCTGATGGGTCTACACTACGGCCCCACCCTGGGGATCTGCTGGACCAGGCTTCTGCTCAGTCCTTCATGGGTTTAGCCAGCAACCTGCTGTTAGGGTTTTTTTTTTGTAGAACCTTAAAGAGACCAGACATTTCTTTTCCTTGGTTGCCTGCTTTGCCAGCCTACTGAGCCACTTCCACCTCCTATCCAACCAAGAGGAAGACAATAAGTAGCTTGTCCTGCTAGCAAGCACTGGCTGGGGAAGACAGGAGCATCGTGGAGGAGGCTGGCATGCTAATGCCACCAAGCTGTACACTCAGACACATCTCCATGCTTAAGACTGGGATGCATGGATCTGACCATAGTAAAACAGAGGGTCTGTGGTGCTACTGAACTCCAGGAGTTCACAGAGAAAGCCTACACTGTCATGGGGTCAGGTTAGTGGGCCTTGCTCACCTCTCTGGTATGTAGGACAATGTCTCTCTGTCCAGCTCTGTGGAGGTCAGGGCTTCCAGGCACCTTCATTGTCCCTCACTTTATTCCAGAAGACATGTCTCTTCTCCTTTGGGCCCTAACTCTACAGTTCCCTGGCCTCTAGCTTTCCAGCCCTTGGTCCCTTGGCTAAAGGAGGCCCCCAGCCTCAGCCCAGGTCTGCTGTGACCACCCACAGTAAGATAAGGAGACACACACTATGCAAGAGCCACAGGTCCCTGAGTACATGGACCTCTGAGGGACTCTGCCAACAGCCCTTCCTAGAGGCACCTATGCCTTCTCCAGGAGAGTCTGTGCAAGTCACGGGCTGGGCAGAGTGGGGGGACAATAAAAAGAAATAGGGTCTTGTCTAGAAATGGCAAATTCAAAAAGGTTGGGAGAGGGGCCATGGAGAGAAAATGGCAATAAATATGTTTTGCTAGATCCAGTGACCAGGCTAAAGTGAACTTTGGCCACCTTGCTTGGGGTCTCATTCCAGCAGAAAAGAACTGTGACTTCTATTGGTCTTTTGAAAAGAAGATGAGGGAGATAAGGACCAGAAAGGAATAACAGGATGATGTGTCTAGCCTGGGGAGGGCGGGCAGGTTGGGGACTCATCTGGCCACAGGGGAGCTGGGCTCAAAAGGCAGCCTGCAGGTCTCAGCAGGGAGCCTGGGGCTCAAGGCTGGTAGGCACCAGGTGGCGGGAGGAACAAAGGGCCAAGTACCTGAAGACCTGCTGATAATTGCACTGCGTGCAGAAGGGTGGCCCTGGCCCTGCAGCCTGCGGGCCTTGAGTATTTCCACATCCAGCGATAAGGCACTGGTTACACAATGACAGGCTGATTGAGACCAGGGTGACCGCCGCCGCCAGTCGCCCTAGAGTCCGAGGGAGGCCGGGGTCGAGGGTCTTGCCTTGCCGCTCCCTCACCTGATACCATCAGCAAACCTGTCCTGTCTATGCAGGTCTGGTCATCATGTGGCCACGCCAGTTCCTGCTGTTGTCTGCTCACTAAGCCTGAGCTTATCCTCCCCTAGACCTCCTGGACAGGACACAAAAAGGTGGGTTGGGGGCTGAGCACCACACCACCTTCAGAGCCCCCATGCCCATCTGACCAGTCTTCCTTCCTGGAGGGGCTGACCCTGCCCACAAGCCCTCTGCTGCCTCAGCAGAAGAAACTGGCAACAAACTAACACTGTGCCCTTCCAGGAGGTAGTGGTGGTCTGCGGGATGTGCTGATATGTCTAGGTTCCTGAAGGCTTTTTTGGTGTCAGCTGAGCTCTGTCCTAGTGACCTAATGAGCAATAGTTCAGGCCAAATGAGCTGTTACCCACGCTTGGAGCCAGGTAACTCCAGATGGACATTCTTGGCAAAGTCAGTAGCCAACAGGGCACAAGTGTCCCCAGCTGGGACTCCCATCTGCTTCTCTCCAGGGCTACTCAGAACTGAAATCCAGGCAGTGAGTGGAACAGGGCCACTGGCAGGAGGGACCTCTGGGTAGCTTTCCCTTGCAGCTTTCCCACGATGCCCCCGTCATCAGGGCTCTTCTCCCGGCACCCCACACTTCACATCTGGCCAGGCACAGCCAGCTGCTCTTTACCCACCCCACGGGGTGTGGCCCTGCCTGGTGATGGAGCCTTTTCCCATGGCTTGGATGGAGTTGGGGGGTAGCAGGGAGGATAAGGAATTTGAGGAGGAAACAGCAGTGGCCTGAGAATTTGGAAAATGTGTGCAATAGCCTGGGCTCTTGGGAAGAAGCCGGCAGGGGGATTAGGGGAAGTAGAGGATGATGGTATGGTCCTGGGTGGGCCGTGACTGATGGGCCAGCCAGGTCTCCAGCACGAGAAGGGAGCCCATCCATGCAGGCAGGCAGCTGCCCCCATCAGTCAGCCTGTCTTCCCTCCTTCTAGCCTCTAATCAAACACCTTCGGCCCCCAGCTTAGGGTGGGAACTAGATTCAAGCCGTACAGCCCACTATACCTTGCAGGTGAGGAGACAATTCCCTCTCACCAGGTTGCTCTCACATCCTTGTACACAAAATGGGGCTCTAAAGTTGGAGTTAGGGCTCTCTGAAGTCCAAGTGTTTGAAGCGGCTCTATATTCCTTGCTGGCCCAACTTTGCTGGCTGCGATCTCATTGATTTGAGCCTGATTATTCAAGAGGAGGTTTGGGAGTAAGGGTAGGGGGTGTTGGGGCCCTCCTCTGGGGAGAGGGCTGCGACTTGGTGGGTCTAGCCCCTGGGAACCCTCTGGAACAGCAGCTGTCCCTGCCCTCGAGCTGGCTGACAGGTCTGCCCTGGCCCCTGGGCTAAGCCTGCTACGGTTGATTACAGTGGATATTCACACCAAGGGACTGGGCCGAGAAGCTGAGCAGCTGCTCGGGGGGCCAAGGGGCTCAGGCGCCTGCCTTCCTTGTCCTCTACGCTTCTCTTCCTTGCCCTGTTGCCCGCATGTGTCGCTTTGTCCTGCTTGGCTGAACTTGCCCCTTCTCTATTCTTCCGCAATGACCGAGCAAGGGCCTAAGGCTCTGCTGATGTTCTGCTCTAGTCATCTGGTAGCAAGGCTCCCTCATGCTCTGATCAAACTGACGAGATTACACCTGCCCTGCTCATTCCCATTGGCTCCAGGGCAATATCAAAAAGGTCAGAAAAACATGTTTTTCTGGCCTAGAGGACTTTTCCAAAGGGGACAGGAAGGCTCAGGGACTGCAAGTAACTCAGGAAGCAGAACACTGTTGAGGGTCTCTGGGGAGAAGTGGCCAACTTCAGCTGGAAGCAAATGGTAGGTCCAGAGCTGGTTCTAGGCCAAGAGAACTACAGAGTTAGGTGGAGGTGGGCGGAGGGGCCAGGGGTTGGCCCCTGACCCTTGGCCCTGGTTTGCTCAGCTAACTTTGCAGAGTAGACACTGTATGCACACTGTATGCTGAACGATAAGGACTCTTGGGTCGTTGACTCCTGTGGGCCTAACCAGCCTCAGCCCCCTGCCCACTCTACTCCCAGGCCCCTCCCTTCTCTGAGCCATCATTGCCCTCTCTTCTAGAACATTCTAAGGCATTTGGGAAATGCAATAATACCTTTGTCTCCCTTGATATAGGATATCTTTAAACCCATTGAGCAAAAGACCAGGAGTCAGGGTTGGGTTGGGTTTGGTCTCTTTGGAGGCCCTGAGGCTTCCACAGTGTGGCTTTTCTCCTCTGTGTTCTGGCTGAGACCTTGAAAGTCTCTAGAGCTCACCTGTCCATAGAGGCCATGTCTGCCTGTCCACCCACAGCCCTCTGACTGTTGTGTCCCAGGCATAGGGTATGGAGGACTCTTACATTTGAGTGAAGACCTTGAGGGTCCAGGGGCTGGCAAATGTTTATGCTGGCCTCTCTTGTGGGCTGCAGGAGTCCAACAGCACTGGCAGCATCCAGGCAGAGAGATGGCCATGAGGCTTGGAGACCCCAAGTGCAGATCCTCCTCTGCTCCCTGTGGGACATGGAGGAGCGTCCTGAGGGCTTCTCTACCTGCCAGCTAGCTTCCTGGAGGTTCCTCGTCCTATATTCCAGTCCCTCAGAGGGGCAGCAGCATAATGGTAGGGAATGCAAGCCATGTGCTTATACCCATTTACACTTAATCCAACACAAGGATCTTCCTGGGTCGTTGATGTCCAGACCTGGGCCTTTAGTGCTTTGGGGGTTGTGAGACAGAAAGCAGGGGTTTGTGGCAAAGAAGCAGCCCCTCTACTCCTCTACAGCTCATCCTTGTCCAGTTCTGGTCTTTAGAACACTGAACCAGACTCCTCAGGGAAAGGAAAGGGCCAATGCTCCCCACACCCCATTTAGGGGCACTGAGGATGGGGCTCCAGCATAGGAATAGTGTGAGGGCTCTGCACATCACCAGGCAGTGTAGCTGTAGCCCAGCACCCTAACAGTGAGCAGAGGTCTCTTCTGAGAAGTCCTGGGGCATCCTAGCGTCAGGGAGGGGTATGGTGGTGTGGTGAAATCATGAGGTAAGATTTGGACTCCATGATCCCATGCTGGGTCAGAGCCAGGCTGCCCCAGGATGTCTCACCGATACCCCGCCACCTAACCAGTGTCCCCATTCAGCCCCAAGCTTAGGTGAGGGTCCAGCAGCAGACCACTGACAGCCAGGCGTAGTGAGGACCATCAGGCATGGCAGGAGACAGCCTCCAGGAAGTCACCAAAGGCAGGGACCATTGGAGCCTTCTGCCTACTCCCCAGATCCAGCCTCTGCCTGTGAGACCTGTGGAAAGAATGCTAAGGACCTGCCAGGTAGCCAGGTATGGAATAGCCTGAGGTACCAGAGAGGGACTCCTGGAAGCAGAGACTCTGAGAAGAGCTGGAGCAAGCAGGGCAGCCGGTGGTCCTCGTTGGGCAGGCAGCTCCCAGATGACAAGATAGCCTGCTGAGCGGCGTGTGTGCACGGGAGCAGACATTGTGGATACACTGGAGGTGCTGGGCCAGGCAGCCAAGACAAGCTGTCTCTGCATGTGTGTGACCCCAGGGCCACATGGGTGTGGGCACCCTGCTGGGGACACAGCAAGGCTGGGAACGGAGCCCAGAACTGAGTTCCTGCGCCCTGACCACAGCCACTGGTGTGTCCTCAGGATATACTGCCTCAAGGAGGGCCTGGGGGAGGTGAGAAGAATCCCCACACTGCAGAAGTAGAACCAGGCCTTCACAGGAGTCCATTCTTAAAAAATGTCATTTGAAAAGAAATACTGTAGGGCTGGTGAGATGGCTCAGTGGTCTGAAGCACCTACTTGGAACAAGCTTGGCAAAGCACAGGGACCGCGGTTCAATCCCCCACCACCACATGCCAGCCAGCCCCGCCCCCTGGTGGGCTGAACTGGCCACACACACACACACACACACACACAAATAAATAAATAAATAAATAAAATAAATAAATTTAAAAAAAAAGAAACACTGTAGACAGCAGTGCTCTGATTTCCGTGGGTCCCCAGGAGAGGGGTATGCAGTGACATGAAGCCTGGCTATGATAGTCCAGGTGGCTGGGGCTCTTCTGGACCAGAGTGGCCTCTGACCTTCCTGAGTAGGCCACAACATGCCCAAGGGGCCAGCATCTCCTCTGCCTCATGGCTCTAGTGTCTGGGCACCTCTTGCCGCTGTCCATTTGTGACCATCTTGGCCAGGACCCTGGGAGATGATCTTCCTTTGGTAGGTCACCAGTGGCCCTAGCCCTAGGGCAAGATCAGGCCCACTGGGTCTTGCTACTAGAGAAGGAAATGTGGAGTATCTGGGGGCAACGGGGGAGCCCCAGCCCATTCCCTCCCCTGTACACTGGTGGAACTGTGCCGCCGTCTCCCTCTACCTGGTGCCCTGCTCTCTGGAAGGCCTTAGACCTGCAGTCTGAGGCTCTGTGGCTCTCTTGCCTGTGTGTCCTTGAAACTCCACTAGGGTACCAAGGCACTATCTCCTCTTGGTATAAAAATCAACACCATCCTCACTGCCTATCTGGGCCCCGGGCCCGTACAACATCTCAACAGAGGGCTGCCTCCACCAAGAGAGCTGCCTTCTCCCGCGCTTTGCCCACACAGGCTCAGCTGGACAGGAAAGAGAGGACTCGTCCACAGAACTCTGCCATTCCCTATCTCCAAGAGTGTGCCCAGGAGTGGGTGGCCAAGAACACCCATTTCTGCTGAGGTGCATCAAAAGCTGAGTTCCTTTCCCTACTCAATCTGGACCCTATAGTCTTCAGCTCCCCAAGACACTCTGGGACAGCCAGAGAGCACAGGTTGTATTTCCTGAGACCTCAGAGCGGGTCTGGATTTGGGCCTGTGTCTCTGGCCCAGGGGTGGAGGAGGAAAGCTGACCAAAGGACAACAACTTTTACTGTCCCCATCAGCCAGGCAGGGTTCATCGGGCCCCGTGGAGCCACATGCAGGGAAAGTGTGGACTCCTCCAGCACACAGAGGCTGGGTGCATGGTCTGTTTCCAGGAGAAGGGACTTGATTTGCTCAGGTGGTACTTGTGAGCTAGGGCAGCAGGATGGGCACATGTATCTTCGATCAGAGCAGAAGCCTACAAACCTATAAATCCCAGAGCCAGGGACCAGTCTTTCTCAGACAGACTGCAAATGGGGGTGAAGATAGGCAGTTGGAGGAGGAGTGTCCTACCCCCTCAGTTTACCCAACCCCACCACCTGCCACAGGGGGCCCAGCCTCTGTCCTATTTGAGTACCTGGTCAGTGTCCTAGGACTTTGCCCTTCTCTGTCCTACCTACTCTGCTGGGATAGGGAAACAGCTGTGAGTTTTCAGAAGGGATATCTGCACTCTCCTACTAGCCCCAGTGGTGGAAAAATTTCACCTTCTGGAAAGTTTCTCCTCTATTTCTGAGTCTGCTCCTAGCCCAACCTTAGAACTCTAGGGCTATCTTCTTCCTGGTGGCTATGCCTTGTGGAGTGTTGAGAGCACCATCATCTTGGTCTGTTGCTGATGGCCAGGACAGTCAGGATCCCTGATGCCCTCAGCCCGGGCTGGAATTTACATCCTAGAGTTAGTTCACATCTGTAATGGCTATTGAAGCTCCAGGCTTTGTGTCTCTGACTTTTCCACATCTGTGAAATGGATGGTCATGGGTGGACAGGACTGGTGAATAGTTCTTATCATCTAATGTCCCCTTCATCAGAGGACTGCCTGCTTGCCCCCAGGTTGCTGTCACAGCTTTCTGAATGTGGGAACCTAGAAGTCAAAGCACATTCCTTTCCCAGAAACCACTGTGTCCTGAGGTTGGGACAGAGGGAAGCAGGTAGACACTGGAGCCACGCCAGGGCCTACTGCTCATGGTGCTCCAGAGTACCTCCTGGAGGCTCTTCAGGAGCCAGAGCTACCCTCCCTTGGGTACCCCCTCTCCGGAAGGCAGTCCCAATGCCAAGAGGAACAGAGCAGCCAGGCAGGCCAAGTGACTGTCCTCTAGAGGCTGGCTGGAGAGGCCACTGTGGCTGAGGGCAAGCTGCCTGTTCTTCCCGCAGTTGATGAGCTCGGTGCTAAAATGAAAAATAAAGACAAGTGTATGTGATCATGGGATGAGCGAAGTGAGGGCCCGAAGTGCTGAGGAAGAGCAGGCCTAGAGGATGCAGTGTGCACCTTGAGCTGGCAGCCAGTGAAAGCTATCTACTCAGCCAAGAGGGTGAGAGTCAGCGGACAAGTGTCTGGCCTTTCTAACCAAGTAACTGTTCCAGATCTGGCAGTGCATACAGTAGCCCCCCTGGGACCTTTGCTTCCTCTGTCCTCACCTCACCTCTTAAAATTAATATA
>NW_004524594.1:16401275-16545893 GCF_000260255.1 Octodon degus
ATATATATTTATACTGGGTCTCACTAGGCAGCTTGGACTCATAATGAGCCTCTTGTCTCAGCCTCCCCAGCACTGGGATTACAGGCATACACCACCATGCCCAGTTCTGGGGCCAGCATGACATGCACTATGGGGATCAAACCCAGGTCCTTGAACTCACCAGGCAGGCACTTAGACTGCTGAGCTATCTCCCTAGCCCTCATCCTCGGGTCAGCTGCCCTTTGGGACCTTGTGTGGCCTCTTGGGCTTTCCAGCTTCCTCTCTTAGCTTGAGAGGAAACTGAGAGTTACTTACAGGTTGATTGAACTCAGGCCCTTGCGCTTGCCAGGGAAGCACTTACTCCACTGAGCCATCACCCCGGCCCTGCTTACAGGTCTTCTGAAGCAGGCTTGTCTCTTCCCACCCTAGCACCTTGATGGGAGCCTTGGCCTCTGCCAAACTGGCACCATTTTGAAAGTGCCAGGTCTTGGTAAAGAGCGATGGGTCTCCCTCCTTGGAGGTGGGAACATCAAGGCAAAGGGCAAGTCCCATTTTCTTGGTAGTAGCGTCAGCCCCTGGCATGCTGGGTCTTCAGGGCTCCCCTTGCTGGGATAACTACTGAGCTCATGGTAGAGTTGGCCATGAGGCGTAGATCAGGGTTCTGGAACCAACAGACACCTTGTTTACATGCAGCCCTGAAGATCCTAGGGAGGCACAGCAGCAGACAGGGGGTCACTCAGATGAGGACATGGCACACATGTCCCTGGACATATGGGCGTGCCTGAGAAGGGTGCATAGATACCCAGTCTCAGAGACCCAGCCAGGGGCTGCACACCTGAGGCAGTCAGACCCATGAGCACACTGAGAAGCTGCCTGCGCTGGACTGCCGAGTCCTCCAGGTTGGTGGTAGGATGTGAGGCCTGGGTGGCCAGCGGTGGAGGTCTTTATCCAGGTCTACAGGAGATTTTATTGCTCTAGAAGATTCTGAAGCCCAGTAGAGCAAGTTTGGATGGCAAGTCTAAAATGCCATTTCCTGGGATCCCCTTGCCATTCATTTCCTTCCCACCAGGCCCTTCTTTTTTCTTGTTTTTTTTGGTGTGGAACCGGGGACTTAACTCAGGCCTTTGTGCTTGCCAGGCAAATGCTTATTCTACTGAGCCATCTCCCTGGACCCTCAGGCCCATCTTGTCACCAGCGTGCAGCCCCTGGCCCCATCTCATTGTCCTCCCCACCCCAGGCCTCTTCCTGCTGATCCCAATGTCTGTCCTACTCCCTCTGGTTGGTAGCTCCCTTATGAAGGGATTCTGCCTGCCCAAATCACAGGACTCATGAAATGCAGCCTAGAAACGTAGTTGTATAGAGGCCCTTCACCCACGGAAGCTCATGTCTGGGACACTCAGAGCTGTCTGTCCCCCGAGGAGGGTTTTGGGAGTATGCGAGGTTGGTGGCTTCCTGTGGAGGTTGCTGCACAGCTGTTCTCCTGGTGCTCCCCAAGATATGTGGGGGTCCAAGTTTGTGAAAAGGCCTTGACCTCTAGCTGCCCCTCAGCCCCCTGCTGGCCCTGTGCCCACTGGGAAAACAGCCTTTTATCTGCACCGATTCTCCTGAACTGCAAACAACCACGTGTCCTGCGGGGGCCCCTCTTGGCACATGTGTCCTCTGCCCCTCGACCTGGCGAGGTCATTCACCCTTGGGAGGGGCAGTGGTACTCAAGGCTTTAGGCAAGGGGAGGGTACCAGGCATGACAGATCCAGGCTGCAGCTCTGATGGTGGAGAGTACCCTGTAGGATGGGCAAGGGAGGGATTGGGATCAAGGGCTGCCCCAGGGAAGGGCCAAGGGGACAGATAGGCACTGGGGTAGATCATTGGGTGTGCTGGGCTGGAGGCTCCCATGGTAGGGACCTTGCTCAGTCCCAGGCACTATCTCCCTGTCATCTCCCTTTCTGCCTGCTCTGGCTCGCAGAGTTCCTCCAGGAGCTTTCTCCACGTCCCCTCCATGTTACCTTGCCCCTCTGACCCACCCAAATGGGCTGTGACAATTCAAGGATCCTTGAACATGGCTCACTGGGTCACAAGGACTGATGAGCATGGGGCAAAGGGGCAGGTAGAGCAGAAGGTGGCTGAGAACCCCCTTGCCATCCTCCTTAGTCCCCCACTGTCCCATGCCAGCACTGAGGACTGTCCACTTACTGCATCCTCAGGGGGGCCAGGGCCTTCTGTGCACGCCAACTCATCCCATCTGGGCCCAAGAAATATTCCAGAAAGGGGCAGCAGCCCAACGGTGGCAAATATTTAAACCTGGACCCCCAACAGGCTGATCTGGGAGTGGTGGCTCAGTTGTGGAGGAGGGCAGAGGCTGAGCTGCGAGTTCGTGCCACCTTTCTCCAGAGCCGGCCACCAACTTTTGGGATTGGTAGAAGAGAGGCCTACTCCTGGGATGCTACTGTATGCAGGGTTTCAGGAAACAAGGGTCCTGGTCACTTCCGGCTTGGCTGCTGGGAAGCAGGCCAGAACTTCCGGAATGAGCACACAGACTTAGGGAGGCTCTGGCTAAAGGAGGTGTCCCTGAACCCCTGGCAAGATGGTCCTGGTTCCAGAGAAATTACAGGGACAGGTGGACAGGAACAGGTCACCACAGTGGCCCTCCCTTGCCCTCATTCTGAGCAGTGCTGCATGGACAGGGAAGGGAGGTCAGAGAGGCAGGCCTTGGTGGGAGGGACCTCCGTTACCTACACTCCCTTGCACAGTTCCTGGCCGCCTGAGCCCCCTCAGAAGCTGTCTTCTACCCCCAGCCACAGACACAGGCCACAGGGTTCCAAGCCCTCTCTGGCCTCAGGGTTTCAGGTCCCTTCCCACAGGCAGAGGAAGGGGGGCAATGCATACAGTCCCCCACACCTCTGGCTGGGGATGCCCAGAGAGGCAGCGCCATGCCGGGAACTCAGAGGGGGGTGGAAAGCAGGCGGCAGGCGCCAGGATGCCATGCGCAGCCTCCACCCCCAGACCCCTAACAGTGGGCCAGTGTGTGGGCTGGCTGGGGTGGGGGCCCAGGCGGGTCGGGTCCCGCTCCATAAACCCTGGCCAGCCGGGAAGCTGCAGACTTGGCTGTGTTGACACAGGGGTGATGTCACCAACAGCCAATGGGAGCCCTTTGGGCTCTGTGTGCACCTCCTTGAGTCTCACAGGCCCTGCCATGCACACAGCATGGTCTGAGTGCCACCTGAATAAACCGGTCCTACCCAGCACCCCACAGGTCCTGCTCCCCAGGCCCCATCCTCAATACATCCTTAAATCCCTGCTTCACCCCAGGCCTGCTTCCTTCAGATGTGTGAGCCCCAGAACACTTACACCCAGCTCTTTAATGCCACAGGCCACTGCGCCTCTTCTGTGGCCCCACCAGACCACCATGCTCCCCACCACTACACGGGAGCCTACCTCTTCTTGTCTCCTGGCCCTGACAGGCAGTCTTGGAGCCTGCTGATCCATGAGCCTAGGGCTGGCCACATGCCCAGTGGCATCCTCTGACATGGAGGAAGGGCTAAGTCCTAGGCCACCCTGTGTTCCCCTCTGTTGGACACTGGCCTGTCCCCAGGCCTCCCACCATCTTTTCATTCCCCATGTCCAGTTTCTCACCCCAGGAAGCTTCAAATCCAGGCCTGGTCTTCACAGACTTCTTCCTCTGGGTACCCCTCAGACCCACCACTCTGCCCCTGTGACCCCTAGAGACCTCTCTTTCCCCCAGTTGAGGGGTTCAGGATGAGTACTCTGGCCCAGCTTCCTGTCCCCCATCTCAGTGCATCCTCCTCCTGTGGCCTGGCCCCTGGGAGTCTCCCACGGGAGCCTGCTTTCCAGGCAGGACTCCTGCACAGCGTGGGGCCCATGGCTGGCCTCCTCTGTGTGCCCGCCAGCCCCTCTCCCCGGGGCCTGCAGGGTGCCTCCTCCTCCTCGGGGAGCTTACTCTGAGTCGGCTGTGTCTAGTGCCCTGGGGCTTGGCACGTGCTCGCCTGGAGGTGTCTCAAGGAGATGGGGCAGGAGCCTCCTGTGCTTGGCTCCGGCGCTTGTTTACGGCTCCAGTCCCCACCCTGCACAGCTCCCCTCGGACCGGCTGCCCGCCCATGTCCAGCCAGGTGTGGGGTGATGGAGCGGGGCTCCCTGAGGACAAGGAGCACAGTGTCTGCTTTATTTGCAGCTCGGCGCTGACAAGGAACAGAATACCCACAGTGACTGCTTCCAGGAAATGGCTGCGGGGCGGGTGGGAGCCTCGGGAGCAGCCCCTTCCCAGCAAGCCGGCCTGCAGGTGGGCTTCCAGGAAGGGGCCCCCACAGGCGCCCCTCAGCCTGGAAAGGGGCCAACAGTGTCACCAGGAGCAGGCTGGGGGCTGGAGGAGGGGTGTGGAGGGAAGGGGAGAGCAGAGGGGTGGGAAGAAGAGAGTGGGTATGCCTGGGCTGAGCCGGAGTGGTTCCTGCAGCCCCAGGGGAGACCAAACCTGACCACAGTTCTTTCTGGAGCTGTCTATTCCCCATTTTAGGGGGTTAGATAGTCTTAAGAAGGCTCCAGGGGGCCGGGGAGATGGCTCAGTGGAATAAGGGCTTCCCTGGCCAGGGCAAGGGCCTGAGTTCAATCCCTGATTATGCCAAAAAAAAAAAAAAAAAAAAAAGAAGAAGGCTCCAAGCTCTTGAGGTTTTGCCTGGCATCATATAAACATACACACTACATACACACACACACACACACACACACACACACACACTCCCCCATGACTGTAAGGGGACAGTTCTCTGAACTCAAGTTCAGGTCTGGCTGGTGGTGAGCCCTTCAGACCCCCTTGCTGGAGGGGACTGCAAAGGCCTCCAGATTGGATCCACTGACCCTTGGTGCTGAGAGTTCAGCCGCTCCTCTACCTCTGGAGAGGAGGCCGTTTGTCTTCATGAAGCTTGTGGGGGAGAGGAGGCCTTTCTCTCTGGGTTCCACCTTGTACATTTTAAGACTTCTCAGTCAGTCTGTCCCGCAAAGTCCCTGTAACCCCATTTAAGGGATTTTATTTCCTTTGTAATGTTGGCCTCTCTTGTCCTCCCTTAGTGGTAGAGCGCATATCCTGACCTTGCCTCGCCCCAGCGGTCCATAATGCCTGACTGAACACTTGCTCTTGGGTCATTAAATTCATGCTAAGACACGAAACCACACAAAGGCACAAGGCACACACAGCAGGTTTGGAGTCCACCCTCAGGGAACACTGCCCCACGGGAGGGGGGGGGAGGTGGTACATGACCACACACGTGCCCACAGAGCATCTCCAACAGACAAGGGGCCACACCTTTGGCCTGGCCTCAGCTCCAGCAGCCACAGCCATCTGGGCAGCACACAGCGAACTGTGGAGATCCTCACAGACACAGATGGATGTGCAGAACACATGTCCAGGGACAAGAAGACAGGAAAGGCCATGTGACCTGTGAACATATACACTGGCCATGTTGAACATATGAAGCACACATGAGGCACATGACACACAAGTCCAAGAGGACATGAACTACCAGCTTGGTCACACCCTATGCAGCAAGTCCTCTCTTCTCTAACAGGACAGTGGGGCCTTTGTTCAAACTAAACTCACACAGAAACATGGGCAAGGAGGGGTTCAGGTGTGTAGATCCCTAACAAGGTAAAGGATGTGGCCGGAGTCCCTGCCATTGTCTAGGGTCCCACTTGAGATTTGAAACCCCTTTTTCCAGGTTTTCAGGCACCGTGGCAGCTGGCCCCTCCCCATCCCACCCTGGGCTGGGATGAAATTCAAGCCCCTGTTTGCTTCTCAACACTTAACTCAGCAATAGGGGTGAAAGTGCCTTTGGGTGGTGGGGGCTTGGAGCCTGTCTAACAACCCTCCCTAAGCCCCTTTTCTAAAAAGCAGGAAATCGGGTTGGGCCAAAGGTAAACACATTCCAATCTGGCGGTCCTGGGCTCAGATGGAGGGGCTTTGTGTGTGTGTGTGTGTGTGTGTGTGTGTGTGTGTGTGTGTGGTGGGGGGAAGGCTCTGGTTTCTCCCAGCTCATGCTACCCCAGGCAAGGCTGGGACTGAGGACCTGGCACACACCTGTTTGCAGAACACTGATGCCTCGGCCTGTGGCTTCATGCCCTGGCCTGCCTGCACCCCAAGATGCTGCCCCTACACGCTTCTTCCCCTCCTCCCAAAGCTCTGCAAGACCCAAAGGCCCCTAGGACACAGCTCCAAGAACAGCCTCAGGAGCCCACTGCAAAAGCAGAGTCAACATGAGTAGGCCCAGGGTCCGGCCCTGCTCCGGTGCGGAAGGTGTAGACATCCACAGACAGGGATGAGGGCAATGAGAGCTGCTAGGTGCCTCAGTCTCTCCTAGCTGGGTAGGAAAAGGAGCGATTCCGCACTAACCGCCCTTGAAGCACTCACATCCCCAAATTTATCTCAGAATGCCTCAGGAGGAATGCCTAGCAAGCACTGTGATTCACAGCCACCGCTAAGGGTGCTGAAGCCCAGGTCCATGTCAAGTCGAGTGTGCTAGGCTCTGCAGGTGCTCAGGAAGATACGATCATGGGGAGCTACTCCGGGGCTTCTTCTCCAGCCTCTTCCTGTTTTGGGATTCAGTATCTATCTCCAGACAAGGTTCCTGGGTTCATCTCACTCCCTCTTCTCACTGTACAGTGGGCTGGAAGCTTTAACCCCACTGTCCTCAACAGCCCTGGGCCCATGGCACTTCTGGCTTACACAGAAGAAGGCAGCTTTTATCTTCTAAGTGTGGCTTTGTAAATCTTGAGTAAAGCCTTTTGTGGGTGCCTTCCTGACATGTAATGGTGCAAGTTGTTGCCCGTGGGATTGGGAGGGTAAAGGTGGTTTCCCTTCTTCATGGGGTGGCCAGCTTTTGAAATTCCCTGTGCCCAGTGGGGTACTGACTTCCTGTCTTAGCCCCACAAATCTGTTTTGGAACTCCTGTCCCAGGAAATGCAAAGTTATCATGAGTGGACAGGGGGCAGGAGAAGGGACAGAGGGGAAAACAAATATATAAGGAATGTGGAGTTAGCCTGGGTTGGAGATTCTGGGGGAAATAAGAACTGGATACTCTTGTAAGTATAGGGTACAGGGTGTGCCTAAGAGCTGCTTTGCATATCTGTTCATTTTATTTTATTTTATTTGTCTTATTTCAGTTCGGGCTGGCCTTGTACTCACTATGTAGTCCAGACTGACCTTGAACTCATGGCAATCCTCTTGCCTCAGTTTCCCAAGTGCTGGGATTACAGATGTGTGCCTCCATACCCTGCTTCTTTTCCAGAGTCTGCATAGCTGAGGGCCTGGGAGCTAGAATCCTTGATGGGGGTTCAAAGGACAAGGGTGTCCTTGAGTGCCAGTCTAGGATTCCAGCTTCCAGGGTCCCAGGATGGTGACTGTCTCCCTTGAGGATGCTAACTATGAAACACAGGAGCTGTACTTGTACCCCAGGAGCAAGACCCAGTAAGGGGTTCTACTGCCCCAGACCCCTCACCTTCCCCCCTCATCACCTGCTTGACTTCTCCAACTCCCTCACCTCCTTTGGAATCCTGCTGCACCCCTGTCCTCTCTACAGTACCCCTCTGACCTGTTTGCATCTCGGTTCCTTTGTTGGGCCCTCCCCCAGATCCCACTCCCAGCAGCAGGTTGAGGGAGCAGGGGACAGCATGTGTGTCTGCTCAGGCTCTAGCCCAAGTTAAGGGGAGAGGCTGGGGGGCAGGGCAGGAGGACCACCTCTGGGTTGGGGGTAGGGCGGAACCCAGAGGCCACTCTGTTCTCTGCTATGTGGCCACGGCCCACATGGCCCACCCTGCCCCAAGGGCATTTGACCACCCCCATGAACCTTGCACTTCCTGCCTGGGAACTCATGTGGCAGCGCAGAGGCACTTGATTGGCACCTGACCCGTCTCATAGCCTAGGATGCCACTTCTTATGCCAGCGAGCCACCTATAGGGTGCCCTGATCCTACAGTTCCCATATTTCTATGTGGAATCCACAGCCCCCCACCCCGCCTTGATGTCTATATCTCTCATAGTCCCCCATGCCCAAAGGCATCCTGTGACCATGTTTGCACCATAACCCCATAATCCCTTCCCCTGTGTAGTTCACCCCATATTTAGGCCCACCCTGTTTCATGTCCCTCCCCCACCCCATTGCCCCTTCCCTTCCCGCAGGCCCCTCTTCATATCCTCCCTCCCCTCCAGCATTCTCCCTTCCCCCCAGCCTGTGGTACCGCCCCCTCCCCTCCCCCCCACCCCCCCAGCACAAATTTCAGGTCTGAGACAAAGTACTGTAACTGTATTTATTATGGATCCAGAGCTTCTGGTGAAGCCCTGGTGGGGAGGGGCACAAGGCAAGTTGTGTTACAGAATGCTTAGGTGGCTCCGTTGGTGTGGAGCTTCCAGACTAGGTGAGGGGAAGGCGAGACCTCACTCACACAGCCTGCACTCAGTGGCCCGCAGAGGTGGATGAACAGGCGGGCATTGAGGCAGTGTAGCCAAAGAGGAACACACACACACACACACACACACACACACACACACACACACGGAGAGACTCAAGGCTGTCTCCACAACTCCAGCCAGTGCAAACGACTTAGTGCAAATTGAACTGAGTTCAAAAGGGGACAAGAGGGGAAACGGAGTAGTGGACGCTTTGAATCTCTCAAGAAATGGAAAGAAGAAAGATGAGAGAGGAATTGAGAACAGAAAGGCTGAAGAAGAACAGGGGAGGGAGGTGATGATGATGGTTCTGTCCCCCGGAAGAGGCTTGGCTCCAGGATGACGTATGGGTGGTGGTCTCCCGAATGCAGCAGGGGCTGGCCATGAAGATGGAGTTGCCGGGGTGGGGAGTGCTGCGGGTCTGCTCTTCCATGGTGTTCCTGAGGCCTGCTCCTTTAGCTCTACCTGCAGAGAGATTTAGTGACACATGAGTAGGGGGCGGGGCGACAGGATAGGGTGGGGCAGATCCTCCGGAAATGGCCAGCCTCACCTTCCAGAGCCAATTCCTGAGGTGTGCGGAGAAGTGGTTCTGGATGCAGCATATTTTTGATCCAGAGCTAGATGGACTTAAAGAAGTCCCCAATTCCAAGTCCCAGGCATGAGCTGGGTAGCACCATCTCTGCAGGTAGGAAGAGAGTGAGTCCTGGCCCCTGGCCCCGCCCCTGTCTTCCTACTCACCTGTGGCAAGAAACACCTCACCTTTCATTTTGAGGATTCTAGGAGGTCCAGAGAGCAGCAGTGGTAGCTCTTTTGGAAAAGCAAAGGAACAGACCTCGTGGAAGTGTCTCCGCGTCGCCAGCCCAGAATGTTCTGCAGAGGACAGAGTGGCGTGACTTGGAAGATGGCCAGATGGCTGAGATTGGCAGTGGGCAGATCACACACTTACCAGGAAGGCCAGACAGCAGTCCCTCTGGCCTCACCATCACACCGGACCATATCACTCCTTCTCAGCGTACTTGTATCTCCTGCATTCTGGCCTTCAGGCTGGCAGGCACATCCGCCCTTCTGGAGATTTGGCTACAGGAACAACAGAGAGGGCACTGATTGGGCGGGCAAGACTGGGTAAGGGGTGGGGTGACTGGCACGCTCGATACTCACCCTGGTCTCCAGTCCGAGTGCAGAGGCACCGATCAATGCTCCGTCATCACCTGCAAGGCCCACCGTGGCCACAGGCTCTGGAGGCCAGTGTCTCGCTGGCTCGCCGCCGGCTGTTGAGCCTCACCCTGTCTGCACCCAACCTCCCTCCTGAGAACACTCACTCACTCCGCCTCGCCTGCCTCGCCTAGTCTGGCCTTGCCTTGTGCCCTTGACTCCCCTGGTGCTGTTCTGTCTGTCATGCCAGACCCAGGGGCTGAGCGGTTAGGGCATACAGTGTCACCAAGACCACTGTGGGCCCTCTCCGCGTCAGCTCCTGGGCCGCAGTGCTGCGTGGGAACTGTGAATCCACAGGCTGGGCTCACCACAGCCTTCTTGCTGCGAAATCTCTCCGGAACCCGGCACCTGTGGCCACTGCTCCTCCCCGATGGCGTCCTTCTGCACTGCCCTTCTTTCCCGCTCTCCGGCCATCAAGGCTCTGGTACAGGCCTTGGAAGGCCCTCCCAGAGCCGCTCCTATACCTGCTTCTAAGTGAATTACAGTGGGTGGGATGTGGTGGTGGCTGGGGACCCCTCTGTGTCCTGTGACCCCGCCGTGATGTCTGCCTGGGCCTAGAATGCTCCCACACGTGCTGGATCCCTGTGGCCTCCACTACTGTCCCCACAGTCACCGAAGACAGCAGCTTTGGCCCTGCTGGCATCCTTGTATTTGTCCCATTCTGCTCTCTTGATTTGCTCTTTCCCCCGGGGAAAGGCCTATGACCCCCCCCAGCTTTGCTTCGTCTCGGCTCCCCCCGAGAAGATGTCACCTTTGCTTACTATCCTGCCTTCATCCTGCTGCTCTGCAGGAGGCGTGCCACTTCTCCTCGCTAGCCCTCGCTCCCTAAACCTCCTTCCAGAAGCCAGTGAAGCGAGGTCCAGGAAGGTGAAGCGGACTCACCTGCCCAGCAGACGCAGCCCTCACCTGCCCACTGCTGCCAGCTACTCCTCCACCCAGGCCTGGGGGTCGAACCCTGACCAGCAGCTTTCCCTTGTCCGACCAGCCACCACGTCCTGTAACCAAAATTAACCGGGATGAATGTCTGGCTCCTTCTTCCTTTAACCCTAACTCGGGCTGGCAGTCCCACCCGCCGATGTCACCCGTCTCTGAGATGCCTGGGAGCTCCCTCTATACTCTTTCTGGCTCCCAGACCCGAACAACCTGCCCGAGCTAGCCCCTCCACCTTCACCACTCTCGCCAGACTCCAGACGGCCGAGGTGCTCCTCGGCCCCTACTCCTCTCCTCCTGCACCCCCATCTTCCCCAGTTTCCCCCGTCCCCCCCCACCCTTCCCACCCCCCTCCCTCGCCCTGCTCTCGGGCCCCTAGCCCGGGCTTTTTCTAACTGGAGTGTCCCCGCCCAGAATTTCCTCCCCTGTCCTGCCAGCCAATCAGATCAGGCCATGCCGGGGCCCCTGCAGGGCCCACCTCCGCCCTGAACTGATCGGGCGCACGTTCCTCTCACCCCGCACCCATCCCGGAATTCTCCAAAGACGGCATCCCCACACCCTTTCTCTGGCATCCTTTAGACAGCTCCTGGCACTGTCCCTAAACATGCCCCTCTGGGTTGAGAACATCTGTCCTCTAAGACCATTGGCTTCCCTCTTGAAGCAGTGTATGCCCAGCATCCTTCCACGCTGTGCCTGGCACACACTCTGCTGTGGCTGGAAGACCCCGGGCACGCACCCTGCGAGTACTGGAAGTTCCCAGGCACACACTCTCCCACTGTTCGGGGTCCCTCCGCAACAAACTGTCTTGGCTGGGGGGCTCTGGGAGCTTGCTCCGCGGTGGCCAAAGGTCCCTTGTGTTTGACAGCCACTTTATGTCACTACTGGCCAGCACCTCACAGTCTCTCTAGGGTTGCTCAGGAGTTGACAGCAGGAAAAAGTCCCAGGAGCAACCATGCGGTGAGAATGGGAGTGCTCAGAGCTCAGGCTTGGCTGCACGCTGTGCCAGTGTTGTGTCGGTGTTGTGCCAGTGTGCCGGGGTAATGGGGTAGGCGACCGCGGCTGGTAGCTGCTGCCTTGCAGCCTAAGCTCTATCTGGTTGATGGAGCTTGTTCTGGCCACAGCAGCTCCCATGGCACGGCATGCTGGGGCACTTGACGATCTCCTCACCATCCCCCTCCCAGAGTCTGGATAGGCAGGCTGCTTGCTCCATGGCTTGCCTGTAATCTCTGGCAACAAGCCACCCGGCAACCTCACAGCTCTGCCCCGCTGTCTGTGCAGAGAACCAAGACTCGGTAATGGAATGAAAATTACCACCATCCTGGCCCTCCTGCCCCTCTTATTCTCTGGAGAAGAGGTGTTGCAGCTCTGTGGTCTACAGAGCTTTCCCAGCAAGAGCGTTAGAGTTATGAAGGTGGTAGTTCAAGATGGGCATGGCCAAGATCCATTGCCAAGGAGCCGAGAGAACTATAAGCCCTGTTCACGCAGTCGGGTCTCAAGTGTGTATAGCATGTGCAATGACTTAGGGAAGATCCTTGGTCCCAAAGCTCTCGCCATAAAGTGCTGGTTGGTGGCTAAGCGCTACTCAGATTTCATCATGGGTAACCCCACTTTTACTGTATGAAAACCCCAGATATCACCATCAGTGGACCCCAAGTTACAACAGAGATAGATCTCCCACATCTGTCATAAAAGGACCCCAGGCTCTGGTTCATTAGTACTGGGATGTGTGAGTCTGCCCTGCCGCCTTGCGGCTACTTTAGAATCCACATTCTCAAGTGGCAACTTTACCAATAGGCAAGCTTGCCGAAACCGGTAACCAAGACAGGAAAAAAAAAAAAAAAAAAAAAAAAAAAGACTCCAGAAACACTTTTATGCTAGACACAGCAGCTTGGGCTTTTCTGCTGTGGGAAGGGTCTTCCTCTGAAGCCAAGCGCTCCATTATCCAAGGCATGGGAACAGCCCAATGTCTTCCAGTACCTACTTTCGTTTACCTCAATATCGACAGCATGGCTTTGTGCACACCAGTGGGGCAGTTTCTTGGGTGCCTCACAACGCATCCTACCTACCAGTGGCCTTTGTGAACCACGGTGGCATCATGGGTGACCCAGTCAAGGACCGTGGGTGAATCCTGGTTTCGGCGCGTCACTTTGGGCTGTGATATATAAGGCTGGACTGCCATCTCGCGGTGACTTCTGTCTCCCACCGGTAACTGATTCGGTGTCCTCTAGAGAATAAGTGCTCGCTAGTTTGGGGGCTCAAGACTGAAAAGGACAACTCTAGAAATGTACAATCTTCCTGTCTCTTGATGAGTCTGGCTAACTATCATACGGCCGCTGTATCATCGGTAACATGGTACATTACCGCGGGTGAACCCCGGCTTTGCAACTGTCACCGTGGGCTGTGATGTATAAGGCTGGACTGCCATCTCGCGGTGACTTCGGTCTTTACTGACAACCAATTCTGTGCCATCGGCAAAGTGAGAAGCCCTCACCAGTTTTGGGGCTCAAGACTGAAGGGGACAACTGTAGAAATGAACAAACATTCTATCCCAATGACTCAGTGAGCCACCGTGACAACATGACACCGGCACCACCGGACCACGGCACCGCGGCACCGCCACCGCGGCACCACAACCATAACACTGCAACACCAGGCACCGGTACCACGGGATCAGGATCGCGGTACCGCGGCACAGGCATCGCAGCACTGGCACTGTGACACCGCGGCACGGGCACCACGGTGCCACAGCACCGCGGCATCGGAACCGTGGTACCATAAGGGAATCAGGTAGTTGCCTCCAGCCAATCTTAGCTCCCACCTTGAATCGACTTCAGCACCAGCCTAAGAATGAGATGTACACCTCGAGAAAAGCACAGGTGGCCTGGACGGTACTTTAGGCTGACTGTGTCACATAGTCTCAGGTCTGGCCTCTACCATACAGACTTATGGCACACACACACACATACACACACACGCTACGCACACCCATGCTGTATGTACTTGCCAGGCATGGAAGACGATGCCCAAGCTCAGGCCATAAGTATAACCCTGTCAATCCTCACTTTTTGATGATTCCCCAGACTTTGAGATGTTTGCAGCATTCACTTTGGTGAAACAAAAGGCCTTTGGCAGTGCACCACACCCAGGGCAGCCCTTCCCAGGTCTTTTGCATCTAAATCACCCAATTAACATCTGAAAACACAAATCAGATGGGAATGTTAATGCCGGGCCTTAGGGCAGAATAGCCCTTATCTTAGAAAGATAAGAGGGTACTTCAACCAAGAGCTTAGCATTTGCAGTGGCCTTTGATGGGATTGGCGCTCTGGTAATAGCGGCACGTGCCACGATCACCGTATCTGGTAAGTGCTTTGAGTTCCATGCTATCTATCCCACGTAAACCATGAAGCTGCAAATGTAGTACTAGCCACGTACCCACAAACTTACACAAATGTTCTACTTCACCCATGACCCTTGTGAACTGCTACGGTACCAAGGGTGACCCGGAGCATTGCCGCGGGCAAACCCCCAGTCACAGCCACTGGCTGCTTTAGGGCTGTGATTTGTAAGAGTGCACTGCCATCTCGCGGTAACGGTAACCTCTGCTCCTGGCCCGCGGCGGACTCCGTGCCATTCTGAGAAAGAGTGTGTCTTGGCTTTAGACTAAAGGAGTGGACTTTAGAAATCCACAAATATCCTCCCCTCTGATGACCCTTGTGAGCCACTATGGCATTAGGGGTAACCGGGGTTGTAGCCAACAGCAGCAAAACCACGTCAACCAGTGGCACTCAGGGCTGCAATACGTGAGTGTGCTGCCCTCTCACGGCGATTTCGGCCTCCCCATTGATAACTGATTCTGCACTGTCCTGGGAATAGATGAACCTGCTAAGGTCATCAGGCAAGTCTGGGAGTAACATTCCAGAGTTGCACCTCCACTGGCCATGGCAGCCACGCAAGATCCATGAGCCAGATGGCGGTGCTGTGAGACATGTTCCTCTGTGGCCTGTTTCATGTCCTGCTGTCTCTCTCATGCTTGTCCACAGGACTCTGGGATTTCCTCCTTCCTTTTCACCTTTGCTTTGCCCTTGTAAATTGGAGGTCATAAGTGGGCATCTCTTTGGCACTTTGAATTCCCAGGGAAGATGGGAATGTTTTGCTTGCGGCTATGCTTCCAACAACATACTTGCATGTCTATAGGACAGAATTGAAGATGACCAACTAAATGGTTTTGCCAGTGAAGGGACTGTACAAGCTCTGCGCAGTGGGCTTTGGGGATCCCTGGGGTCAAGTCTGGTCTGTGCTGGCCACAGTGGCAGTGGGTGACCAGTGCTGTAACCCACATACAGAGAGTTCAATGACATGGCCTAGGACAGCCACACGGGATGGTGGGCAATGGGTGGTAAAGCACGGCTGTAGACTGCTCCTGCTGTGCCCCCTTGGCCAAGAGGGTCTACCCCTCTGGCCATATGTATCTACTCCTCTGGCCATATGGGTCTACCTCCACTGACCATGTAGATCCCCTCTGTCCATGTAGGTGCATATCTCCTGGTCATGCTAGTTCCCTTTCATTGGCCATTCCAGTCTTCCTCTGGTCATCTGAGTTGCCACCTCTGGTCATGCAGGTCCACCTCTGGTCATGCAAGTCTACTTCTTCTGGTAACATAAGTCTACCTCTTTGGGTCATGTGGTTGACCTATCTGACCAAGTAGGTCCTCAGGTTGTGCTAGTCCTCATCCTCTGCATCTCCTTTGGCCATGCAAGTCTACTTTCATTAGCCCTGCAGGTTGAACACCATAGTCATGCAAGTCTGCCTGCACTGGTCATATGGGCTGGTTTTCCTGGCCATTCCAGTCTTCTTCTCTGGTCACATGGACCTTCCTTCTCTGGTTATGTACGTCCACTTCCTCTGGCCTGTTTTCTGGGCACATAAGTCCTTTTTCTTTGGATACACAGGTTCATCTCCCCTGGATGTGTAGGTCTACTCCTTGGCCATGTGGGTCCTCCTCCTCTGGTCATGCAGGACCTCCTCCTCTGGTCATGAAAGTGCACCTCTTCTGATTATGTGGGTCCTTCTCTGGCTGTGTGGATCTACTTTCCCTACCCACACTAGTGGCCACACTAGGGGATCTACTTCCCTTGGCTACAGTTCTCTTTTGGCTATGTGGGTCTGCATCCTCTGGTCATCCAAGTCCATCTCATTTGGGTCCTCTGCCTCTGACCACACAGGACCCTTCTCCTCTGATCATGCAGGTCCATGTGCTCTTGTCACCTGGGTCCTCCTCCAGCCAAACAGTTCCCTCTCTGTTCATGCAAGTCCACCTCCTTTGGTAATGTGAGTTCACCTCATCTGGCCAAGGGAATCCACTTCCCTAGCCATCTAGATCTACCTGCCATGGCCAAACTAGTCCTCAACCACTGGCCACACAGGTCTTTTTCTGGTCGTGCAGGTCTACCTCCTCTGGTCATGTTGGTCTTCCTCTTATGGCCACATAGACCTTTTTCCTCTGATCATGTGCGCCCTTTTCTGGTCATGCAGGTCCACCTCCTCTGGCCATGAAAGTCCACCTTTTCTGGCCACCATGGGCACTGTTTGTGGCACCCAGCTGGGCTGTAAGCCTTACAGAATAAAGCTGAAGACCCAGACCCAGCTTCTTAGGGCACACACCACACTTCCAATTCAGATGTCGCAAGGTTAGCTGCCACTTTGTCCACCTTCCTCCCTTCAGGGTAATCTGTCTGGGGACAAGGCTTCCAGGCCACATCTCCACTCTCATTGTTCTCCACATCAGGAACAATCAGTGAGAACATACCTTAGTCAAACCTCAAGAAGGTTGGGCTATTTCTCTGCCTCTCCTTCCAACTGTCAGCTGCAGAATAAGCCCTTTTATAAGAGCTGGGCACAGGCCCCCAAGACAGGACTGATCCTTTTACCCATAGTATTAATATCTAGTTAGGGACTGACACCCACTGGAGCTGTAACGTGTAGTTGGGGATTCACCATCTACTGGGGATGTAATCTGTAGATGGAGAGTGACCCTCCACTGGGGCTGTACTCTGTAGCTGGGGAGTGACTCTCCACTGAGATTATATGCTATAGTTGGGAAGTGACCCTCCAAGTGAGGTTATACCCTGTAGTTGGGGAGTGACCCTCCAAGTGTGGTTGTACCCTGTAGTTGGGGAGTGACTCTCCACTGGGGTTGTACTCTGTAGTTGAGGAGTGACCCTCCACTGGGGTTGTAACCTGTATTGGGGAGTGATACACCAATGGGGTTGTAACCTGTTGTTGGGGAGTGATACCCCACTGGGGTTGTACCCTGTAGTCATGGGTTGACCCTCCACTGGGGTTGTAACCTGTAGTAGGGTAGTGACTCTCCACTGGGATTATACACTGTAGTTGGGGAGTGGCTCTCCTAGTGTGGTTGTACCCTGTAGTTGGGGAGTGACACTCCACTGGGGTTGTAACCTGTAGTTTGGGATTCACCATCTACTGGGAATGTAATCTGTAGATGGAGAGTGACCCTCTGCTGGAGCTGTATTCTGTAGCTGGGGAGTGGCCCTCCACTGGGATTATATCCTGTAGTTGGGAAGTGACCCTCTAAGTGAGGTTATACCCTATAGTTGGGGAGTGACCCTCCACTGGGGTTGTAACCTGTAGTCAGGGAGTGACTATCCCCTGGGATTGTACCCTACAGTTGGGAAGTGACCCTCCAAGTGTGGTTGTACCCTGTAGTTGGGAAGTGACCCTCCAAGTGTGGTTGTGTCCTGTAGTTGGGGAGTGCCCCTCCACTGGGGTTGTAATATATAGTTGGGGAGTGACCTTCCACTGGGGTTGTAACCTGTAGTTGGGGAGTGACCCTCCAAGTGTGGTTGTACCCTGTAGTTAGGGAGTGCCCCTCCACTGGGTTTATGGCCCTCCACTGTAGTTGGGAAGTGACCAACCACTAGGGTTTTGACCTGTAGTTGGGAAGTGACCCTCCAGTGAGGTTGTAATTTGTATTTGGGAAGGGACCAACCACTCAGGATGTAACCTGTAGGTGGGGAGTGACCATCCACTAAGGTTGCACTCTGTAATTGGGGAGTGACCATCCACTGGGTTTGTACTCTGTAGCTGGGGACTGACCACCCACTGGGGTTGTAACCTGTAGTTGAAGACTGACTACACTGACTACCCATTGGGTAGTAATTTTTAGTTGCAGAGTGACTATCCACTGGGGCTGTACTCTGTAGTTGAGGACAGACCATTCACTGGGTAGTTATTTGTAGTTGAGGACCACCTTCTAAGGCATTATTCTTTAGTTGGGGACTGACTACCACCTCTACTACACCCCTCCAGTCAAGGACAGACCCCCATTGGGACATTCGTCTATTGCTGGTGGAGACTGCCCTCCCATATGATCCTATACCTACTGCCCTCCAGGTAGCATCTTCCACCTGGTCCAGCCTCCATAGGAACTCTCCCAGTTCATTCCAACCCCACCTGGACACTGTGTTCCCATCCAAGTGCTAACCTCCAAGCCTTCTTGAACAAAGTGATGTCATGTAGCCTGTAGACAGCACAGTGCTGTCACACAACAGGTGCCTCCTGGAAATAGATTGAAGATGCTACCTCTAAACTGAACAAAGGCCTCATAAGAAACCAACCTGTGGACACCTGACCTCAAGTTTATAGCTGCCCAACCTGTGAGAGTGCTTGATTCCACATTTTAGGTGGCCTAGTCCTTCATGTTTCTTACAATACCTGGCTGACTCACAGGGCTGGTATCCAGATCATAGGTAGGAAGCAGCAGCCCTTCACAGACCTCCGTGCATGGCTGCTGCCCACATACTGCCTCAGTTTCTGCTGACTCAGCCTCCCTGGGTAATGCTTCCCCAAACCCAGGCTTCTCTGAGTCCTGAGCCCTTGAACATACAGTGACTTGCTAAGAGGTACCAGCTTATCTGGGTAGCCCTGCACTCTACAGTCAGGTGAACATTGGTTTCCTGGGGTTCCCCCAACAAATGATCACAAATGGGGGTCTTAAGCCATAGGAACTTACTCTCACTCAGCTCTGGAGACCATGAGGTTATAATCAAGGAGTGGAGTAGAATACGCTTATCCAGATGGGTCCAGGGGAAGGGTCTTTCTGGGAACTCCAGGCCTTCCTTGGCTATGGCCATACCACCCCTTGGCTACAGCCACATCACCAATCTCTGCTTTTTTTTTTTGTTTGTTTGTTTGTTTTGTTTTGTTTTTTAGGGAAGGGTCTACAGGGTGTTCAGGGTCTCACTACTAGGTTGGACTCATAGTGATCCACCTGTTTACAGCCTCCCAAGTGCTGGGATTACAGGCACACGCCACTACACCCAGTCTCAATTGCTATCTTAGAGTGCTCCAGGGGCAGAGCCAGCACGGATCAAACCCCTGGCCCCTGTACCTGCTTGCAGGCGCTTAAATCTGCTGAGCTATTTAGCTGGCTCTGCTTCTGCATTCTTATGGCTATCTCCCCTGTGTGCCTGTGTCTCTGTGCTCTAAGTCTATTCTGTGATAACGAGGACTCTATGATAAAATATGAATGGGAGGCCATTATTCAGCCCGGCCCAAAGTAGCAAGAGATAGGCATTGGCTCCAGTGTCCACATGGGTTCACAGATGTCTGCATCATGTCCAGCTAATCTTGCCCATCTTCCTCCTGACCGCATGCCCTGCTGTCCTCCAGCACAGTCACAGAACCTGAGCAGCAACATTCTACAAGCAGCTGAGCACCCCGACTCTGTCACTCCAGATCTGACCCCAGGAGACCAAGGCCCAATTCTGAGTCTGTCTTGTGCCCCTGCTTTCTCTAATTGAATCCTGATGGATGCACCTTATTTTATGGATTACAAGGTGGATACCAAGCAAGTTGGCCAGTTCAAAGAGAAGAAGTGCTGGAGAGACAGGACCAGTGGCTTTACCCACAGCTTTCACTTGGGTCCGTTTCTCTGACCAGGGTGCAACCTGTTGGCCTGGGATTATTCTTGCACACAAGCAGCCACCCTGTGAAGGGCACTGCCTGGCTGACAGAGATGCTGGCACACTCCCTCCTCCGCATGTATTAAGGAAGCTCTTCTGTTGCCACATCCAGTGGGGTTCATTCTCCACTGCCCTAGAATCTGAGGGTACTTATGCCACTAAAACACAGTAGAGAGTCACTCTATGGCTGCAAAGCCTAAGCTTCAAGAAATCTTAGGGATTTGCTCCCATGAGAAGCCAGCCAACGTGTACAGTATCTTGCTTCTATGAGAATATCATACTGTGAGGAAGCCCAAGATAGGAGGATCAAGACTTCTTAGATTTCCCAGTGGAGCCCAGCTGCCAAGCAAAATGCAGCCAAGTAATTCAGCTGAGGCTGGTCACTGTTGGACTAGCCCTGCCCTGCCCTCATTCCTGACCTGGGATTGTGGGAGAAGGTTGAATCATTTTACATTTGGTTTTAGAGTGATTGGTCAGGCCACAATCAATAATTGATGGCACCTCCTTCTACCTCTGCCAGCAGCTCCTACTCCAGAGTGTTCCCCTAGGGACAACAGGCAAGTTGTGTTGACTCAAGTCCTTACCTGGGGCCCAAAGGGAATGGATGGAGGCATGTGACACATGGTATGTGGCATCTCAGTGACCAGTTATGAGGGAGGCCAGTGGAATTCCCTATAATTCTGACTGAAGTCAAAGAGGACGGGGTCCTCTGTAAGGAGTGAGGGGTGGACTGGTGAAGAGATGGGTCCACAGCACAATCCCCTCTGGCCTGAACTGGGGATTGAACTCAAGCCTTTGCACTTGCCAGGGAAGCACTTATTCCACTGAGCCATCTCCCCAGCCCTACACAGGAGCCTTCTAGGAACTCTTTGGCTGTTGGTAGTATAAACTCAGTTCATCCAGGGAAGCTGACCATCAGCTGTGATTGTGCATCTGTATTGAGTTCTCGTGGCTTGTGGCTCCCTGCAAGCTCTTACCTGCTTGGGAATTCAGAGTTGGGAAAACTCAGGACTGAGCATCCAGTCGTGCTGGCATCCACAGGGCTTCTGTTCTGTGGCTAGGACTGCTCTACCTACCACTGTACCAGCTGGCACATGGCTTCAGCCCACTTGTGCCCAGACCTCAGCCTGGGGCTCAGCCCATTGTCAGAGGCTCTGGAAGGGTGATGGTGAGGTTCTTGCCTTCCCATCATGTGTTGTGTGTCCATTCAACACGTAGGCCATCCACACATGGCTCCTGGGCTCCAGTCTGTAGCTTCCGCCCTGTGGTCCTTCTTTGGTTTCTGCTGACCACTCACTGTTCTTTTGATTGCTGATCCTTGCCCTTTCTCCACCTCTTCCTGAAGCCTCATCACTGGCGACTCTGCCACAAGTGACATGTCCACCCTCACTTCCTGGTGAGGTTGTCACCATTTGCAGGTGCTGCAATCTCACTTGGTGACCAAGCATGGATTCTCATTGGTTATAGGGAATGCGTTGGGATGGCCTGTGTGGGCAACTCCCTGCATCCAAGATGAAACATAGGAGTCCCTAGGCTTTAGTCTTGCAGCCTGTTACCAGGCTGGAGGTCATTCCTTTCAGCTCTCACCCCCTCTCTTTTTGTCTTAGAGGTTCCCAGGAGAGCCTCTCTGTTCACTTGCTCTGTAGATCCAAATCTTCCCACTGTCCTGCCCTGTTTGGCCCATGCTGACATCTACAAGATACTAGAACACAAGCCAATCCCACCTCCAGCATCCTGCAAGCTGCCCCACCTGCCCATTTCCCCACTCAGACAAAGATATTTCTCCCAAAGTCAAGCCAAGCCATATGCAGGACCTTCCCACTTCACTGGGTGTGTCCAGGCTGCTATCTTCTGCTTGACCTGCAAGAGTGACCTCCCTCCTGAACCTCAAGGAGTCAACATCAGTTGCAAAGCACTTATGATGGCTGGAGAATTTCCCAGTCAGAAAAGGGGCAGGCCACCCTATTCTCCACAGGACTCTAGGAGTGGAGAGGGCAACGGCCATCACAAACCAGGGTGCCAGGAGCAAAGGCAGTGCAGTCCAGATCACCTTGTCGCAGTGAGGCCCTGGCAGGAGGTCCCGATTCCCTACTGAGCTTGATGCGAGGGGGTAGAAGCCCCTTCTGGGGCCCACATCACAGCAGGCGCTCAGGGCACATTTGTTGAATGCGTGTATAACTGAGAGACTGATGTTTTCTTGTTCTCACAAGAAAAAGGAGGTCGCTTAGTTTACAGATTGTTCCTGGCCCTTCTGGAATCATCTGGAAATTAATCCTTTGGAAAACAAATATTTCAGACATCTCAACAACACAGGCCCTCCAAGTGGGAGCTTGAGCAGATGGGCCAGAGGCTTGGAAATTCTCCCCCACGCCCAGAGGCGTAAGTCCCCCAAACCTCCTCAGCAGCGTCCATGGGGGATGCAGACTGCGGCCAGGAAAGTGTCAGAGCTGCCGGCCACCTGCCTGGGCCCCCTCTCCTGGCCCTGTCCATTCTCCTTGGCAGCTCCTACATGGACAGGACATTCCTTTAGGCTGAGCTGCGCACTCAGGGCTGGAGCTGGAACAGCCCAAGGAAGGCCCACCAGCACCCCAGGGCCCTGCAGCTCCTTTCCTCCCTCTCCGTCTCTCATAGGCCCCAAGCCTGCTTGGACCCACAAGAGGTGGGCACTGTCCTGTTTCCTTTGGGCAGATATGCCAAAGGGTCCCTCCATCCTTACCACTGAGGGCCCTCTCTGCTCTGTGAGGGCCACTTGGGGTTGCAGGCTGCCCTCAAGGCCTGGTTATGCTCACTGACTATTGATTTTGGTATATCCCTGTCCTTCCCACTCATAGGCCTGGGTTTAGGCTGCCCTTGGCCCTTGACTGGTGCACTCTCCTCCACCTAGAGCAGAAACTCCCTGAGGACAGACTGTCTCCTTCGGACCTTTCTGTTCCCTAGATCTCAAAGGTGGTCCCCCACAGCTGTGGGCTGAGAACTTTACCTGCCCAAATGGGGTCAACCTACTATCTGAAGAATACTTGAACACCCAAGTGACAAAAAAGGAGCCCAAGACATGGAGGGGAAGGTGGCCAGCGAGGACTGATTTTTGTGGACATATTCTTCAGCTCTTCTGTGTATGGAACCTGGCCCATGAATTGGGACAAAAGATGATCCACTACTTACAGTTGTGCCCGTGTCTCTCCAGAAGGATTCTTGCTCTCTCTCTGGCCTTGGTGGGGAAGGGTTGGATTTCTAGGGCCACAGACCACAGTGATGAAAGAGCCAGGGCTGGAGAAGTGCTCTTCCTCACATTAGCCATCACCACTGGTAGTTTATAGAGATTCTCTGGAGGTAGTGGCACAGTCACCTTGGGAGTGAACAGAAAGGAACAGGATTGTACTGGGTGGCAGCTGGGCAGAGAGAGGGCTGTGGTGCAAATGGGGAGGAGCATGCCAAGACCCACCACAGAGAATCCTCTCTGGCCCATTGGCAAGGCTGGGGAGGAGGACCGATGGGGAGGTGATGGTCCTCGTGGACCTCGGACTTGACCCCAGCCAGGAGCCTCTGTGCCACTAGCTGGGGCAGCTATGAGGAGACAGAAAGAGGGCGAGGGGAGTCCTGGGAGGAGGGGCTCGTGGTGTGCAGAGCCGACGTGTCTATCTTGAGGGACATCCAGGCCTGTCCTCTGTCTCACCCCTCACACTACATATTTCCAGAAAGAAATCATTTCCAATTCCAAAGGGCTCCATGGAGGCGGATTTTTCCATCTGGGCTTCACTGATGAGCTCTTTTGGAGGAAACTTCTGTGTTAACTCACTTCCCTCTTCCGCGCCTCATGCAGGGACTGTGAAAGGAGGCAGAAATCTTGTGGCTGGGAATCGCCTGCGTGGGCTCGGACCTTGCCGGCGGCTCGCGGTTCCTGGCCTTTCCTAACTCAGGTCTCCACCTGGCCAGTGGTCTGACTGAATCAGGGGTCTGGATCCTCCCGAGGCCAGTGGGATCCGGGTAGCTGGGCCATTCTCTGCACGTGCAGTCTAGCTCAGTGCCCCCCCCCCCCGGGTCCTCTCTCACATCCGGCCCAGGCAAGGCCTTTCCCACACTGTGGCTTCCAACTGCTCAGCCCAGACTCTGTCTGCCTTCTCTCCCTTGCTGAGGCCCTATCTCTCCCAGTTCCCAGATCCAGCCTTGCCTCCAGGGTCCCGGAGAGGATGGAGCTCTTGCCTATGACCTGCTGTCCCTACAGCTGGCACACCCGAGCCCCTCACTTTTCCCCGTGGCCAAGATCTCCCACCCTTCTCTCTTCTTGGCACTCCCAAGCTCCTGATGGTCTGTGAGTGTCCTTGTTTCCTTCCTTGTCCCTGCTGTAACCCTCCCCCCCCATAGTGACACTTCTTGGAATGACCATTATGGGCTGACTTGTGCTCTTTCCCTCAAACACACACACACACACACACACACACACACACACACACACACACCCTCACAGATTGGAGTCCTAAACCCCAGGACTAAAATCTTTGTAGAAGTTATTAGATGAAAATGAGCTCTAATCCCCATGGCTGGTGTTCTTGTAAGAAGAGATCAGAACCCAGACACACAGGTATGACCCTATGAGGACTCGGAGCGAAGACGCCATCTGTGAGGCCTCAGGAGAGACCAGGCCTGCTACACCTGGATCTTGGCCTTCTAGCCTCCAGGATTCAACAGGGTGAATTTCTATCATTGAAGGCATCCGGCCCTGGTGCTTTGCTAGGCCAACCCAAGCTGATTACAATATTGATGGTCCCACTGTGCCTCAGTTTCACTGTCTCTTCCAAGAAGATGGAAAATATCCCTGTTCATAAGACCGGCCTCCCTGTGGCACATCTGCCTCCAAAGGACTATCACTGTTCCCTGCTAGGAAGTGGCAGCATTCTCCTGGCCTCTCAGTTCTCTGAGCTATGCTTCATGGCTCCTAGGTCTGTCTTCTGAGTTCTTGACTCTGTCCACTTGGCCCCTTCTGGACATGGCTGGATAAAGTCCTCTGATGGTCAGGCCCTTTGGTGTGTAAATAGGGACCCTTAGGCCCAAGTAGGGAGGCTGTGGCCTCTCCAGATCTTCTGGAAGGTTGAGTCCTTCCACAGGGAAGGGGCCCAGGCCAGGAAAAGACATCTTGCTGTGCTATGCCTTAGCCCCTGCTGGGTTAGCAGCAGTGAGGTCCAGGGCGGGGACTTACATGCCAGCAAGTGGGTATAGTCAGCACTCCCCTGGCCCTCTCAGAAGGGACAGATGTGGAGCCACATGAACCCAGGGCTAGGATCAGCTCTGACCTTGGAGCTCTGCCCAATAGGCTTCCCTGCCAGCTATGGTCAGCTCTTCGGGGATGTGGGACGTGTCCCTTCTCTCAGGCCTCAATTTCCACGTAGGCACACAAGGCATCAACAGAGGTGCTTGGGGTCCGGAAACACCATTGAGACACCCACAAGTGTGCTTGCTGGCTTGAGTGGCTCACTGGGAGGCTCCTAGGGGCTCTGTTGCTGGGATCCACTGGCTACAGGAAACCTAGGGCATCCAGGCAAGGGTGGTTTGTGTCCCTGCTCAGAGCCTCTCCAAACCCCCATCTCTTCAAGCAGGAACTAGATAGGTGGGCCTGGAGAAAAGCAATGGTGAGTGTGGAACCTTTATCTCCCTGTCCCTGTGGAGGGCAGCTTGGGTGGTGGATAATGTCCCACAGGATGAGGGACACGGGAAGCAACTGGTTCCTTAAGGGGCCCCTTCTCTTCCTCTGTTCCTCTAATCAGGCCTCAGTGGTACTTTCTATACCAAAGGAGGGATCCCAGGTCATGAGACCCCTTGACCAATCCAGTCAGTGCCTGGGACATCTGGAGCACTGTAAGATGTCCTTCTGAACCCTTGAAGGCTATGTGCTTCCAGACTGGCTCTGCCTGGCTAGAAGACCCTACGCTGCTCTCTCTGCTTCATGCCTGGCCCTGCTTAGGTCCAAAGCCCCTACCTCCACGTGCCTCCTGGAACCAAGTGACCCCTTCCCATGAGGAGATCTGGGTCCCCAACAGTGACTCTGGCCTCTGAGTTCTGCTCCTGTGACACCCCCTCCCCTGTTTCTCTTTCCTACAGGACTTCCTCTGGGCTTATTGTTTTAAATTGGTGGTTGGGCCAACAGCCAGCTTAAACTTCACCCCTGTCACTGCCTGTTACCTCCACCCCTTCCTCTTCCTCCTCCATCTCTTTTCTTCCCTGGGCCCAGGGCTAGGTACTGGGGCTAAAACTGGGGACTGAGAGTTTGGTGACTGGGCAAAGAACCTTTAAAAATGAGAAAAGAATACATCTCTCCTTTTCTGTCCCTTCTTCAACTGCCCCCTCCCTCCCCTCCTGTCATAAAACAAGGAATTTACTTTTCACATTGTGCTCAGAGTTACAAACATCCACTCCTGTCTTCCTGCTGAGCTGGGCTGGATGGCTGAGTTCTTGGGTTTATTTTGGGGGTAGGCAGTGAGGAGCAAGGGGCTGGAGGAGGCAGGAGTGTTTGTTTTCTATCGCTTTTGCAAAAAAAGGAGGGGGCAAGGGCCTTGTGGAGGCCACGCTGGGGCTCTCCCCCTCCCCACTCTGTGGAAGGCAAGGAGGAAAGTTAAGAGCCAGAGGGCCAGGCTCTCCCTCTTTGCTTCCTCTTCCCTTCTAGGGCTGAGGTTAAATAGGGGGCAACAGGGGCCTGTGACCCTTGGCCTCTGACACCTTTGAACTCAGTCTTTGATGTCTTAGCCTGCTTGTACCCTTTCTGAAAGCTGGGAGTAGGGATGGGCTTGGTGGGAGTTTGCCCCCTAGGATTGTCCCCTTGAGGACCTGCAGCCAAACCAGAGGAGCATAGTCTCCCTGGCCTGGAGCTCACACAGTCTGTTCCTCTTGCCTCCATCTTCCCATTCAGCCACCCTCTGCCCACCTTCTCTCTGTACCTTCTTGAAGGCTGAGTCCTTCCACGGGGAGAGTCAGGTCAGGAGGGGACACTCTTCCTCTAGCTCAGCATCAATCCTACCAGTTCTTGGAGACCCCTGAGGGTCAGTGCTGGTGCCATCCCTGCTGGGCATGCAGGGTCTTGGACTGGGTGTGTGGCACCCCTGTCCCTCTTTGCCCTCCTCAGGCTCTGGTTGGGTCTGGAGTACCTCAGTAGGCAGAGAACTAGCCTGCGTGATGAGGCAGATAGTCACTCTCTGCCACTGGGCCCCGGACCTCACATGGCCACAGCCTGCTCCTGCCTATTTGGTGATCCTGGTGGCTGGGTGGCTGAATAGCTCCTTAAGGATTCCCCAGTTTAGAAGCCAGCTAGAGGAGGACAGCTCCTTGAGAAATAGAGTGGGGCCCATACCATCCCTAATGTGCCCTCACTCTCACCTCTTTTTCTGCCTAGTCTCCCCTGTCTGTTGTCCCCTCCAGTCCCACTCAAGCCAGGGTGTTCCAGGGTCCCCCAGGCCACCTCCAATCCATCTGAGCATGTGTGCTGGCCTCAGTCGGGCCAGATCACAGTGGGTTCTAGCCTGGCCTGGGTGGACCTGAGCTCTGCAGGCTGCCCTGAGCATAGAAGCAGGGCTGGGCCATGACTTGGCAGCCATGGGGTCTGGTGGGCAGGCAGAGATTGAGGGCAGGGCCTGGCAGGCTAGGGACACCAGCATGGCCTCTTCCCCATCCCTACCCACAAGCCCAGCCGGGTTCCTGAGGGCATTATCATTAATATATTATTATAGCCTGCAGAATTGGCACAGAGCTTGTGAGTGATTTATTTAGCCTGTGGCTTTATCGATTAGGGCCAACTTTCCACAGTGGGAGACCAGGCACCACCTCGGCCTCCAGGAATGTCCAGTGGAGAGGGGTGGCCTCCTGATGAACACCTCTGAGACTCTATACCTTCCACCCCTGCCAAAGGCTCCTCTTGTGAGGTGGGGGCTGCCGTGGTTTAAGGGGCAGCCCCCAACCCAGGAAACCTGAAAAGAGTTCAAGCATTACCAAGCTTTTCCAGTGAGCCATGTGCCTGCTGGTGGCAGGAGGCTGGCGATGCACTCGCTGGGGTGGGCTCTGGTGTGGGTGGATGAACCCTGCTGTTACCCCAGCCCTTCCTGCAAGACAGCTGGCTAGGGAGCTTGAGAAGACCTACAAGAGCTGGGTGGGCCCAGAACTTGCTTTCTGGGGTGGGTGCTTGGCTTAGGCTGCAGACTGCAGTGGCCCCAGGCCAGCTCTTTGTCTGAGCCCACCCAGTGATCCCCCCTGTCATCCTCAGATGGTACCGGGGCATGGAGTCTGGGTGTCCCCACCTGCCATTCAGTCCTCCAGGGCCATCTAATCTGTAGGTTCTGAGTTGCAACACAAGTCTTGAGAGCGGCCACCTCTCTGTCCACACTCCCATGGGCAATTGGGGTTCTCTCATTGTCTCTCTTGGGCTGGGGACAAGCAAGAAAAGGGAACAATCAGAGGGAAAGGCCTTCAAAGGCACAGGATTCCTGAGGGGACTGGGGCTCCCTCTCCCTGCCACTGGAAAGACAGGGACTTGGTTGGGATAAGGTTAATTCCTGGGGTCTCCTTGATCACAGACCCTAGAACCTTTTGGCCTGGCCTTCAATCACCAAGTTTTCCTTGGACCCAGAAGTTATCACAGGTACATCAAGGCCTTACCTGGCTATCAGGGTACAGCTCCCTTCCCTCTAAGAGGGTGTTCATGGCTTCCCCCAGCACAGAAGTCAGGGTGCTGAGGGGCAGAGTGACAGTGGAGGGGACACCTGGACCTGGACAGCTTCGAATGAGAACAAAGATCCCCCACTAGAGGTGCTGAGGCTAGGCTAGGACCACTCTAGGCAATTTGAACTGTCACAGTCTCCTGACTTGTACCCCTCTTCTTATAGGCCCAGGGCCTGACCAGGGACAGATGCACTCAATGTAGGACAAGAAGGGGTCATAGGAACCTGGCCTCACAACTCTAAGCGTGAGGCCACTGTGGAGGCTGGGGGTTGTCACAGAGTTGGAGAGAGATGGCTCTGAGGCATTACCAGTTTCACAGGGGGCCCTACCTTGGTAGCGGGGCTGTGCTTCTCAGTGTATATGGGGCAGGAGGTACAGAGGGAGGTAAATTTCAGTGACATGGGGACAGATATCCAAGAGATGGTAGGCCCAGGCAGCATGGACTTCCCAAAGATGGAAGGATCTCAAAAGTGGGGAATCTCTCAAGGAGAGCAGGTCAAACTCATGGACCTGGACCTCAGCACCTCCCTTGTTGCTTCTCCAGTAAACTTAACCATATGAGCTTTCTCAGGCCTCTAGTTTCATCCAGGCATGAGTCATAGGGGCTTGAGGTGTTCTGCCCTATGATGAAGTTTGTGTCACACCTGGGTCCCAAGATTGGATCTGGCCAAGAGTGGCCTTGAAAAGTGATTGTATTGCCTGGCATGTTTCTCTCTAGCAGGGCAGCAGCTGGGCTCCGGCCCCAAAATGCTGTCATTTTTCCTCTTGTCCCTTTTTATGACTAATAAAAGGGATTGTAAACCCCACACATGTACAAAGTGCACCCTATAAATGGCTCCTGGCAATAATGGCATTTGTAGCAGTGCTGCTTGGTCAAGCATGCTTGGGGGGGGGGGCTGACCCAGACATTCACAGCTTCTGGCCCACCCAGGGATAGAGGAACAAACTCAGTGAACCCCCGGCACATGTACAGCCCTGCCTAGGAGATCTTGGGGAGGAGACTAGAAGAGGCTTCTTTCTATGGCCACCTTGCCCTGGCCTCCATTTCCCAGGCCCTTTCCCCATGCCCAGACATCCTTCCAAGACATGGCTCTGGGTTCAGGATGCCAGTGGCCTCTGTTGCCAGCCTCCTGAGAGTAAGCATGTGGGGGTGGGGAGGGCAGGGCTGTAGTTCCTCCTCATCTTTCTCTTCATGGTGCGTTCTTAAGCCTGGGGTCTCAGTCTCCCCATCTGACTATCAGGTGTCTGGCTTACAAGGGCCAAGGGAAGCCCATTGTTGTACCCTTTTCCCCTTTCTTGTTTTGTTTTGTTTTGTTTTGTTTTGGTGGAACCAGGGATTGAACTCAGGCTCTCGTGCTTGCCAGGGAAGCACTTATTCCACTAAGCCATCTCCCTGGCCCCCCCTTTCCCCTTTCTCACTCCGTCCTGAAGGTACATGCAGTGATGGCCCTGTGCCACTGCCGCAAACTACCAAGCCAGGACAAGGGGCTGTTAAGGTCTGGGGCTGTGGATGAGATGGGAGGTGGGAGGAGGCCTCAGCAAGGTCCTGGGCCATGGTCATCTCCTGTCCAAAGTCCCACAGGAAGGCTTTGGGGATTAACTCCTGTTTTCCCTTCTCCCCGACAGGCTCTGTCTCGCAAAGGTGGCCTAGGAAGACACCTGTCACCTTTTAAGGTTAATTTCCTATGAAGATTCTTCTGTTCGCAGAATGCTCAGTGGAATGTGCTGTTGACTAATCCCATCTTGCGAAGCCAACAGGCGCCAGCTGTGCTCAGCGAGAGTGACAGGTGGAAGTGATCTGCCTGGGGCTGCACACCCATGCAGGCTCTTACGCTGTCCTTGTATCCTGGTACGTTGAGAAAGAGGCAAGAGGCCTGCAGTGTGTTCTTTGAACAGAACGAAATCTTTTCCTTTCAATAAAATTCTTGGGAAGAATCGGTAACTGCCATTTTTCAGAAGCATCACCTTTCTCAGAATAGCTCCAACACAGTTATTCTGTAGACACAAATGTGCTGCTTTGTATGTGGTCCCAGAACAGGGTTTAATGGGGATGCCAAACAACAGGTTTTCAGAGAGGAAAATGCCCATGTATTCTGTTTGCCAATTACTGTGGTGTAAAGATTGCTATCATGTCTAATTATTAAGCTGTTGTAGCCTTACCAGGTGGATACAGAGCGCAGTGAGAGGATGGGGTGTTTGCAGCCTACACCAGCACATGAGGAGTCCTTGGGGGACTGCATGGCTCTCCTGTCTCCCCACAGGTCGAACTCCCAAGTAGCACGATCAGCCCTGGATCTCTTACTTGCTTCTCCTCTCCTGACCCCTGAGCCTCATTTACTTCCCACCAAGATGTCCATCCTGAGTGGGGTCCTCCAGATGCCCTCCCCTTGGCAGGCTCCCATGGAAGAACAAGGAACATACTACGTATCATGGCAAGAGGATTGCTGCAAGTGTGAGGCCATCGTGGGCTGCACAGTGAGTTCAAGGCCAGCCTGAACTACACTGGGAGAGCCTGTCATATAAAGAAAAGCAGCCTGATTCAATGAGCTCAAATGTAGGAAGGGATTCCCCGGGAATTGATACTTCCAATGTACTCCTAGTTTTTTAAAAAAATATTTTTTAAAAATTTATTTATGTGTGTGTGTGTGTGTGTGTGTGTGTGGCCAGCTCACCCCACCAGGGGGCGGGGCTGGCTGACGTGGTGCTGGGGGATTGAACCGTGGTCCCTGTGCTTTGCTAAGCTTGTTCTAAGTAGGTGTTTTAGACCACTGAGCCATCTCACCAGCCCTGTACTCCTAGTTTTGTAGAGTAGAGCTCCAGACCTTAGACACCTTCCTTGCTCTGTAGAGCAGGACTAGGACTTTATTTTTGTTTATTTATTTTGGGGGAACCAGGGATTGAACTCAGACCCTTGCGTTTACCAGGCAAGTACTTATTCTTCTGAGCTATCTCCCCAGCCCATTGGATCAGGACTTTAGACATGGGCTGTAGAATGGTTGGCCAGGTGGTTGCAGGGTCCCCGACCCAAGCTGTCTCACAGCTGTCACTGGATGGCCCTATTGGTTTGCTTCTCCTAGAGGGCTGCAGGCAGAGTGAGGACTCTAAGGGGCTGTGGTCTGGCCCCCCACTTCACTCTACCACAACCTTGTCTGCTTACCCAGTCTAGAGAACAGTGGCTCTCACTCTTGCCTGCCTTGGCCTCATCTGGCTTCAAGGAGGTGGGCACCCATGGAGTCTGGGGTGATCTGGCGTGCTGCCTTCCAGTTAGTGCCTGGCATGGTGTCACACATCTATGATCACTTTGTGCACCCAGGACAGAGACCGTGGAAAGCAAGGACACACCTCAGAGGAGGTAGCTGTGACTGAGGTGCTGGGAGAAGGGGCAGGCAACACCTATGCTGGCGGCCATCCCCACTTGGCTTGGGCGGCTTCCTTCCCTTTCTGCTGCTGCTCCTATACCCAGCTTCCATCACCCTATACCTCGGCTGTTACAGCTGCCCCTGCCTCCAGCTGCCCCAACCCTGGGCTTCATGCATAGTAGGCACCCTCTGCATGCCGCAGCGCTATTAGAGTCCCGTTCTTGAAATAGCAGAGGTCAGTGGTCCAGGACCCCACACTATAGGCCCTCATGCACAGTTCTCCAGGGTCAGTGCTGAAGGGTACCAGTTCTCAATGGGAGCTACAAGCTGGCCCTCAGGTACAGATGGCTTTTCTCCTCTGATGTGCTTATTGAAAGAGAACACAAGGGGAGAGTGCCAGGCAGGGACCCAGGAGCATCAGCGTGCCCTATTTTGAGCCTGGCCTGGTTAGACGTGGCTTTGCATCTTGCATTGCTGTGACTGGTTGGGCTCAGTGAGCAGCCGAGCCAAGCAACCTGTCTATGGGATGGACCCTGAAAGAGGGCAGGGTCGAGAACACCCTGGGCCCAGAGGTTGTGGTACAGCATCAGCCCAGCTGCAGTCATCTGTCCAAACAGGTAGGATAAGCAGGACAAGGGCCAAGAGAAACCAGCTGGTATTCAGACTTCAGAGGGCTACAGAACTGCTGTCACATATGTTCTTGAGACTATGAGCTGCTTCAATGAGGCACTGTGGATGGCAGGGTAGGCTTGGGCATCAGGCTCTGATGTAGGGATATCCTGGTCAAAAGCTGGATTTGTGAGAAACACTACCCACTGGCTAGCCAGGATCATCTAGATACCAGGAGGAAGCTTCTACCCAAACCAGTTCCCAACAGAGTGTCTTCCAGCGATGGATGGCCCAGATCTTCCGTGTTCAGCAAGGCCCCAGCTCCAGAGTCTCTGAAAAGTGGCTAGTTCAATTTAAATTTGATGTAAATAGGTCAGAGTAGCCACCTCAGGATGATAGCCAAGAAGTGGCCCAAACAGATGCTGGTGCTGCTCTTTATCTAGTCCCCAGGTAAAAGGCAGGATGCCCAGTTACATCTGAATCCGAGGAAAACACCAAAGCTTAATAAGAGCTGGGCTACGCCCTTGTGGACACATATTCATATTGACTAATTAGAGATTCTAAAATCTGAAATTCAGATTTTCCAAAACTCCTGTGTTTTTCCTGGTAAATCTGACTATCCTACCAGGTACACGTACTCTGTATTCACAAGACAGGCAGTACCCAGACCAGCCATGCAGTGGTGGGAGGCGCCTGGAGGTCCTAGAGACAAATAGTGCATTGGCCAAGTCCATGAGGCTGGTGGGCCTGCCTGCTCTGGCTCCTGTGCCAGCACTACACCCTCGCCTCTAAGGAGCACCTATGGCAGGGCTACCGCATGGGGATGGATCACCTCCTACTCCCCCTTCTCCATGTGCCTTTCCCCTTCCAGCAGCCACTGAAACTGGGAGTCTCCTGGGCTTTGCACAGATGCTTCATCTGTACTGCTGTGTGGAAGCCCACTTGGAGACCAGACGCACCAGCGTCACACAGGACCTAGAGCTGGGCATGTCTTCATTCCTGCCTGGACTGGGCCAGGAGGTAGCTGAGTGTCAACTCCAGCAGGCATCCACATGGGAGCTGGTGTCTTGCTTGCTTTAGCTCCCCTACTGATTCTGAGAGATCGGGCAGGCTGTGTGGCCACTGCTCAGCCCTCCGGGTGGGAGCATTGAGCTCCCCACCACCTATGCCAGGTCTTTTGTCTAAGTAGCTCTTAGGGTATGTGGAAACTTACAGCAAGAGGGACTCAGGAGACAGTGAACCCTGAACATCGATTGCTGTCGGCTGCTCAAGCGCAGCTGCCTAGGGAGAGCAATAGGCCGGCGCTGTGGAGAGCCCTTCCTGGTTCTCTTCTCTGTCCAAGAAGTTTATATTTGTAATCCCAAGGATAAATTATTGAAATCTCATCAAGTTAATTTTAATCTACCACTTCCAGTGCAACCCAAGACCAGAACAAAGACACTAAAACATATTTATAATTATGGAGAGCCAAGGGGTCCTAAGTCTAGCCACAAAGATGGCTATCCAGAATACAGGCCATTATTCAAAAGGGAACCCAGCTTTTATTTATTTGTGAAGAGGGGAGTGACTTGAGGATGAGTGACTGAGAGTGGAGGGAAGTAGAGGCCTGTATTTACCTCTGCCATATTCAGAGAGAAGGATATGCAGAAGGAGTAATTTGCATTACACTATTGAGATAGTATCTAATATTTTGGGGTCTGGTGCTTCAGCTCTGATGTGTAATCTTTCAGGCCCCAGGAAGTCACAGCCTCTATCTCGAGATTTGACTCCAGCCCACAGCATGGAGTACTGGCTCTTCGTCCTGTCTCGACCTGGCTCATAGTAATGAGCTGCAGGTAGGAGTTACCAGGGAAACGTGTGTGCCATCTTCAAAGACTACCACTAGCACCTCAGTTAGAGCAATATGCATTGCTTAAAGCCAATTGGAGCGATAATGAAAAGTCCTAGTCAGCTCTGGACATATCAATACAAGGAAATAGGGTCAGGATCAGCCAAAATGGAGGCAATTGCTCTTTTTTCAAGGACAACCGCTCAGGTAGTCCTCTTCCACACTGAGTCCTGAGGGTCTCTACCTGCTGGGGTATCTGGACTCTGGTGAACGTGATAGCTGGAGCGCCCTGCTGGTGGAAGCAATTCTTCATGGGCATTCTCCCTGTGACATCCTTGCCCACCTGCCACCTTCTAAGGCCCAGGAGAGCATTGCTACACTAGGCACAGTCCCTGCTGCTAGCATCAGGGATACTGCCAAGATCTGGGAGGTGGAGGCCATGGGCCCAATGTGCAGAAACAAAGCACACTGTTGAGGGCTTGTCTGGGGCCAGAGCTAAGGCCAAGACAAGGAGGAGGGCAACCGGTCTGGCCTGGAGCTGTAGAGGGACTCTCGGCATCTCTAGCTCATCTTCCTGGTCCTGAGGAGGATGTGTAGACTCTTGGGAGCTGAGAGTCCCCTGAAAAGCGAAGGGAAGACACAAAATTCTGAGCCTGGCTGATTCTCCTTTCCTTGCTTCTGTTCCCCATTGCCATCTTCCTCTTGGGCTTCTTGGGTCCTTGGGCCCTCAGATGCAGAACAGTGTCACCAGCCTCATCTCAGACACCTCCTGACACTTGGGCTTTACAGAAGTAGGTGTCTCCTGCCCCCAGCACATACCCAGCTGTTTGGCTGGAAGGTGGAAGAGGTTCTGCGTCACCTGCCTGAGTGGGGAGGATTCCTGAGTGTTGCCAGCTGAAAGTCTGCATGTGACTTATATGTAGGGACTGTACATGGTTACATTTAATGGAGGGCAGATGAACTGCAGCTCATACTAGCTCTTTGGCCCCAAACCAAGTGTAGGAAAGACAGCAGAGTGTGGGTCTTTTCCTCCATCAGATGAGTTTTCTTTTTTCAAAAGAAAAACAGTTCTAGGCTCTATCTTTCCTTATGCACTTTCCAGACAAGGGCCCTGCCTAGGCAGGGAGCCTCAGATTTTATTTTATTTATTTTTTGCAGTACCAGGGATTGAACTCAGGACCCTGCACTTGCCAGGCAAGTGCTTATTGTATTGAGTGATCTCCCTGGCAGGAGCCCCAGATTATACCTCCTCAGGCTCCAGGCAGATGGGTCTGTGACCTCTGTTTGGGACCGCACCCTTCCTTACAAAGCACCCGGGGCTATGTCCTGGAACTGCACCCTATAACTTCTTCCTAGGAGATGGGAGGTTGGGAGGCTGTGTGTCAGTTAGGTCTTTGGATTCCCTGCCCAGCTCTTGTGGGGGCCCACAGGTGGGGCAGGTGGACAGGCAGCCTAGTGGAGGAGGGCCTAAGGAGCTCTTGGCCAATGGCCTGCAGCTGGGCTGGCAGGGACATCTTTGGAAGGGGCTTACCTCAGACTCCTGGCCATAACTGCAGACCAGCTTGCAAGACCTGGGGCTACTGTTCTCTGCCACCCACTTCCTGCCCAAGGCCTCATGCACCTAGGTCATAGACTCCCCTTCTATGCCCTCCTTCATCCTGGTTCACACTTTATAAGATGCCCATGGTCCTGGTACTTCCATTAGTGTCAAAACAGTTGTTAGGCCATATACTCTCCTGTAGAAATAAAAGGACCTCTCCCACAGACAACAGGCCTCTGCAAGTATAGCTTTAGGATGCATGTTAGGGGACCAGCCTCCCTGACCCTATTTAGTAGGAGTCCCCAGGAACAGGGAGTGCTCAGTGACTCCAAGAGCTCTATCTCTCTTGGGGCAGCAAAGGCATGTCTGAGGCTGGTGGTCACTTGTGAGGCCCAGATCCTGGAGCTCCACCTTTCTCTGTGCAGTGAGGACCTGGGCCTGCCTGCCTGGCAGTGGTGCCCATCAGCCCTGCTTCATACAGAGAGCACTTTACCATCGGGGGTAGGTGGTGAGCCTTGTTACCTGGGGGCCCAAGAGTTGCCAGGGGAGGCTCAGGAGGGCATCGGAAGGTGGTGTGAGCAGAAAGCTTTGACTTCCAAATGGACAAGGGCTGAGTGCAGGCAGGCCCCCAGGCTCCCAGTCAGCCCCTTTATCCAGCACTTCAAGCTTCCTCATTTGATCTGCCTGGTCTCTTGGACCTCGCTGGCCAGTGATATCAGAGGGCAGCCCCAATCTTATCTTCTCAATCTCCACCCTACCCTCCAGCTTTTGTAAACTTCAGGAGCATAAATGGCCGCAGCACAGCGGGGACGCCCTGAGAGGCCCCAAGGAAACCTCTTGCACCCTCTTCCTTTCTCTCATGGTACCCTAACTCATGGCGTCTCAGACCACTTTCCTATCCCCAGAAAGATGCCAAAGAGGGAAGATGGAATGACAGAGCCCTCTCTTGACAGGGCTGCCAGGCTGAGAAATTGGCCTGATGCTCCTACATCAGAGCCCAGTTCCCGGCTAAGAGGTCCCCCTGCTAGGTGCAAGCACAACCACTACTGCTGTCAACTTCTCCTTATTAGAACAAGCAGGGTCATCCTGCATGCTTAGTCCCTGCCTGGTGCCCATGGTGTGCTGTCCTGGGGGGCAATAAGGAGGAGCAGTGGGAAGAGAATAGGATGGGAGCTGAACTCCAGTCTGGGGCGCAGGTTCAGAATGGGAAGGGCGGCCAGTAGGGGACCATTCCTGGTGGCCAGGTATGGGGCAGGTGGATGCTGGCATCCTAGGGGAGTCTCTACAGAGCAGGGCTGAAGGAAAAGAGGAGACCCGGGTTTTGGGGGGTCACATCTGCTGGGGGTTTGGTACCCTCTCTGCCTTTGCTCCACATATGGGAAACTGAGATCCCAGCAAGGCTAGCACAGGGAGGCTACCTTGCCATGGTGCATTTTTGTTTCTGTTTTTCCTGGACTCCCTGACCAGGACTCAGAGCAGGTGGGCAGGTGAGCAGGTGGGCATCCCACCTGTGCTGCAGTCCGCATCACAGTCCCGGCCCCTCCAGCAACCGCCCTGCCCTGCGGGAGTGGGGCCGGGAGACAGAGATGCTTGCTCAGAAGCCCAGTGCTAGGGCAGGCAGCGCCAAGTATTCCAGGAAGCGCCCTTCAGAAGCAGCCAAGTTGCACAGGGCTGGCTCCGTGGCCCTAGCTGGATGGACCAAGGAAAGCAAACATGGGAAGCGGGAAGCAGTTGAAAGTGAGAAACTTTAGCAAGTGAGAGTGCCTGCAAGAGGCCAAGGGCCTCCAAGAGAGAAACATCACGTGCAGAGCATGAACGTGGCCTGCCAGGCCACCCGCTGGCAGTGCGTTCTTTCCATCCACCGCAGCTGCTCCTCGCCACCCCACTCCCTGGGATATGTCCCCCAGCCCTCCCTCTTTGTTTCCCACCAGGCAAGGCCCACCAACTCCAGCAGAGGAGACCATGGCAGGAAGGGCCTGGAGGTGACTTAATTCATACATGGATTATTCTGGAGTGTCCCTCCCAGCTTCTCCAGGGAGGGGTCTGTCAGCCCTCTACTGCCTGGGTGTCCCCCAAGGGCCTCCTCAGGGCAAGACTATTTCCAGCCTCAGAGCTCACTGTTGTCCCTGGAGGCAGGGAGTTCGGGCACCAGAGACAGCTGGACAGCTAGGTGCTGAAGTCCCCGGGAAGGGCAGGGCTGAGAGCTGACAGTAAAGTGACAGGGCAGCTGGCTGGCTCAAGTTTCCTGGCTCTCTCAGCCCTCCCTCTCTCGCCCGGCGGGCCCCCTCCAACACTCACAGCCTGCACCCTCCACAGAGCCAGTGTGCAGGCCGAGGAGAGGGGTCCTCCGTGTAGTTCACCACATGCACTGTGCCCAGACCCAGTGCGACCTTAGTGGATTGCACCAGGAACTTAGCTCCTCCCTGAGGACCCACCAATCGTTCAGCCACAGAGACCACCACATTCTCCACAGCTCGGGCCAGGAGGGCATGGTGGGTGAGAATTAGTGGCCCTGATCTTCGCTGCTTTCCATGCTGGACTCCTTCTGCACCCAGTTCTGCTTCATGAAGGGGATGTCCCAATTGTCCCTTCCTGCCCAGCTGTCCCCACTGGTCATGATGATGGCAAGTGGCACCTCCAGCTGCTGTGCCCTTGGCCTGGGCTCACTGCAGGTACCACTGCCAACCTCTATGCTACTCTTGAGCCCCTGCCGCAGAGCAAATGAGTGTAGTCAGGAGGCAGTTGGCCTTGTTTGGGCCTGTCCACTACAGGGCCACCTGTGCACCCAGGGGAGGCCAATCAGAACAGCCATATGAACAGGCACGCGGGTTACAGGATAGGGCTATTTCCAGCTCTGGTATGAGTTTTCCTATCCTCTTCCCAATGAGGAAGGGAATGTAGACATACTGCCTAATAGGCGCCTGCTAGGCGCCCAAGACCCCAAAAAGGGCAAGAGGAGGGGGGGAAGAGAGTTCACCAGGCCTGTCCAGCTCTTTCTGCTCATGAGCTCACAAGTTTCGGCCCTTGGGCAGCTTTGAGCCCCCCTCCCCCGCCCCTTCCTGGTCTTATCAAGGCCTTAAACCTTGTTCTGGGAGCTGGCATCTCCTTCAGTGCTCATACCCTGGGGGTGGGCAGAGGTGATGGGGCACTTCATTCCATGGTCACTTGCCATCCTTCTTGACCCAGGGCTGGAGGGCCTCTCACCATGCGAGCTCCTAGGTGTGCTCAGACCCTCCTGGTGGCCACTCGTGTGCCTTGGCTTACCTAAACACTGGTGCCTACACCATGCAGGCCTGGCCTTGGAGCTAAGTGCACCAGGTCTTGGAGGACAAATTAAATCCCTACTAATGGGCTGCCAGGACTGCCAGCACAGGAGAAGTTGGAGCTACAGAGTGTTTTGGAGGTGGGGGAGGGGGACAAGGGGAGTGGCCTCTATGACATGCACTAGCAGGCTATGCACACACAGCTCTTCCCAGGCTCCTGGAAAGTGATGGCAATAAACCTGCCCTCCACTCAGTCTCCCTGCTCTTATGCTCTCTCTTCCACCCTAGAAAGCCAGAGGAGCCAGCATTGCCCGTGGGCTCTTCTTGCGCAGTCTCTGACTGAGATGCTCACAGCTTCTAAGCCATAGCATGCACTTATAGGGGAATGGGGGAGGGGGGATTGGTGGCGAAAAAGATCAAAGGGAGCCGGATGGAGCGTGCCAGCACAGCCAGTTTCCCTGGGTCAACTCATAAGCTTCCTAAAATATCTGGGCTCACTACGGGGCCCATGTCTACCACTACAGCCACGGGCCAAGTACAGGGACAGCACAGGCCACACACCTGGCTGCATGATCCTGGGGCTGGCTATACCCCCAAGAGGCTGTTTGCATAGCTAGAGAGGGCATGAGGTCCTGGGGCTGCCAGTGCGCCCAGCCCCCATTCTCCTAGGGCAACACCGACATTTGGGATTTTATTCTCTAGATTTCCCAAATCCTTCAGGGGCTCCTCAATGCTGTGATGGTCCCTTCCTGACTGAGATGCTCATAGCTTCTAGGCCATACCTTCCTGCTACACTAGGCCCACCAAAGGAAGGTGTCCCAGCCATCAGGAGACACATGCTACAAAATCTTAAGGTGCGAGAGGGACCACAGCCTAGCTCTTTGTTATTATTATTATTATTATTATTATTATTATTATTATTTTAATGTATTTGGTACAGGGTCTCACTATGCAGCTCAGACTCATAGTGATCCTCCTGTTTTCAGCCTCCCCAGAGCTGGGATTACAGGCATGTGCCACCATGACCAGTATTGGTGGCCTGCTCAGTGCTCCCAGGGCAGGGCTGGCATAGCATGTGATGCCAGGGATCGCATCCTGGTCCCTGTGCTTGCCTAAGTAGGCAAGCTTAGCTCTTTTTTGAGGGGCAGATTGCTGAGTTTGTGGCAGGGCCCAGGAACCCTTGTCTAGGAAAGGGGAGGGGGGTCACAGCTCTGAGGCTGCAGTAGCCAACCTGCCCTATGTAGACTGGGATCTCTAAGACTGGTCCGGCAGCAGGGTCCTGTTAGAGAGGGATCCAGCCCAGCCTCCTACTTGGAGGCCACAGGCACAGGCCAGGTTCTCTGGGTCACCCCAGGTTGGTCAGCCTTGGGGCCCCAGGAATGCCCACTGTCCAGATATTCCTGTGCCAGAAGGTGGCTGCCCTGCCAAAGGCACCCAGGCTGAGCGTCTAGCCTGGCGGCTTCTAAACCAACCCCTGTGTAGTCTCTGTTCCTCAAATGGGGCCCACAGGGACAGTGCCTGAGGTGTTTTCCTGAAAAATATGTCAATAAGAGCTCATTTGAAAGGCACAGGAGGCTGGAGGCTCACAAGGGGAACTTGGGGACACTTATGGGGATGACTTATCACCTATATGCTCCATCTGCAGTGCCTGTAGGGACCCCATACCTTCGATACCTTGTCCTCAGGACTCTGTGTAGGGCTGAGGGGGTGTGCGGAGTGTATTTGGGGTCATTGGTCTGGGAAGAGGGTCTAAGGATCCTTCTGGGGCCAAGAAGCCTGAACCAGCAGACAGCATCGGCAGTGGGTGGGGAAGGAGCCCTGGCCAAGGGACTGCGTGGTGGTGGCGGGGGCTGTGGGGCCCGCCAGCCACAGAGGCAGAGCAGTCGGGTGGGCCAGAGCCTCAGGGTGATAAATGGCTTCCCTCGGAGCCAGGCGGCTTTGCCAGGGTCTCAGTCCTCTGAATTCAGTCTTGTTGACCCTGAGGCCCAGTAGGGGCTTTCAAACAGGGCTGCTTTGTGGGTGGACAGGGTGGTGATTTAGGGGGGTTATTGGGGTGGGGTTTGTACGTGCAGAGCTGGCACTGGGGACAGGAGGGGTGTCCAGAAGGTCCTGCCAGCCTGGGGAAAGCTCCGCTTTGGGGAGCTCTGGGTCCTGTAGCCCCAGGCATCTGAGCTCAGAGGGTTAAGACCCTGATGATGATGTTCTGTTAAAAAAAAAAAAAAAAAAAAGTAGGCTCTGCTGGCTCAGTTCTCAGTGCCCAAGGAGTCTGCAGGGAATGAGGGTGGGGAGGGGGGGCATGAAGAGAAGTACAAGAAGAGTCTGTCCTCAGGGCCCTACTGTGTCATGTAGGGACATGTCCTTTTCCCATCCTGGTGCTCCAAACCTAGAGGATATGGCAGACTGCGACTCCTGGGCCTCCCATAGCTACCACTCACTCCCAGCCCAGAGAATTTGTACTGGGGAGGCTGCGAGTGGAAGGGCCCTCAACCCCTACAACCTCACAGGTCCTCCCCACTAGCCACTTGGAGGTGGGGGGAGGTTAGAGCCAGCTGCACTTCCTCCAGAGTGTTCAGGATGAGGTGTTTCTATCCCTCTGGCTTTGGGATGTGTGGTTGGTGGGTGTCTGCCACCAGCGCAAGCCGCCCCCTACTCCTGGCATACCTTCATTCCCACAGTCCACAGCAGGCTCATCTCAAGGAGGACCATCTCCTGACCAACAGCGGGGGGCAGAACCTGAGTCTTGTGGGCACCTGGAGCCATGGGAGTAGGTGGCTGATGGCAGAGGCTGGCCCTGAAGCCCCCCTTGCCTGGGCCTAACTGGAGCTTCTTAGTTTGTATTCCTCCCATACACAGGGCCCTTGCAAACCAAGAGAAAGGAGGCTCATGGGTCCTGGGCGGTTGCTGGAGTTTGGGTAGGCTGGCCGCCTGCGTCTTTGGCTCCCAGGGACCCTTTGGCGCTGCAGGGCCGGGAAGGAAGCAGGCTGGGCCTGCCATGGAGCTTCTTGGACCTCACAGGGCCTGTGGCTCGCTCTAATTGCTCTTTCTAAGAAATCCCTCAAAATCTTTTGCAGGAAGGGAAGCCTGGGAGGAGAGGGCCAGGGGCCTCTTCCAGGCCTGCAGATGTATAACCAGCTTTGAGCAGCTCAGCACCAAACTCAGCAGCCTGGAGCCTTAGAACTTAGCTTCCTGAAACTGCAGACCCTGCTCCAGGCACAGGACACCCCAAATTGCACTGTAAGAGAGGCTCCTTCTCCTGCCACCTCTACCCCCACAGAGCCACCCAGCACGAATGGGCTGTATGGCTGCAGCAGCCCAGCCTGGAACTAGGAAGAGAGGAAAAAGTGACTGGGCAGGCAGGAAGCTAATCCATGATGCCCACACACACACATGTTTACCCACCAGGGCCTCGCCAGCCTGCGGGGCTGCTGGAAACCATGAGTTCGTCTAAGCAGAGCCACCCCCACCCCAGCCTGGCTCAGACACGGCTCCCTGGGGTACCCCCAGCACCTGCAGCTTGGGTGAGGCCACACGAAGGGCAGGGCAGTGGGCCCAGTGGCCTAGGGTGAGCAAGGCTGGGGCTGGCCATCTCAGGGGGCCCCAGAAGGCCAAGAGGGGGCCCTGCCCATGTCTCCTCCATCAGCCTGCATCCTGTGCGCCTAGCCAGGGACCCCATTAGCCAAGGGGTACATAGAACACAAGGGCTTCTGGCAGCTTCTGCTTCCCTTGGCTCCTCAGAGGCCCCATCCCACCCTGCCTACTGGCTCCTTTCTCCAACCTGTACTTTCCAGGACATTTGTCCCCACACGAATGATTTAGCACCTTGGTCACCAGCTCCCTCTGCCCTCTTGCTGTGTCCACTAAGGGCCCAGTGCCACTTTTGGAAGTCCTGCTTGCTGCTGGGGAGCAGCTAGAAAACTTTCTCAGTGTGAGGGACTTGGAGGACAGCCATCCTCATGGGGCTGGTGCATTGCTAGCTTTTGGAAAGCATCCGGAGAAGAGGTGGTCTAGGGCCCTTACAATCCAGACCCGGAGGGCAGCTAGGAAAGACCCCTGGGTTCAAAGGAGCCTTGGTGGAGATTCTGATGCTCCATAGGGACTTGGGTGAGTGGTGCTCACCCACAGGTGACCCATGCTCTGAAGTCACCTGTAGAACAGAGACCAGAATTCAAGGAATTCTGTCCCCCATGGGGACAGCTTCAGGGAAGGCTAAGACTCTGAACCAAGTGGTGCTGAGAGCCACACAGTCCCCTGGGAGGGGAAAGGCAATGGCTGAGGCCACTGGTCTACCATGAAAACACAGCTCTGACCTTAGGCCAGCAGCCTGTGGACTGGGTGAACGTGAGGGCCACCATGGGGCCAGTCGGCTTCAGAGAGCCCGTAGCACTGTATGCTGACCCCTGGGTAGCTCCAGATCACAGAAGGCAGAATCTTGCTATGCTTGGTGACAGCTCAGGGTGTGGGTGGCTTCTGCCTCAGAGCCTCACCAGCTTTCTGCCAGGAGGTCATCTGGCCCTGTCCTACTTCTGTCAAGTAGCCTGTGCTCTCCATACAGGTGTTATTCTCCTGTCAGGAAAGGGACAGGGATCATCCTTTCTCTTTGCCTCCTGTGAACATCAGTCACCCTGCCCAGGATACCTGGGGACCTGGGCCCTTTAGAGGCTCCATAATCCTGCGCATCACATGTAGTTGCAGCATGCTTCTGCTTCCCACTGACTCAGCCCCAAGCCTGGTCCCTCCCATCCCTCCTACCACAGTGGACTGAGCCCAGGTATCACTGTGGGTCCTTCTCAGGGACAAGCATCTTGACCCTAGCTCCGGAGAGACCTATGGCAGGGGTTACAGGGCGCTGTAGGAATGGCGGTGGAGCAGGTACACTTCCTGCTTCCTAGGAGCTAACAGGGTCTCTGGGAAAAAGCTGCAAGGGCAGCAAGAACCTTCCACTGTGAATATGCTGAAAGGGGGCAGCTCAGACATCCATGGTGCCCAGATGGGCAGGGAGACCCCTGGAGCAGGTATGTGAGCTGTGGGGCATCAAGGCCCAAAAGCCTTGCATGGGCAGGTGTTCACATGGACAAAGGCAAAGAAGGGAGATGCAGAGACATAAGTGTGGTTAGCCAGTAGCATCTGCCCTGCTCACATCCTAGGTAGAAGCAAGAGTTCAACCCTTGCCATAGATGCCCTGCCCAAATGTAGGACATCAGGAAGTGAGAGACACCCAGAACTGCCTCCCCTCAGAGAAAGGAGGTCCTTGCCACAGAATTTTGTGCTGATTCAGCCATAATTGGGTCTAATCAGTGTGCCTTAATGGCCAGGGCGGCAAGTACCAAGAAGGTAGGAACAATGGCCTCAGGAAGCCCTAGAGCTGGGGTGTACTGGTCTTGAGTTGGACAGGATGGTACTCTTTCTGTGTGTGTGTGTATGTGTGTGTGTGTGTGTGTGTGTGTGACCAGCCATTCTGATTTGCAGCTCAAAGAGTGTCACGGGGGGCTCTGGGGGACCTAGATCCCTAGGGAAGACATTGGCCTGGTTGGTGTTCTAGGGTCCTTCTCCTCGGAACTCTCTATGACTTGTCACCTCACTAGGCTGTGGCCTGGCCTGCAAATCCTGCTCTAATGGGGAGCTCTCAGACCTTCCTGGTCACCAACTCCAGGAATCCAGACTCCCTGGGCCTGTGACACATTCTTTGCCCAAGGCCAGGCGCTGACACGTGACCTGCACTTCAGGGATCTAAAGTTCTTTCTCACAGGGGTCTAACCCACTCTGCAGGCTTCGAGTTCTGCAAGTCCAGGAACCTGGGCATGGACCCAGGCCTTCTCAGGGAGGAGGCTATGGCCCCCATGGCCTCCATGGGCTGGACCACCGCATGGGACCCTGAAGGCTACACGAAGACCACCACCAACCCTCCCTGATCAGCTTGGCCTGGTTGTCTTTGGATAGCCTTATGTGGAAGCCAGTTGTGTCATGGAAAGGCTCCAGAGATTGCAACCAGGCCTCCTAGACCCTAGGACTCCCTCTGACCACTGAATGCCAGGGGATCTTACTCTTTAAGGCAGCCCTAGAGCTAAGCTGCCTCTGGCCACTGCCCAGCACTAAAGCAGATGAGACTCGCAGGCCCCCAGGCCTCCCTTCCTTCTTGCTGGAAGCCCCTCAGCTCTTGCCTCCTCCCTGGCTACTCATGGCACTGCCCCTTGGTAATCTTCTGCCATCTGCCTGCATCCTTCGCCCAGCTGAGCACCTCTCACCCATTGTCTGTGGCAGGCCCTGCCAGGCACCTGCTCCAGCTCTCAGTCCAGCTGTATAAAGAACGCGGTCAGTGCCTTTGCAGGGTCCTCAGCCTCACTTGGGTCCAGTGAGATACTCCCAGCATCCTCTCCCAGCCCCCCACTCCCACCCTGCATGTCCTCAGTGCCCTCTCGGCCCTGCTCAGCCTGGGCCCTCTGTCCAGCTACAAGCTGCTCACAGCAGGGCAGGCAAACCTCAGCCTAACCCCAGATTCCAGGCATGGGGCTGGCTGCTGGCTGCAGAGATAAATCGAGGAAGTCTCCCTTGGCTCTGGCCCCGACCAGCCCCCTGCAGCGGGCAGGCGAGGGAAAGGAGAGACCCCAAAGGCCTGTTTGCTGTCCCAGCTGGGCTCGCCGTGCGCCCCTGCCTCTGCCCTGGCTCTGGCCCCATCAGATCTGAGGACATAAGTCCATGGGGGCCCATCCGGTGCTCTGGCCTGGGGGTGGGGAAGGAGACAGAGCTACTCCAAGCACTGCGGAGGTGGCTTCCAGCCCCTAGCTTCCAGGGATCTCCAGGGTGTACCTACTCCTCAGCCCAGCCAAACCCAGTCATCTTCTATAGAAGAGGCTTCAGGAAGAGCAGTTTAGCCCTTTCCTCTACCATGGTGAGACCTTCAAGAGAGGAAGGAGCTTGGACAGCTTGAACCAGGAGGCAGGAGCATGGCCAAGCCCCCCAGGATCCCTGCCACCACTCACTGGGAGCTTCTGTGTCCCTGCGCTCACCTGCCAGGGAAAGCTCATGGTATCAAACACCTGTGATCAGCGCTCTAACTTGTCCGAGATCCCTGTGCCCACCCAGCCCTGGACCTCGTCCTGCCCCCTCCTCCTGCAACTTACTATATGACGAGACTCTGGCTTTGGGTTTCTCAGAGTGACTTCCTGGCCTATTGGTGAACTGGGGACATCCCCTAGGCCATCAGTGCCAGGGCCCATGTCCTCTCTGGAGCACCTAGCCTTGCAGCCAGGGAGGTGACATGGCCAGCAGGCGAGGAGGACAAGGGATGCCTCTGCTTTAGAGGTCAGGAGAGTTGGAGTCCTTGGGCCTACCGTGCTGCAGGGTTCTGGGAGCGCGGCAGGACTCCTTTTTCTACAGCTTCTTGTCAGCCCCGTGGGGGTCTCAGTGTCCAGCCTTCTGGAAGACCCTCCTCCCATGGCTTTGGTTTTAGGTGCTCACGTGCTGGCGGTACGGACGTGGACTCAGTGTAGCACCCTGTGTTCTCAAAGTCTTTAGCCAAGATGAAAGCTGCAGGCAGGGCCGTGGAGCCCTGAGGCCCAGGCCCCAGTTGGGAGCTCAGTGTGAGGCCAGATACAGGGCTCCTTCTGGGCTGGCTGGAGCACGGGTGGGGCCAAGATCAGGGAGCCTTTGTGGGCATGACAGGAATTCTGACAGAAGGGAAGGAAGCAGAGGTGGGGGCAGCAGTCCTCTCGCTGTGACTGGGGTAGCTGAACTGGACCTGGAATAAGGCACTCTCCTCAGGTCCTCCAGGAGAAGGAGGACCCCAACTTTGGGGGCAGCAGGGAGGGGACTTTAGTCACTTCCTGCCTGCACCCCCAGAAGCCCCACCTCAGTGGGCAAATGGGTGTCATGCTGACCACTGACCTCACGGGGGCGCAGGAGACAACAACATTTCCGCCCAGTGGCAAGGAAATCAACTGCTCTGAGCCTCAGAGATTGAGCTAGCTCTGGGAGGCTCCTCCATCCTGCCATGCTTGCCGATGAGCACCCCGAAGCCTGCAGTCCCTCTTGCCTCTGACCATCTTTCACCCCCCTCCAGCTGTCTCTACCTCTCCAGGGCCAGGCTTTGGAGATGATGATCTTAGGCCCAAGACAAGATGCCCTCCCTGGTCAGTCTGTACATTTGGGGGCAGCAGCGGGGTGGCATGGGGGGCAGGGGGATTGCAGCTGGGGCTCAGGGTCACAAGCAGCGAAAGGGAGCTGGGAGAACTGGAAAAAGTTCGGAAGGAGGAGAAAAACTTCTGAGGAGGAGACACCAACGAACGCTGTTGGTGTCCAGGACCTGAGGGCTCTCTGGAGGCCGGCTGTAGGAGTGGGGGTGGTGCATCCGGGAAGGCAGGGTGGGGGTGCGGGTGGGGGAGGGTGATGGCAAGACTCAATGGCAGAACTTCGGGACAAGTGGGGAAGGGACAGACCGGCCAGGGGGTCCAGGGAGGTTTAGGAGGTAGGTGCATGGGGGTGTGTTACACAGGAACAGTGTGGGGGTCAGCAAGGGCACTCACCCAGGGACTCTTTAGAAGAGGCTGAGGGCAACTGAATAGAGCTAGCTAGAGATACCCTTTTGGGCCTGTGACAGAGATGAACTGTGACCCTCCCTTCCCAGCACTGGGGGCCACGGAGGGCTGCTGAACAACAGCCGTCTAGCCAGGTGCCACATGGGAAAGTAGAATCATCTACCTTTCTCTTCCAGGTCTCAAAGAAGCTCCAAGGACCATATGCCAGGTCTGGCCTGCCCAGGGGAGCCAGCTCCCTCACCACTGCTGGGCCTGTTGCTCAAGTGTCCTACTACTGCAGGACAGTCCCTAATCCTTTCCTCCCAGCAGTGGCCGAGCTCTGGGCTGAGGTGACATTCCCAAGAGCCATGGAAGTTTGCATAGCAAGTGACAGGAGCAAGACCAGAGGCAAGGAGGGACTTGGAGGATCAGATAGGGTCAGCCTTGGGCCTGACCCCACATCACCACTCCCAGACCTCACGTTCTCCACCAGCCCACAGCAACAGCTTTCTTCTCTTCTCAGAAGGTCTGCCCCGAAGCAGATGTGGCACAGCTGTGACCTAAAGGTACCAATAGCTTCTGGCTTTTCAGCCTCTGCCACCTGCGGGGACAGAACAGTGGAGAGAAACTGAAGTTAAAGAATGCCAGTGGCAATGCGTGGGTCAGAGCCCACATCCAGATCTCTGAATCACTAGAATCACCTCCAGGTTATGTATCTGAGACAAAGAAGTGTTCACTCCTGGCATGTCTTCCCAGGCCTCAGTTTCCCCATGGACTCTCAGCTCCTGAATTGCCAGAGGTGACATTCATGATCCCAGCCCTGCAGGGAATTGAGGCAGGACCCAGTGGTAGAGGGAGAAGATCTACTTTTCTGAGGGCACCTGGGCTCCCCAGCCTGGTGGTTTGATGTGAGAGGGGGATGGCTTGAGTTTGGTTCCAATGCAGCCAGGGGCCTACAGGGTTCTAGTCTTTTCCATTCTGCCTCTTTCCTGCACAGAATATGGCTGAGCCAGAGAACCCTGGTAGAGTTGGAAAAAAGGAAATTGCACCAAGACTAGGCAGGGGCTGGGCGTGGAGGGGGCACAGGAGCAGCCCAACGAACAGACACAGGCGAGCAGACTTGGCGGGCTTCCCTGCTGGCCACAAGGCCTGGAGACCGGGAGGAGCACCTTTTTGTGATCAAAAGCTGCCTTATCAAATTTGCTTTTCTCTAACCTTTGCTTCCCAGCTTGTGCAATGCCCCTCCCTGTGGCCTTCACCTTCGTCTGGGAGCCATGGCTCACAGCAGGCCCCTGGGACACCCTGTCTCAGGCAGCTGGAGGGACAGCCTGAGCCCCTCACTGGGGCTGCTGTGGGGAGGAGGCCCCCACTGCCACCTGCTCGAGTCAGTCAGCCCAGCCTGCTGCCCCAGGGCCTGGTGGGCAGCGGTGGGTGGGGTGGGATAAGACGCAGGCAGGTTTCCATTGGGCTCAGCTTCTAGACCAGGGATGAGGCTGAGCCAGAGTACTGGTTGGGGTGAAGCTGGGGTGGGGAGATGGCCCAGGGTAGAGCCAGGTGGAGAGGCTCAGTTCTGTGGGTGTTTGGAGCCTGTGGAGGAGCCTGTGAGGGTCCTCCTTTGTTTGCTAACGTGAGCCACTTGAAATTCTTCTTAAATCAGCAAATTTTCATTCTCCCCCAACAGCATCTGGCTAATGGAAACTACCCAGAAGGCATCCCAAGGAGGCCCAAGGTGAAGGAAAGGCCGGGAGGAGCAGAGGCTGGTGGTGCTGGTGGTGGGGGGAGCTAAGATGGCCCCGGCCAGGAGCAGGGCCAGAAGGCTCTTACACCCATACTTCAAGGGTGAGATGCTGTGGGTAGGTAAGGCCTGGAGCCCCCTGTCCTGGAAGGACCACAGGAGGCTGCTTCCAGGCCACGCATTGTTCCCAGGCTTCCCTGAAGCCTCCTGCTATGGGGAATGGCAGCCCTAAAGCCCGCAATGCCACTGTTTTCTGCAAAGGCTGCTGGAGAAATGGCAGGATCTGAGATTTGCACCTGGGCCTGGGGATCCTGGCCTCCCGGCTTCCTGGGAGCTCCCAGATGAGCACAGTGGGAGTTCTCCTGAGTTTCCCAGTGCCCCTGAGACTGAGCTGTCTCCAGATGGATTGTCAGGAAACTAAGGCCTTCTTTTGCTCATGACCCTCAGATATATGTACTTCCAAGGGAGAAGGAGTGACACACATTAGGTGCTCAGGCCCAAAGGTAAAAGCCTGTGAGAGCATGCAGCTCACCCTGGACACGCTCAGAAATACACGCAAGGGACAGCATGGAGCCCAACATTGGGGGGTAAGTAAATCCCACAGCACGACATGGTACAGATCCTGTCATTACCTGTGAGCCCTGCTTGCACTGTGTCCCCAGAGCACTTGCCAAATATATGGCCCACAGGAAGGGCCTGACACAGTGTCCAGCCCATCACAAAGGTCCTCAAAAATGAAGGTGGAACAGTCTTGCCAGATCTGAGCAGTGGCAGCAGGACCCACTTGCCGTGCTGCATTCCGCACCCTCCATTCTCCATCTGCCATCTGCCACCTGTCACCTTCCGCTCCATCCCGCACCCCTACCCTCCAGTCTCCACTCTCCACCCTCTACTCTCTGCCCTCCATCCTTCATTCTTCATTCTCCATCTTCCATCCCTACTTCCTCTTTGTTCTCCACTCTCCACCCTTCACTCCCCGTGCTCCACTTTCCACAGTCTGTGGTCACTTCTCTGTCTGTTCTCCATTCTTCGTCCTCTGCACATTGTTCTATATTCCATGGACCATACTCTGAAGCCTATACAGGAGGATCTCTACTCTGTACACTACCATCCACTGTCGATTCTCAGTACGCCATAATCCCCTGTCCATGTGCCATTTATGTACACTGGGACACTCCTCCGCACTCTGTGTTATCCACACACCGTCCCTCGCAATCCACACTCCATCCTGCATTTCCATGTGCTGTTCACCAGAGCCCATTTCATATTCTTCACACTTCACCTTCATTCTCAGCACTTCTCTTTACTTTGGCCTCTTTCCGTGCTCCATGTGTAGCCCCAACTCCACGCTGCACTCCGGTCACCACACTCTCTACCTCACGTGCTGTGTTTTGCCCCTCCGTTCTCCATCCTACTTTTTCCATGCTCTGTTGTCTACATTTCCTTCTTCACACTCTATTTTCAATGCTTTGTTCTTCACCCTCCTCATCCCATTGTTCACATCCCATTCTCTATTTTCCATGCTCCTTCGACCATTCACCATGTGGTATTCTCCCCTCGAACATCGTGACCCAGCCCCCGTGCTCCATAGCCACAGCACACACTGTATACTCTGTGCTGTAGACATGTGTACCGCAGCCTTTTGTCCACTTTTAATTCTGATTTCTTTTCTCTCCATCCATCTTGTTCCATTATACATTCCTTATATTCCATATCTCATACTCCATCTTCTATTCTAGATAGCCTAGTCTCTGTTCTCCTAATGTCATACTCCATACTCTGAGCTTTATTCTCCATCCTGATTTCTCCGTACTACATTCTCCACAAATGCCTTCCATGTTCATAAGCCTTTGTCATGACTCCGCAATCCATTCCACGTGATTCCCCATTCCCCATCGCTAATACTGACAATCCTTTCTGTTCTCCATACTCCACTGCCCACAGTCTGTGTCCCCTTCCTCATTCTCCGTGTTATATTTCCACATCTCTCCACTGTACGTGGTATTTCACGCATCGTTCTTCATTTCCCATTCTGCACATTCCACACATCGTGTTGCCCTCTTCCTCTATCCTCCAATCTGTTCTTCGTTCTTTTGGCTTTTTGTTAATTTTTCCCACAGTGTGGTCCGTTCTCTGTACTCCAGGCGTCACACCTAATTTTCAGTCTCTCTATCATGTTATGTATTGCATTCCTTGTTCTTTTTCCTTCATACTGTATGCTCCATTCCTGTCATCTGTACACCATTCCCCACCCCTCCCTACTTTGCTATCTGCATGTCATTTTCTGATGTTGCATCCAGCCAACGGGGTCTCTGAGTGACCCTTCACCTCTTGTTGAGTCCTTGCCATCACTCTAGAGAAGAATAAAGGAGTGGGGCTCTTAACAGAAAATAAGAGTCAAGGTCGGTTATGGGGGAAGTAAAAGTTCACTAAAGTGTGGCAAATGCAGAGAAAGCAGAAGGGAAACCAGCAGTAGACTGGTGGTGTATGGTAGGGAGCCTCCTGCTCAGGATGTCCGGTAAGGGTAAGATGTGCCTTGTACTCACAGAGCAAAGCTGGTTTTGAAAAATAACTGTTCCACTGATTAGTGCTGTAGGCCCTGGAAGGGGCAACATCAGCGTAGGTAATGTGAATAGTATTTTTTTTTTTTTTTTTTTTGCGGAGCTGGGCATTGAACTCAGGCCCTTGTGCTTGCCAGGCAAGCACTGATTCAACTGAGCTATCTCCCTAGCTCCCTGTGAATAGTATTTTTGTAAGGATATGGTAAGATATATTTTCTCAAGGGCATGGCACCTGAAATGCGTGTGCTGATCCTACAGTCATCGGCCACAGAGAAGTGTGTGACGACTTTCTGTTAGTCATCAGCTTTTGTCCTGTGCGTTTCCTGTGCACCTCAGCCCCCACACCATGTGCTGCCTGCATTCCGTGCTCCATTCTTTATCCTCCCGTTGTCACCCATGCGCTATCCCCCAGGCTCCATGTCTGAAAGCTCTATTCTCCAACGCCTCATTGGAATCTCCACTGTACGCGTCCCGGCTTCTACCCTCCATTCTCTATACCCCATTCCCAGCTCTTCGTCCTTTATTCCCCTCTCCTCACTCACCACCCTCCATTTTCCCCGATCTGTATCCCATATTCAGTGACACGTCCTCCGTATTTCATTCTCCATACCATCCACTCCATACTCTAGTTCAATTCTCGTGTTCCACACTTCCTTGGTCACACTCTACACTTCCTTCTCTATTCTTCAGACAACAGTCTGCATGCAGCACTCTCCTTATTCTATTCTCAGTTTTCCACATTTCATCCTGTTTTACATATTCAACCTTCCATTCACCATACTCTGTTCACTATATTCCACTTCCTGTGGACATTCTCCATTCTTGAATTCTATATTTCAGACCCAAGTATCCCAAAATCCATTCTCCATACCCTAGCTCCCTATGCCATCCTCCATTATCCTGTTTCCATATTGTAGTCTCCGTTTCTTCATCCTTCATTATCCACGCAACAATCCACACACCACAGTCTAATCTCCATGTTCTACTCTTGCTTCTCCATTTACATACATTTTTTCTTTTTCTTTTCTTTCTTTTTTTTTTTTTGAGGGCAATTGGGAATAATTTTTTTAAAAAAATTATTTATATATTTGTGTGTGTGTGTGTGTGTGTGTGTGTGTGTGTGGCCAGCTCAGCCCACCAGGGGGCGGGGCTGGCTGGCATGTGGTGCTGGGGGATTGAACCGTGGTCCCTGTGCTTTGCTAAGCTTGTTCTAAGTAGGTGCTTTAGACCACTGAGCCATCTCACCAGCCTGGGAATAATTTTTTTATTTTAAGAGAATTTAGAAAAAAAAACCTCACTAGAAATGATACAGAATTTTGCTAAACAAAATAATAGGAATTCAACAATGTTATATTACATAATATTGTCTTCAAATTAGTTGTTTATTTTATTTTATTGTGAAACAAATAGCAATAAGACAGTTTCAAAACTGATTAATAGGATAGTTTCAACAATTAATACATTGTGCATTGTTACCTTCTTAGTGGTTATCCATAGTATAGGATGCAGACAGGATATCCTGTCCAAATAGTACTAGTACAAATCTTTCTTCTCATTGAATTAAGTGAAAGTAGCTGTATATCTATCCTAATACATACATTATTTCTAAAAGTTCAGTCATTCACTCCTCTTCATTCACCGTGAACACAATCCACTCCATACTCCACAAGCTTCTCTGCAGATTCTGGGCTCCCGTCTCTGTTCTTCATGCTCCAGTAGCCATACTCCATGCTAGCTCTTCATACTCCAGCTTCACTCACCATTGTCCATATTCCATTCTCCATAACCCATAGGAGATATCGAATATCCTGTTCTCTGTATTCTATATCCTACACTCAAGATGACACTTTCATTTCCTTTTTTAAACTTTTTTATTTTATTTTATTTTATTTTATTTTATTTTATTTTATTTTATTTTATTCTATTTTTTGGTGGAACCAGGGATTGAACTCAGGCCCTTGCACTTGCCAGAGAAGTGCTTATTCTACTGAGCCATCTTCCTGGCCCGACACTTTCATTTCTTTGGCTTTTTTTTTTCTTTTGAGGTAAGGTCTTGCTATATAGTTCCGGCTGGTCTTCAGTTCACTGTGGAGCACAGGGTGGCATAAAGCTGGCAACAATTCAGTCTCCTCTTAATTGATGAGATGACAAGTGTGACCCATCAGGCCTGGCTTGCCATTTCCACTTTTTTTCCTTTGAAATGGGGTCTCACTATGTAGTTTAGAGTAGTTGTGTATTCACTATGTAGCCCAGACTGTCCTCAAACTCCTAGCAAGTCTCCTGCCTCAACCTCTTTAGTGCTGAGAGTACAGGTGCGTACTACCACACCCAGATAGTCATTCCATTTCTTTTTCTTTTTCTTTTTCTTTTCTTTCTTTCTGTTTCTTTTTTTTTTTTTTTTTTTTTTGAGACAGGATTTCACTATGTAGTTCAGGGTGGTCTTGAATTCACTGTGTAGCCCAGGTTGATCCTAAACTATGATGCTCCTGCCTCAGCCTCCTGGGGTTAGGATTACAGGCATGCACCACAACACTTTCTTCACTTCCTAAGACATTCGTAATCCTCACTCCATACACCATCCTTCATACACATACTATTCTCCGTGCTCCATACCATTGTATATATCCATAATCTATTTTCTATTTATAATCCATTTTCCACCCTCTATTCTCCTTAACACAATCTTCATACTATACAGAATTTTTTAAAAATGTATTTGGGGCTGGGGAGATAACTCAGCAGAATAAGTGCCTGCCTGGCAAGCACAAGGTCTTGAGTTCAATCCCTGGTACTGCAAAAAATAATAAATAAATAAATAAATAAATAAATGTATTTGGTACAGGGTCTCGCCACACAGCTCCAACTCATAGTGATTCTCCTGTTTTCAGCCTCCCCAGCGCTGGGTTTACAGGCATGCACCACCATGCCCTGTCTTGGTGGCCGTCTCAGCCAACACAGCACGTGGTGCTGGGGATCAAACCCCAGTCCCTGTGCTTGCCTAAGCAAGTGTTTAATCCGCTGAGCTATCTCGCCGGCCCTTTCTTCATAGTACATAGTCCATTGTTCATATTTTGCTTCCTATTCCACATTCTCTATTTTCCTGCTCCACCACCACAGATCTGTTCATTTCCCACGGCATCCCTTGCACTTTGTGCCCCATTTCCGTAGTCTGGGCTCTGTTCTGCTTACTTTCCGCTGTTTTCTCTGTGTCACGCTCCTCAGACCTCTGCGGCATACCACGCACTTCCTTCTTTGCTCTCCATACCCTAATGATGCTGCTCAGTTTTTATTCTCAATCATCCTTCTCCATTCCATAATCCATGTTCCATATGTTGAATCTATATTACATAGCAGATACTCATTCTTCATATTTTATATTAATTCTCTGCTCTTTACCCTCTAGTGTTCGTACTCCACTCGCTGTAGTCCACCCTATATAGGTTCACCATCACATCAACTCCATTCTGTAATCTCTTCTCCATCCCATAAGCTCCACATACCATGATCCATTCTTTTTTTAAAAAAATCTTAACACAGAATTTTTTACTTTGTCCAAAACAGCACACTAAAAACATCTCCAACAATACATAAACCTGTACATAAAGTATAGAGTATCTCTAATAGTTTTACTTTATATGGTAGCACACAGGTAAATACAAGAAAAAGTACTGTTGATGGGCCATAGAGCAGAGTGATTTGGGCAATGACCTAATTACAGGACATTAACCTCCAAACAATAGGTAAACGTGAATTTTAGTCAGAAAAGTAGTATTAGAAGAATTTCTATGAAGCTGAGCTTTGTGTATTTCATTCTGTGTTCCTGGTCGTTTCATCCACAGTCTGACTTCTCAGTCATGGTCTTTGCCTATGGAGTGGAACTAAAAGGTACGGAAGATGCCCATCCAAACCAAGTTTTCATCTAAAAAAATTGTAATAGAAATGATAAAGCTTTAAAAAAAAAGTATGCTGGATTTCAGAAGTATTTAGTAATTTTCAAGAAAGCTTACCATGAACACTTCCAAAAACAATTGGCTTTACAAGGTTCTATGCAAAAGAGTCAACATCTGCTCAAGCCATTAGTCAAATTCTGCTTAGTAATTTGTTTCTCACATACCTTTTCATTTTAGGATAATCAAGCCAGTAATCATTCTTTATTCTTTCTCCTTACTAGAGTCATCGTATTCTGCATCTCGTACTTCATTATCCATTCTGCATACCCCATTCCCTAAATTCTCCAGAATCCACATTCCAATTGCTCACTTCATCCCACATGGGCATTTTCATATCACATGTGCCATTTTCCATACCACATGCTCCAAGCCCTATGCCACAAACAATTTTCCATATGCCATGAGCTGAATTTCACACCCTGACACCCATTCTCCATTTGTCTTTTTTTCTCTCTTTCTCTTACTCTATTGGTCTAACTCCAGTCCATGTTCTCCATACTCTATACTATGACTCTGTTCCCCTCTACTCTGTTCCCCTCCCTCCGTAGTCCACATTCCATAGTGCATTCATCCTCCTCCGTACTATGCTCTGTGTCTGCTGTATTTGTAAAACACCCTCTATGTACATTCTCCATGCACCACTGTCATGGGCCCTTTCCCAATATTCCTTTCCCGTATTTCGTGTCTCCATTCTATGTCCCCTTTCCATACGCCATACTTCACACACCATACTACATAGGACATAGATAACTCATCACCTTCTGTGCTTCATTTTCAGTATCCAGGCCCCACTTTGCACTGTCCTTACTCAAATCAAACTCTATTCTCCATCTCTTACAGTGCACGCGCAGTGATCCTGTCTCCATCTGTCATTCTACATAACCCGCACTTCACGTATCATTTTCCTAACCTCATACTCCATTCTCCATTGCCCCATTGTCTACTGTCTATACTCCATTTTCCATATATCATCTTCCACATTTTATATTCCTTTGTCCACAACCTATACGGTGTTCTCCAAACTACATTCTTCACCTTCCACTCTGTGTGCTCTACTTCCCATATTTTGGATGACGTTGCCATTCTCCATTCTCCACGCCATGCTCTGTTCTTCAGATTCAAGTCTACTCTTCGTTCACCCTTTTCCAGTCTCCTCCGTGCTCCACAGTCCAGTCCACAGAAGCATCTTCAACAGGACCCATTTCACACTCTGCTCTGAATCTGCGTTCTCTGTGCTGTGTGGTGTGTTCTCCATCTCCACGTTCTGTACTCCGTGCGTCACATGCCATCTTACGCTCCTCTCTCTGCACTGCACGAGTGCACAGCTACGCTCTGTTCCCAGGATCCCATCCTCCCCTGCATTCTCTTTTTCCTTTCCTTCACACTGCTGAGCGTTGAACCCAGGAGCTTGCATGCAGCAGGCACCCTACCATTGATCTACACCTCCACTCTCTGCTATCTGGTGTACTTTTATTCTTTACACTCTTTCATCATTTTCCAGACAATCTTTGTCTGTCCCCCACATTTTATACTCATTACTTACTTCTCCATATTCAATATTCCATATGCCAGTCTCTGTTCTGCTTTCTCCTTCCTACATTTGCCCTAATATCCATATTCTACACTGTTCTCTGTTCTCCAACATCATACTCCTTTTTGCATCAGTGTCCTTTCCCTGTAGTCTATATTCCACTTCCGTAAACTATATGCCATTCTCCCTGTCTAGTCTGGATACTGTATCATCATTTCTCTGCCCCACAGTCACTTCCCACAGTCCATTCTTATTTTTCTCTTCCATTCCCCTCACTCTTCCCAATACAATCTATCTCCATGTTCTCCTCTACGTGCTCCACCATGCGATCTCTGCATTCCATTCTTTGTTCTCTGCCCTCCATGTTGGGCTCTGCACACGCTGTCCTCCTCGTGAGCCTGTTGTCTATTCCTCCACTCGTATCCTGCACCCGTGTTTTATGCTCCGTCCTGCAGTCTCCGCCCTCCACACTCTGCGATCCACATTCTGCACACAATTCCCCACAGTGCACCCCCTGGCTCTGCTCTCCACCCCCAATTCCACGCTCTCTACTCCAATCTTCGTATTATGCACACTCCATATTTTTACACTATACTTCTTATGTCATTCTCTGTCACCCTATCCTCATACTCTTCTCTATGTTTGGTTCTCTATCATCTATACTCTTTTGGATGACAGATAATGTGACATATCATGTGACACACGTCTGGCTTCCGTGTGTCATTCTTTTTTTTAAAAAAAATATTTACTTATTTTTATTTATTACATTTATTTATTGTGTGTGTGTGTGTGGCCAGCTCAGCCCACCAGGGGGCGGGTCTGGCTGGCATGTGGTGCTGGGGATCGAACCGCGGTCCCTGTGCTTTGCCAAGCTTGTTTCAAGTAGGTGCTTTAGACCACTGAGCCATCTCTCCAGCCCCCCGTGTGTCATTCTTAACTTTCTTCTTTCCACACACTATTCTCCAGCCTACATAATCGTTCTCATGATCTGTATCACATTTTCCATCCTCCCAGTTCTTCATACCACCTTTCTTTTTTCAATTTTTTTTTTTTTTTTCGGAACTGGGGATTGAACTCAGGCCCTTGCACTTGCCAGGCAAGGACTTATTCTACTGAGCTATCTTCCCAACTCCCTCTTTTTTTTTATTTTTAAAATAATTTTACTTATACACATTTTCAACGCATCACTATTACTTTCAGTTTGTGGAGTTGGTACATGCGCACAACACGTCTCAATTCTTTTCACTTCCTTTCTCCTCCCCATCCCCCCTTTCCTCCATCTTCCTCCTTTCACTTCGCCACACGTCGCACACAGCACACACTGTTCTATTTGCCTTAAGCCATTTCCATCCTCCACCCTTCATCCTACTGTCACTGTATTCCGTTTGCCCTATTTTTTCGCCACACTCATATCCAGTCTGCGTTCCCTCTTCTTGAGACTCTCCCCATTCTCTGTCCTCCATATTCCCTAGCCTGTAGTCCATTTCCTACCTTTAGTCTCCATCTTCTATTCTCCACTGAACATTTATATATTTCCATACTCCACTGTTAATCTGTTTCCCATACTCCATACTCCATATTTTTTTTTTTTTAGTTTTAGTACAGGATCTACAGGGTGTACAGGCTCTCACTACTAGATGGGACTCATAGTGATCCTCCTGTTTTCAGCCTCCCAAGTGCTGGGATTACAGGTGCACGCCACCATGCCCAGTCTCAATCACTGTCTCAACGCACCCAGGGAGTGGGGCTGGCATGGCACGCTGGGAATCGAACCCCAGCCGTTGCCCTCTGCCTAAGCAGGTACCTTACTCTGCTGAGCTATCTAGCCGGCCCTTCCGACTTTTATTCTTATTTATTTATTTATTTATTTATTTTGTGTGTGTGGCCAGCTCAGCCCACCAGGGGGTGGGGCTGGCTGGCATGTGGTGCTGGGGATTGAACCGCGGTCCCTGTGCTTTGCTTAGCTTAGCTTGTTCTGAGTAGGTGCTTTAGACCACTGAGCCATCTCACCAGCCCCCCGACTTTTATTCTTTAGGCTACATTCTCTATATAGCATGCTAGATTTTTTACTATTATTATAATCATGGTCTCCAAACTCTGTACTCCAAACTCTGTTCTCCATATTCCATTCTTTACTCTTTTATTCAAACTCTGTTCTCTGCTTTATTATTTAATCTTTAGCCCCATTGTACACTCAGTGTTCCATTGTCTATATTCCGTCTTCCATTGTGTGTAATTGGTCTCCGTGCTCCATTTTCATCTTTCAATCTGTGCTTTCTATTCACCAATCTCTATTCCCCATTCACATTTCTCTATATTCCACACTCCATTACCTCTACTCTGTATTCTCCACTCTCTGTTCTCCATACTCTATTTTTCTTCCCTTCCTGTGTTTTATATTCCACGCTTCACTGTCCATGCTCTATTCTCATCTGTACTGCCAGTCCCCCATATTCCTTGTCCACTCTCCATCCTCCAGTTTCCACCCTCTGTGCTCTAATTTCCATCTTCTATGCTCCTTCTGCATATTCCCCACTTGCCATTCCCTACTTTCTTTCATCGCTCACCATACCCTCGTCTCCACTTCGCACAATCCCCAGTCCACGCTGGATGACCCATTCTCTGTGTGCCAGATCCCATCGCCCTATGTCCATGTCTTGTACCCCATTCTCCATTCTCCTACTCTCCTCATCATACCCAATTCTCCAGCATCTGTGTTTTAGGCTTCGTACTCTGTTATCCATTCACCACGTTTCATTCTCCTTTCTTCCTCCTCCGTACTTCGTACTCTATATAAAAGGCTTCTTTCCTTCTTGTATTCCATTCCCCGCTGTCCATTCCCCACTCTCTTCTCTGTACTCTGTCATGCCATGCTCTCCGTGCTATAGTCTTCGTGCTCTACATCCTATTATCCAGGCTCTATTCTCTCTTTTCTATATTCAACATTATATATATATTTTTTTATTTCTATGTATACTTTTTTTTTATTACATTTATTTATTGTGTGTGTGTGTGGCCAGCTCAGCCCACCAGGGGGCGGGTCTGGCTGGCATGTGGTGCTGGGGGATCGAACCGCGGTCCCTGTGCTTTGCCAAGCTTGTTTCAAGTAGGTGCTTTAGACCACTGAGCCATCTCTCCAGCCCCTCAACATTATATTTTTATCTTATATTCTGTGTGTGTGTGTGTGTGTGTGTGTGTGTGTGTGGCCAGCTCAGTCCACCAGGGGGCGGGGCTGGCTGGCATGTGGTGCTGGGGAATTGAACCGCAGTCCCTGTGCTTCGCTAAGCTTGTTCTAAGTAGGTGCTTTAGACCACTGAGCCATCTCACCAGCCCGTATCTTATATTCTTACTATCCCATATTATATTCTCTTTATTCTTATTCTTTTCCCCATCAACTTAATTTTCCACACCCTGTGAACACATACTCTGTTGTCTAGACACTATTCTCCATTGCCTGTACTCTATTTTTCATGCTTTAGAACCATAAACTATTCTCCATTGTTCCATCTCATAGTCAATTTTCTATATTCCTTTCCTCACTCTTTATTATCAGTACTGCATATTTCAATTTGTGTGCCCAATACTCCACTCTCCATTTTAAATGTGCCACACTGTATGAAAGAGGGAGGGGTTTTGTTTGTTTGTTTCTTTTTTTGCTGCGCTGGGGATTGAACTCAGGGCCTGGCGCATGCTCAGCAGGTGCTCTAGCACTGAGTTGTATCCATTACTCTTTTTATTTTGTTTGAGACAGGATCTCACTAAGTTACCCAGACTGGCCCCAAACTTGCAATCCTCCTGCCTCAGGGTCCCAAGTGACAGAGGTCCCTAAAGCATACTGTCAGGCCAGCTCCTTTCACCCATAGTCAACGCTCTGTTCTATGTTCCTCATACTGCATTGTCTTCCTCCATTTCCATTCTCTATAGGCCATTTCTAAACTATATTTTACATAGCAGTTCCTCTCCCTCCATTCCCATTCTCCATTCTGCATACTCCATGTGCCACACTGTGATACCCACCCTGCACTTCCCAGTGTCTGTCCTCCATACGCAACACGCCGTACTTCCTTCTTCATACATTGTACACCATACCACACACTTCATTCACCATAACGACATTTGGTTCTCCATACTCCTTTCCTACCGTATTCCACATTCGCTGTCCGCTGTCATATATAATAGTCTCCACGCTCTAAACTTCTTACTCTTTGACCGATATTGTACCCTACACACTCCATTTCCTGTTCTCCACAATCTACTCTTCAAATTTGGTTTCACATTTGCAGCGCTAGCTCTCCTCCTCCACCCTTCATTACCCATTCTTCTCTATTACAGTCGCTCTCCACATTCCTGAGAGGTGGAGATTTGTCTCAGATGCCGTCCTCTATGTTATGACGTCCATGCGCAACACACCGCCCCCATGCCCCTGCTTCGTCCTTGGGGATCATTTCTCGTCTTCCCCACGTCACTCCATTCATCTTCTGCGTCTCCTCTCACCATGTTCTAGTCTCCATGTCACACGCTCCGTGCATCACTCTCTGCCTTTCCTACTCCGGTCCCTGTTTTCAGCACCCTCTCTCCTCCACTTACCTACTGTATTCTCCATATCCCCTCTTTTTCCATTCCCATTCAGCTACGTATTCCATTCTTGGCTGTCCATGTTCTCCAGACTCCTTTCCTCTCTCTTATTCTCCATTCCCCCTACTCCACTCATCAGACAGTGTTGCCCGTCCTCCTTTCTTCCCTCCAGTTCTTCATGCTCTCTATTTCTCCGGCCATTCTCCATTCTGCACCATCCATTCTACATGTTTCATTTGCCATACCACATTCTACTAGAGTCTCTTTTTTCCTTTCTGAGGCAGGGTCTTGCTCTGCAGCTCAGACTGGCTTTTAGCTGACTTTGGAGCCCAGGCTGGCCTTGAACACTCAATGATCCTTTTGCCCTCAGCCTCCCAAGTGCTGGGATTACAGGCGGGTGCCACCACGGCTGGCTTACTAGATTCTACATATTCTGTACTCTATCATACATAGTTTCCAAACTTAAGAGTATGTTCTTTATACTCCATTCTATATTCCTCTAGGTCCATATTTTGTCTTCTTCATCAGTCTTCATTTCCCAACTCCATATTCTATACCTCACTGTTTTTGAAATAAAGTTTGCACTATGTTGCTGAGGCTAGCCTTGAGATCAAAGTCCTCCAGCCTCACCCATCTGAATAGCTACAGTACTGAACTGAACGTGAGTCTTTTCCCAAACTTCATAAGCCATACTCCATTTTCCATATTCTGCCATAATCCTTAATTTTCCACTGTTCCATCCCCATTCTGTATTCCTCATAGTCCATATACCAATCTCCATATTCCCTGTTCTGGTCTCTGTATTGTATTCTCCACCCATTATATCCAAGCTCTAATCTACATGTTTCATGTACTATTTTCTGTCCTCTATCCACCATACTCTACTTTCTTGCCCACATTCTATACTTTGTCTCCACACTTCATTCTTTCTCCCCACACCCCATACTTCATACTTTATTTTCTTTTTTCTTTTTTTTTTTAAATTTATTTATTTATTTGTGTGTGTGTGTGGGGGGGGGGGGCCAGCTCAGCCCACCAGGGGGCGTGGCTGGCTGGCATGTGGTGCTGGGGGATTGAACCGTGGTCCCTTTGCTTTGCTAAGCTTATTCAAATAGGTGCTTTAGACCACTGAGCCATCTCACCAGCCTCCATACTTTATTTTCATAACCCGTACTTCAGACAGTATTCAGTTCTTCACTCTTTTCTCCTTGCTCTTTATTCCATTTTACATTCTCTTGTTTACTTCATGTTCCTTACTTTATTCTTTTTGTTTGTTTGTTTGTTTTATGTATTTGGTACAGGATTTCACTGTGCAGCTTGGACTGGTAGTGATCTTCCTGTTTTCAGCCTCCCCAGTGCCGGTATTACAGTCGTGTGCTACCATAGCTGGTCTTGGTGGCCGGCTCAGCGTGTCTGGGGTCAGGGCCAGTGCAGCATGTGATGCCAGAGGTTGAACCCCAGTCCCTACACTTGGCTAAGCAGGTGCTTAGTCTGCTGAGCTATCTTATCAACCCTCCTTATTTTATTTTTTATATTACATTCTTCATAATATATATATATATATATTTTCCTATGTTTCATCCTCCACTTCAATTTTAATTATCCATTATCCAAATACACTCCATGCCCCGTTCTCTGTGTACTCTCCTTCATTATCCTTACTCCTTGCTCCATCTCAGTCCTCCAAAGTTCACTGGGTCTACTCTGTGTTACACTTTCTGTATATCTTATTCTCACCAGTTCTCCATACTGCCCCCGCTATTCTGTACCCTATCCATTATTGTTTATATTTCATACACCATACTCCTATCCTGAAACTCTATCCTCCATATTCCAAATTTTATCTTCCATTATTCATAGTATATACTCTACTCTTCATGCTTCACAATCTATTCTCCATACTCCATATTCTATGTTCTAGGAGCCATATTCTGTCCTTAATGCACATATTCCATCATTCATACCTATATTCCATAATGCACCCTTGCATCCTTTGCTCCTGGATACTCTTCTTCTTTCCCATTTCTCTTTGTCTTCCAGTGTCTCTTCTCTATTCTCCTTTCCTACAAAAGATGTGAAGTTCCCATTGCCCTGGTACACACCTCTTTCCCACCCATCACTTTGTCATCAATGTGTCAGCCATGGTATCTTTGCTTCGCCCTCAGTGTTGGGGATAAAATGCCCATTCCCAAGGCTATCTATCCATGGGAGAACAGGTCTGGGATTTGCAACATTTTCTCTTTTGTGGTCCTTCCAAAAATCTGGCATTTCTGCCATCCTCACACAAGCAAGCCAGTGGCCAGCCCTCACTCTCTGCTCTTTCCTTCCACTTACCCTCCTTAGAACACACTCCAGCGCAGCCCACGCCTTCCACACCAAAGCACCTGCTTACAAGCTCAGCAGCAGTTCCCAGGCTACCACACCCGAGGTGCCACGCAGCTCAGGCCCCCTCTCACTTGTATGACCAACTACACTCTGCATCACTGGCCAGTATCTCTTCTTTAAATCATTTCTTTCCTCAGGACCTTTGTACTACAGTACCTGCTGCCTGGGACTCTCTTTCCTCACTAGATATTCACATGGGTTGGTCCATCCCTCCCTTTTTATCCAGTCAGTATTTGGTGAGTGAGTGAAGCTTCATCAGGAATTCTCATTCCTCAGTTGGATAGAAGGCTTCAAATGTCAAAGCCCGGGTGGTTGCAAGCTGGGTTCTTCACAGGTGATGCTGAGGTAGAGTCAGGCAAGGGTACTGGGGAGAGACACCATGAGAGAAAGCAGGAGCAGGCATGGAAGAGTCAGCCTGCACACCTCCACACTCACAAGAGCGAGACCACAGGAGAAGGGCTGTGTACTAGAGAAGTGTCCTTTCAGCAGACAAGATGCATCCTTGTGCACTGCCTGACTCCGTCCTTGGCTGGGACCAGCCCACCTCAGCAGAGCACACTAGGGGGCTTGAGGGACAAGCCTTGGCCCTCATCACTGGAGTGTGACTTGGGCCAGGAGCCACCTGTCCCTTCCAGCACTACCACACATGCCCTTATTCCTCACCTGCATGGCCTGGGCCACACACCATGTTGAGACTGCTGAACTTCTCAGCTCATGATTATACCTAGGTGGTCAGTACCAAGGAAGACTAAACACGTCACTGTTTTCTGCACATCTCCCTCCAAGGTCATATTAGGAAGCAGCAGCCCTGTCTCCTCTGGGTGACCAGGGTCAGTTGTTTGTTGGTTCCTTGGCCATTGAGTCCAGTGGGCCCGGGTAGAAGTCACACCTGGCTGTCTGAAGGAATCCTTCCTTCTCTCCTGTTAGGGACCTCTTTCCATCCCAGGATCCACCAAGATAACTGCCTCTTACATGCCTGCTTAGGGCGAGGCCATCTATTCAATTAAAAGAGTGCTGGATCAGTACACTGAACTACAGAATGCATGTCCAGTTCTCTGCTAACTATGCTTTGTTGAATTGTGGTAAGATTACATAATGTAAGGTTTACCATCCTAACCATTTGTAAGTGCACAAATCAGTGGCATTCAGAACATTCCTACAGTCACGAAACCATCACCACCACCCATCTCCAGGACTCTTTCATCCTCCCAGACTGAACCTCCTCATTAGACACCGACTCCGCATTCCACCCCTACCCTCTTGAACCACCATCCCATGTTCTGTCTCTATGGATCTGATGACTCTAGGGACCTCATGTGAGTGGAATCATGCAAGAATTGTCTTTTGTTCTTCTCTTACTCCACCGAGTACAGTGTCTTCAAGGTCCATCCATGCTGTGGCATATATCTGAGTTCTTCTTTTCTATGATGGCATAGTATTCCACCATCCGATGGCCCATGCTTTATTCATCTGTTCATTTCTTATAGACATCTGCTGTGAGGAGTGCTATTATGGACACAGGTGTACAAATACCTGTTTTGAGACTTTGCTTTCAGTTCTTCTACCTCATATGGTAACTCTGCCATTCATTTTTATTTATTTATTTATTTATTTATTTATTTATTTATTTATTTATTTGTGTGTGTGTGTGTGTGTGTGTGTGTGTCCAGCCCAGCCCACCAGGGGGCGGGGCTGGCTGGCATGTGGTGCTGGGGGATTGAACCGTGGTCCCTGGGCTTTGCTAAGCTTGTTCTAAGTAGGTGCTTTAGACCACTGAGCCATCTCACCAGCCCCCTCTGCCATTAATTTTTAAAGGAAGGTTATACTGTGTTCCACAACAGCTGAACTGTTGTATATTGTCTTCATTGGCACAGCAGATCCCATCTCTCTACATCCTTGTGATCCTGTTTGTATGGTAGTAGCCAACCTAGTGTCCTCATAGCGTTGATCTACATCTCCCTAATGATGATTAGTGTTGAAACCTTTTCATATGCTTGTTTGCCATCTCTGTATCTTTTCTGGAGAGATGTGTATTCAAGTCTTTTACCCACTTTTTTTTTTTTTTTTTCAGAACTGGGTATTGAACTCAAGACCCTGTGCTTGCCAGGCAAGTGCTTATTCTACTGAGCCATCTCCCAGGCCCCCCTTTACCCACTTTTAAATGGAAATTTCTTTCTCTTAAGTTGTAGGAGTTCTCTATATATTTGGACATTAGCTCCTTGCCATACTCACGGTTTGCAAATGTGTTTTCCCATCCCATAGCCTGTCTTTTCATTTCTGTCTTCTAATAGTGCCAAATGCCCTAGAAACAGATGGGAAAATTGAATGCCTGTTCTTGGTAACTCTGTGGGGATGTGGGCTCTGGCTGTCCTCCTCTCCAGTCAGTCAAGGCTAAAATATATGACTCCCTTCTCTAAAACTGTAGGACTTTAGGGGTCAGAGCTGAAATGGCCTCTGGAGACAACCCAGAGTTCACAAGCGATGGCTATTATGAGCAAGTTAGAAGTTGGACATAGAGGGCAACATTATGTTTGTTCTTAGGTGCCATCTCTCACTGAGAGAAACAGCTTTAACCTGAAGTCCTGAGCAGCAGCAACAGGGAAGGATATTATCCTCACTCTGTTAGGAGAAGTTATAATTCTGCACCATGGGAACCTAGAGCCTGTGATCATATAAAAATGACACAGGAAGACTATGAATTATATTGTGAAATAGGCTCCATTTTGCAGCTCTGTAGAGTGTGTGCAAGCAATGACAGGAGGTATTGAGATTGAGCCCTGTGAGAACTTGATGTGACCTTTTACAGTACACATGGCAGGAGCTAGATGGCTAGGGCTACAGCTTCTGTAATTGCAAGAGGAAAGGAACTGAGCCCACACTCATGGGCCCCCCTGAGTCCCACCGGTGCTTGAGGGTGGCAGGGATGTGCAAGTGTAACTCACCAGTCGTATCACCAGGGTCTGCTCTCCTCTTCTAGAGAACAAAGTACAGCCAGGCCCTCTCTGGGCAGATCCCTCATCTGCGCCTGTAGCCAGCGCTTTCTCCCTCGGGATAGTCTCGTCTCCCTGTGGCAGCCCAACTAGCGTACTAAAGTCCTCTTGCATGAGAAAACAAGACAAGTCACTCACAACACCTTGTGCTGAAGGAAATTGGGCTTCCGCCCACTCCAGTACTGGCTCTGATGAGTCAGAGAAGGTCTGGCAGTTTTCCTATTGTCCCACTTGAGAGTTCACCCTTGGTTGAGAAACAGAATTTCTGGCACTTCTGGTATCAGAAAGTTGTCTTGCAGTCATGCCAACTAATTACCGAACATTGCGCCTGAGAGCTTAAAGTAGGAGTGTCATCCCATGAGCCTTGTATCAGCCAATTACCTTTCTCGACAAAATGGGAAGTCATACTTACTTCACCAAAGGCTAGAAATAAAAGTTGGCACAGAAGGCAAGAGAGTGCCAGAGACTCAGATTTACAAACATACAAGGATGTTACACAAAATAAAGTAATAGGTTCCACCCACAAATTGAACATTTGGTAATTCCCACTGGGTCTTAGAGGAAGTTCTACATGCCCACAGCACGCAGTCATCCAGTTTGTGTGTGGAAGTGAGTACTGCTTTGCTTAAAGACAGAAGTTGAGCTCCTTAAACAGCCAACAGTCTTGGCCTTTAGATAGCTGAGGATCAGCCCTGTTGCCCATCCCTACTTTGCATGTGCACCTCCAAAATTCAGCACCTCTTGCAGTGAGAGACCTAAAGTGTCCCAGTGGTGACACCACTGCCACCCAAAGTGCTGCCTTCTTTGCTGACACCCTACCAAAGAGCATGATGGAAAACAAAACACAGGAGGTGACTGTGAACACTGGAGGGAAACACTCCTCGCAGATCCAACGCTATTGCCTCTGCTGACCCAGATGTCCAGGACCACCCCAACACGACCATCTAGTAACCATCCAAATACCAGAATGAAATAAAGCCAGGCTGCAGACAGCCCTTACAAGGCTATAGAGACCAGTGCTCAGTGTGAGTGGAGAGAGAGAGAGCACAGAGCTGTCTGACACAGACACTCTATAGCCGTGGGTCCACTACATTATTTATAATACCTAGTACACTGTAAATGCCATGCAAGTAGTTGTATTCTGTTGCTTAGGGAATGAAGGCCAAGAAAAGTACCAGACATGTGGTACAGGTGCCATTTTCCTATTTTGGAGCATTTTCAATGGGAGATTGGTTGAATCCATAGACATAGAATCCATGGATATGGGGTGGGGGACAGGCAATTGTCTTTATCTTTGGAGTTTTGACCATGACCATGACCATCAGCAATTAATGGTTATAGCAACAACAACAACAAAAAAGACAAACAAAAAACAAAAACAAGGGCTTCCCCTTGTGTGCTTGGGAGAATATACTGGTAACAGAAAAAGTCTTTGACTAGAAACCTGCAGACCACCCATGGACCTACTCAGTGAGCACAAAAGGACCATGCATTTTAAATAAAAATGTTACTGTGTCAGTTAGCTGATGTAAAAATGGCAAGGAGAGATAATCCCCAACTCTGTCAAGAGGTGAAATCTAGGAATAAAATTGTAGAATATCTCACTGATGAAGGTACAGGAATACTCTGAGACTCCTGAATCTGAGTCTGTTAGTCTCCCAATCAGAGCACTGGGGGACATTGCTGTGTAGGACAATCTCCCGCCATAGCCAAAAACTCTCTAGGCATCACTGCTTGGCTGCTCTTTTAAGGGCAAACTATAGTCAACTTTGCTGCACATACAAATTCCCTTTCATACTCGCCCCAAGAAAATCTTTTGCAACTCACTTTAATCGTCTAGCAAAATCTAACCATTCAAAATTCCCTGTTATCCAAAAATGTTTTCACTTCATATTCATCTTTATTACAGTTCATGTATTTCCTTTCCTAAGTCTATACCCTGAAACTCTTCCCACAAAAATGGAGTCTAGACAAAAAAATATATTTCCTTCCATGAGAAAATAATGTTTTATGTCTTCCTATTGCTTTCTCCTCAAAATAGAGCCCAGTTTTCCTCTCTGTGGAATCTTTAACCCAGGAAAGCAATATTGAGCTCTTCATCTCTTCTACAAAAGTGCCTGATCTTGCAACAGTTGGCCTCCGATCACCCACTGATGTCCTCCAGCCTTTAAGACAGGTTGGGTAGGGGGAGGAGAGAGAAAAATAAAGAGAGAAATGAGAAATGGAGGGTAAAGTGGAACAAAGGGAAGGAAGGAGGGCTTGAAGCAGGGTAGAGGAATGGGGAAAAAAGAATCAAATTATATAATATACAGATAAAAATTCTCTATGATGAATATGACTATATATATAATATGACTATATATATTTTTCCTTCAATCAAATTTCTTGGAGATATATCTTCAAGAAATTTGATTGAAGGAAAAAAATAGACAGCTTGAACCTACTGAGGAATTGATGGGACCATTTAGTAGACTTGCCTAGCAGAGGGGCAGTTGTAACCACAACCCTTAGACTTGGAAAAATAAGGTACCAGCCAGGGGACATTTCTTGGTCTGCGAGTAAGGACTTTTATTGTTACCCCACATGCCACAGAATTTCAAAGGGTAGCAATAAGACTCCTGTACATCAGGCAATCTCCACCACCCAGATGCAGCTGAAACCAGCCATTCCCTTGAAGAGTATCTATATGCTGCCCCTTCAACCAATATGCTTGCTAAAACTCAGGTAACAGGGGCTTAGAGTAAGGGTTACAGAACTTGATGACCTGTGTAGCTTATAAGGTGAACAAATGTGCCGTCTCTAGGGAGAAGTTTTGTAATCTATGTCCTAGTGTCCAAATGAAAACTTATATCTTTTTTTCCCTGCCATGCCAGTGGGGACCCAAGACTCCAGGGTAATGGCAGTGTCTTCTGATTGTAGTGAATCCTCGAAGATACTCGGATGTCCTCAGCCCAGGCATTGATCCTCCTTCTCAGGACAGTACATCTGACCCTGGGCTTCAACCTTTTCTAAAATGGTTGGGACAATCTCCTTTCCAACTATTCCTTTTTTTTTTTTTTTTTTTGTATTTAGTACAGAGTCTACAGGGTCTTACTACTAGGTCAGATTCATAGTGATTCTCCTGTTCTCAGCCTCCCAAGCACTGGGATTACAGGTATGTGGCACTACACCCAGTCTCAATTGCTGTCTCAGCGCACCCCGGGGGCAGGGCATGGCATGCAAGAGATCAAACCCCGGCTGCTGCACTCTACCTAAGCAGGGGCTTCAGTCTGCTGAGCTATCTGGCTAGCCTTTTTAGTGGTCCTCTTTTTTACTATATGCACACTACATGCACGCTAATCTTTGCTGAGTAAAATGTCAAAGGCCTTGGGAGGTACCCTGAGCCGGTCGTTCAATTAAAGTAGCTGAGGGGCCCGGGGAGATAGCTCAGTAGAATAAGTGCTTGCCTGGCAAGTGCAAGGGCCTGAGTTCAATCCCCAGTTCCATCAAAAAAATAAATAAAATAAAATAAATAAAGTAGCTGAAAGCTCTGTGTTTTTCTCTAACCTGTTATCCATTTTTGCTTCTTCTGCCTAGTTAGTTACAGATTTTGAAAGCCCCTTCCTTGAAGGTCAGTGGGATTTGGGTTCCACCTCAAGCTTTTTTTTTTTTTTTTTTTTTTTTTTTTTTTTTTGCGGTACTGGGGATTGAACTCAGGACCCTGTGCTTGCCAGGCAAGCGCTTATTCCACTGAGCTATCTCCCTAGGCCTACACCTCAAGCTTTTATGCCTTCCCCTTAATATCTGGAGTAGACTGCATCTTAGGAATATATGGCCACAAGGGCTTTTATTCCTTTTTTTTTAAGATTTAACATTTATTTTTTTAAATTTTATTTATTTATTTATTTATTTTTGTGCGTGCGTGTGTGTGTGTGTGTGTGTGGCCAGCTCAACCCACCAGGGGGCGCGGCTGGCTGGCATGTGGTGCTGGGGGATTGAACCGTGGTCCCTGTGCTTTGCTAAGCTTGTTCTAAGTAGGTGCTTTAGACCACTGAGCCATCTCACCAGCCCCAAGGGCTTTTATTCTTTTGACTATGGTTTGGTGTTAGCACACTTTCAGAAGGCCCCTGACACACTATTTTGTTTTATTTTTATATATATATTTATTTTTTTTTATGTATTTGGTACAGGGTCTCACTATGCAGCTTGGCCTCTGTAGTGATTCTCCTGTTTTCAGCCTCCCCAGGGCTGGGATTACAGGCGTGCATCACCATGCTCAGTCTCGGTGGCTGACTCAGCATGCCCCGGGGTAGGGCCAGAGCAGCACGTGGTGCCAGGGGTTGAACCCTGGTCCTTGTGCTTGCCTGAGCAGGTATTTAGTCCACTGAACTATCTCGTGGACCATTGCTGGCCCTTAAGCAATTTTGTTTTATTTTATTTTATTTTATTTGTGGACCCAAGGATTGAACTCAGGTCCTTGCGCTTGCCAGGCAAGTGTTTATTCTACTGAGCTATCTCCCCAGCCGAGGATTACTTTTTGTATATGGTGTTAGGCATGACCGGAGGGTTCTTTTTTGTATATAGCTTCCAATTGCCCCAGCATTACTTGATGAAAAGTATCTTTTATTTATTTTTCTTACAGCATTGCCTCTCCACCATTGTCAAAAATAAGTTGTACATTTATGTTTAAAGTTATCTCTCGGGCTGGGGAGATGGCTCAGTAGAATAAGTGCTTGCCTGGCAAGCACAAGGGCCTGAGTTCAATCCCTGGTTCCTCCAAAAAAATAAATAAGTAAATAAAGTTATCTCTCAACCCACTATTCTGTTCCATTGATCTGTGTAACCACATCAAGTAGTTTTAGTTTTCTGATTTTAATTCTTTTTCAGTTATTTGGCCTTTTTAGGTCATTAGCATTTCTGTACAAATCTTAGGGTCAGCCTGTTAATGTCTAAAATAAACATTTCTGCAATTTGGATTAGGACTGCACTGAATGCATAGATAAATTTGAAGAGAATTGATATCTAAACATCACCACATCTTTCAACCCATGAAAAATAGCATGACTTTACATTGATTTGCCTTCAGTACTTCTTCTCTGCAATTTTTACAATTTTCAGTGAATATGTCTTTTATATCTTCTCTCAGATTTTCCCAGTTTTTCATGGTTTGGGTGCTATTGTAGGTGTTTTTAATTTCTGATTATTCATTGTTAATATATATCATTTAAATTGTTAAATTACATAGCATAAAGTTGTTTGTAATAATTACTTACTATTCTTTTAATGTGTACAGGATCTGAAATTTTGCCACCTCTTTATTGCTGTACCTAACCTTTTGTAGGTATGAAACACACTTATAAAGCTGTTTTAATGTCATTTTATAATCATTCTAGCAAAGGTTTAAATCTCTACTGATTTAAGTTGATTTTCTTTGTTACAGGTCATATTTTCTTGCTTCTTTGTGTGATTGGGAGTCTGTGATTGGTTGCCAGAAATCGTGAATTTTACTTCTTGGTTATCAGATATCTTTTATTCTATAAATTAAATCTCTTGAACTTTGTTCTGGGATTCATGTCAATTACTTTGAAGCCATCTGATCCTTCATAATTTGTCTGATGAGCCCAGCCCCTGTGGCAAAACTCCACCACCCCTGTAAGGGACCCCCAATATCAGTCTCCCCAACATACGCCTGGGTGGGAGCTGAGAGGAGGCCAGTGTGACAGGGTCTATAGACTATGGGCTCAACTTAGGGACTCGCCAAGCAAATATGAAGGAGAGGTTGCAGTTCAGGCGAGGTCTGAGGAGGGGCACGTGAGCCATCGTGCCCCAGGGAAGTGGGGAGCAAGGCAGGAACCCTGAGAGTGAGTAAGAAGGGTCCTGAGGGGCTGGCAAGACAGCTCAGTGGACTCAGTGTCTGCTTCAGCAAGTGCTAGGACCAGGGTTCGATCCCCAGCACCATGTGCCACGCATGCCCCACCTCCAGGTGCACTGAGCTGGGCGCTGAGACCAGGTGTGGTGGTGCATGCCTGTAATCCCAGCGCTGGGGAAGCTGAGTCAGGATGATCACTAGGAGTCTGAACTGCATAGTGAGACCTTATACCAAATACATAAAAAAAGAAAGGTACTGAAATTGGATAGGTTGAACACCCCCAGCATGTGCACACATACACATACACACACACAAACACATAAACTCACATTAAGCATATTCCCACTCCAATGTGCACAAATACAAAAGCAGACCTACTCACTAACACACAAACACGTACACACTAAACACCCATGCCCTCACTGTTATACTCACTCAAACACAGATTCACATCTGCATTCATACACTTCCTGGGGCCGGGGAAATAGCTCAGTAGAATAAGTGCTTGCCTGGCAAGCACAAGGTCCTGAGTTCAATCCCTGGTACCATCAAAAACATATACTTCCTGCTCCTGAGAGCTCAAGAGAACTTTGCAGTCTCAGAGCTAGAGGTCAGCCCTAGACACCTACACCTGGACAGCACCTGCCCAGACCACAGCATGGTCCGGACACACGCAGCACCTCATTGTGCTCTGACGGGGGCTGCTATCCCTGGAAGAGGTCAGACATGGCCAGTGGCTGGCCAGCGTAGAGGGTGATCAGCAAGGCCAGGCCTGAGGGTGGGCTTACTGAAGCCGTAGCCCACTCACCTCTTTCAAGCCCAGGCCACACTCTGCTTGGTATGGCCTCATCTGTCCCTTTGATTCATTCCAATTTATTTTTAGCCATAAAGTTGCGTTCTTTCTGTGTAGGGCCTATCTTAAGAAGGACTGAGCCTGCTGCTGGCCCAAGGGCCACTGTCCCTTTCTTGTCTCCAGCAGATTAGAGTTGGAGGGTTATTCAGTGAGTGGGGTAAATGAAAGAATAAATCAATGAATGAATTTGGGGTGAGACATTTGGTCCCTGCAGCCCCACAGTGGCCCAAGCCTGCCATCTCTACAGTCCACTGAGTCCCTCAGCTGTGTGTGCAGGACTCCTGGGCCAGGATACCATGGCCTCTGGACAGGTTGGCAGGCTTAGCTGTGGCAGGGGATGTGCTTCCTGGTCACACAGGCTCAGTACCATGGCTCCTTCCCTTTCCTGAGTGATGCCTAGACCAGGCCCTGTCAGGGTATAGGAGTTCAGGGTGAGGTGCAGATAGAGGGGAGCCCAGAAAGATCAGGACCAACAAACTGGCCAAGTTCTCTTTGTTCCCCAACCTCTGACTCCTGAGAAGATTGAGTCCTCTGTACCTCGGGCCTGAAGCAGCGGCTGAGTTCAGCATGCAGAGACTGAGAGGCTATAGAGCTCAGGTAGGACAAAGAAAATGAGCCTCCAAGACCAGTGTCCTCCTGTGCAGACCTGTGTGGGGATGAGAGGACTCCATGTCCTAAGCTGGATTCTTCTCTCATGAACGCTCATAGGGAGGAAGGACAGGTGCTGAAACGGGATGGGATCTTCTAGAAGGGTGTCTGCAACTCCTTTTAGGCATTAGGTAACTCAGCTCTGAGGTTGTGCAGGGCCTGATTCTGCCAGGCAAGCAGGGCTCTGGGTACAGTGTCTCGTCCACTGTGGTGTCCACACATGAGGGTCCAGAGGAGGACTCTGCTTGGTGGTGAAAGGATGGGCTCACAGCATGTGTCCCACACACCTGATACATGAGTTGACAGCAGGGGGAAGCCAGCTGTCACCACAGAGTCGGGTTCAGAGCAAATGTTGTCCTAAACCAGCTCTCGGAAGCATTTGTGGTAGTTGTGTGTTTGTGTGCTGTGTCTTTCCTTTAGGAGTCACGTGGTTGATTGTGGCTCCCAGCCATCCCCCAGGTTAGGCAGCCTCTTGGGTCCCATAGTTGCACCTCACATCTGGCTGGGCTTTGGGATGGGGCTGTATAACTGGCCCTGTACCCATGCAGCAGGGTAGGTATCCTCCTGATGTCTCCTGAGGCTGGATAAGGGGTGCTGGGCAGACCCGGCAGGTTCGAAGGAGAGGTTGGCCTTGCAAATTTCCGAATGGCCCCTGGTCATTTCGCGAGCAGCTTGGTGTCCTCTGTGATCTTCATGGGCAACCATCAGACCTGGTTCTCCCAAGCAAGGCACTGAGAGGGGTTGCAGGGAGGGACAAAGTAGCAGCCCTTCTCTTGGGCACCCAGTTGTTCCTACCATCAGTTCAGTGCAGAGGACAGGAAGGAGCAGGGAAGGAAAGGAGCTCTGGGCTGGGTCAAGCCTAGGACCTGTCTCTAAGGGACCCTGCCACTCTCTGGGGTGTGGGCAGGCCAGAGTCGGCTGGAGGAGCTGCCCTCTGTTACCAGTGACCTGTGGTACTGTGAGGGGCTTGGCAGGTCCAGCCACGCGGAGGTGGCCAGGTATCAGGAAAGCAGAAGGCCTGGGCTTTGGGTGGGAGTGGTCAAGGCAGGGTAGCCATGGCCACAGCATACTGAAGCAGCTCTGTGGACAGGCACTGGCCAGAGCTCCCCACTTAGGACTGTGCTAGAAGAAAGCAGAGGTGGTGAGCTCCCTGCGACTGGCACGGCCCAAGCAGACACCAGATGGGTGTGCTGCTGTGGGGCCTGCAGGGAGTACCTGCGACTAGAAGAAATATTGTCCACAGCGCTGGGGCGAGTCCTCTGAAAGTTGTCTTGAGTCAGCAGCAGGCCTCAAGCTGTGTCTTCACTGGCCCCATCCTACCATTACCCCTGAAAACGCCTGCCCTGAGCATCACTTGTTGATTGACTACTGAGTGCCACTTGGCTTCTAGGCCACTCGTGGTCCCTTCCCTGTAAAGACTTCACAGGAAGCAAAAGCTCTGGGTTTTACCTTCACTCATTAATGTTCTCTCCCAAAGTAGAAATCCCTCAGAAACTTTGGATTATCTTTCTAAATATTTCCCCTGAGGTGTCAGTATGTCTTTAGCTAATCCACTCATATGATTCCAAACTGGCTGTCATGGCAGGCAGTAGAGGCAGCCAGGGGAGGATCTGTGGTTTCCAGAGAGCTCAGATGGGCCTGGCCCTAGGTTGCTCTTTTCTTTGCCCCACCCACAGCGGAAGGTGACCTAGGCTCTTGGGCCTAGACCAGTGTACCCTCCAGTGTCCCCACCATTAGATCACCAGAACTGTGTCCAACCTTCTGAATGGGCACCACACCCAGGAAACACAGAGGGCAGTAGGGCCTCCCTGGAGGCCTGTGCCTGGCACTGTCCCTCTATGTCCCTCTGACAGCTTCAGGGGAACTGGTCACTGAGAAGTGGCCCCAGGAAGCCAGAAGGAAGGAGTAGACAACCAAACCCATTCCCCTGGTGAAGGTGGCACTGGGCAGTGGTGACCGGCACTCTGTAGCAACATTTGTGACAATTACAACACCTCCACCTGTCACCATTTGCTTTCCCAGGGAAGCCCTGGAGCTTTAGGCCCAGCCCCGGAGAGCTACAGAGGGTCACAGAAGCTCTGCCTATCCCAGGAGGGCAAGATTGTGATCCCTACACTGTCTGTGCCCAGCCACAGATGACAATCCAGAGGATGGTGGCCTTCTCTGGGACTCTTGTCATAACCCTGCTGGGATGATGGCACTTGAGGTGGGCTTTTCAGGGACCTCCCACCACCCCAAAAGGTGAGGAGTAGGAGCTAGGAGCTTCTCTAGTCCGTGGCCTGGGGACCCCAGCGTCCCCTCCCAGGCCTGTGGTTCTACCACCAAACTCCCCTTCCTCACCTAGGGACTCTTCTTCTGAGACCCTCACACATTCCTCGGAAGTTGCCTCTGGAGCCCTGGGCTACAGGTCCAAGTTGTGTCCACTCTGAGCTGACCTATGGTCAGCTGAGGGCACCTCACCCCTTTTCTTTGCACCCTAAGGACTGGTACTCAGACGCTGCCTCAGCTACACCCTCCCAGGTGGGATTTGTCCTATATGGAGGCCATCAGGAACAGGTTGTGTCCCTCTGCGCAGCAGTCTGTGTCTTGTCCAGCTTCTTCCTCTCAGTTATGTCACAGAACATCCCAAGGTGAGAGTCTCTCTCAGAATGAAGTATTAAAATAAAGTGGCCAGGAGATGTGGCTGAGTGGTAGAGTATCTGCGCAGCATGTGTGAGACCCTGGGCTTGATCCCCAGCACTGCAAATAAAACCAAACAACCAAAAAACCTGGAGTGGCCATTGGACCCAGTTGTTCCCCTCCCAGGTGTGTGCCCAAGAGGAATAGACACCTGTAAGCACACTGACACTCCACCTGAGAGTCCACAGCATGCTGGCCACTATAGTCCGCAAGTAAGAACAATCCGTACGGCCACCAGTTAATGAATGGGAAACCCAAATGTAGCCTCTCCATGCAATGGAATATTACTTGGCTGTAACAAGGAAGAGTTCTGACAACATGGGTGGACTTGTATGACAGCATGCTCAATCAATGATCCAGGCACAAAAGACCAATCCTGCAGGATTCTTTTCACAAGTCCCGAGAATGGTCCAGGAGAATGGTCCTATGGGGCTGTCAATGTCTAATTGGGACAGGGTTAGTTTGGCTGTCAGGACGAAAGCTTTTCTATTTTGCCGAACCAGGGATTGAACTCAGGCCCTTGCGCTTGCCAAGGTAGTGCTTATTCTACTGAGCCATCTCCCCAGTCCCTGGATGAAAGAATTCTGGTGGTTATGTTTGCAAAGTGTCAACGTACTTAGTGCCCCTGAACTGCACACTTAAACATGGGTGTGATGATAAATTTTATGTCCTCTATTTCTTACCACAATAAAAGAGATTAAATCCATTTTGTCTTAATCCATTTTTAGGTTATCATGGAGATATTTAGCCCTGATTGGGACAATTTGTGCAGTTAGCAAAGCTTGCGATTGTTTAAGCAAATAGCAGAGTTGTTTATTCTGTGGAGCTGTGGGAAAATCCTTTAATGTCTTGTTTGTTGTATTTAAAAGTGGAGATTATACACTGCCACTGCCCAGACTACACGCTCCATTAGGCTGCACTTAGAGATAGATACAAGGTTCCAGGCTTTGATGGCGTTCTCCAGATGGCGGTGGTACATGAGCCATTGCCCGCTCCAAGCCATAGTCTTGCTAAAGCACAGACTTTCATGTCCTTAGTACATGGTCCAGGCTGCTGCCAGGGGCAGGATGACAGTCTCAGCAGAGACCCAGAATTCTATTATCTTCTGCAGAAAGTTTGGCCTACACAGATTGATAACTCCGTGTTGCTAGATACTCACTTGAAGGGTAATAAATTTCCCTCTATCCTGCAGCTAAAGCTGAAGCAAAGCAAAATGCAATTACTTTATTAAAATTGAAACATTTGATCTAAAAGACAAATGTCCTTTAAGATCTGTGATGAGGTACCGAAGCGCAGCTGTGGTGGCGGTGAGAGGCTAGGGCACCGCAAGGGCAGTTAAGTCTGACAGGACATTCGATGCTGGGGAGGCCTCAGAAGGTGACCAGGAAACTGGCCATAGGCCAGTGAGGGCCTGGGTCTGGGGGTCACCAGACACTATGGAGGGACACCCAGGGCTGGGAGTAGGGAGAGGAAATCTGAAGGTGTAGAGCAGAAAGGAGGGTACCAGCAAAGGAGCCAACTCAGGAGGCAGAAGATGGTGAGGCCTAGCCGCAGTGTTGGTCCCCTGAGGTCATAAGGAGCTGAGGAGAGCCATTTTGGGGAGGATTGAAGCCAGCTCATGTGGGTTCAGAAGAAGACAGGCGAGATCAGAGAACAGGTGAGATACTTATGTCCTAGAACTTTGGTCTGAAGGAACACAGATGAGCAGGTTGAATACAGCTCCAAAGGCATCCACTTCCCACCCTGAATGTCACCACATCAGGAAAAAGGCTTCTGCAATGAACTATAATTGGGCCAGGGAGATAGCTCAGTAGTATAAGTGCTTGCCTGGCAAGCACAAGGTCCTGAGTTCAATTCCTGGTACCACCAGAAACAAACAAACAAAAAAAAAATGAACTGTAATTAAGTGAAAGGTTTTGAGATGTCAAGATCCTTCCAAGAGGGAGGCAGAACCCCTGGGTCTGGAGCCCCAGAGTGAGCGTGATCTTACTGATCTTAAGTCTGGTCCTAACATACTGATGTGGAGCCTCTGCTACGCCGTAAGAGAGGAAATTTCCATGATGGGTACTCTGTCACAGTGATCGCAGACACTGATACAAGGCAGTGGCAGCTACAGAGTTGGGCAATGCAAGAGACACTCCGGGACTCAGCAAGCTGATGAGACTCCAGGAGCCCAGCTGGGGAGGATGAGGGCGAGTTAGTGAGAGAAGACAAAGCTTATTAGAGCTCCCCTGCTTTGGCTCCACACCCCAGATTCATGCCCTGTCTTCTCCCAGCACCCCTATGTGCATTGGTTGATCTTCATTTGGCCAGCTGACAGGTCTGGCCTCCAGATGTGGGCCCCAGTCCAGGCAGGCACTCTAACTCCAAGGTCCCCAGGGACGGGGGAACCAGAGCATGTGTCATGGGACTCAGGCCTTGGGTACTGGAAGCTGGGCAGCAGCTCACTTCAGCCCCTCTGCAGCCTACCAGTCGGGACTGCCACCCCCTTCCTGGGTACTGTCTCACTACCTAGCACCCCAGATACTACTGCTATTTGCCATCTGGAATTGGAGCCCCATCTGGCCCAAAAAGTCTGTGTGAAGAATCTAAGGTCACCAGGTGAAGCAAAAATAAATGCATTAGAGAAGAGAGAAAGGGACCTCTGCACTACAAACAGGAAGCAGCCACACTCAGAGCCACTTCACTGCTCCCTGCCCCGAGTGAATGTTGGTCAAACAGGCCCCTCCAGTTTTGCCCAGAAGCCTTGAAGGACATGGCCAGTCTGGGGGACCCTGTCCTAGAAGGTGTGGTCTTTCAAGTCCCTGCTTCTGCCTGGGAGCCTGGGCAGCTTGCAGTCAGCAGCTGGCTGTGTTTAAAGAGGGCTCCAGCCATCATGAAGGCTGCAGCGAGAGGCAGGAGCGTGGATTCATTCAGCAGGTCTTCCTGGGCCAGGCACCTAAGCGGCCTCCTGACGCTCAGCCCCTTTGGGGGGCCCAGAAGCTACCATGACCTGCCCATGAGAGTACCTGGGCCTTGCAAGTCATTTCCAAATGATTTTTGGGCACAGAATTCCCAGCTAACTTCTTCAGGTCACCAGCTCCTATCCCTAAACCTGTCTCACAAACTCGATCCTACCTGGTGTTGCAGGCCTCTCTGCAGGCCTGCTGTTCTGGCTTTAAGACCTACAATATGTGGATCAACATCTCCACACCCACTGGTCCCTCGTCCCTTGGTTCACAGACACCTGGGCTCCTGTGGGGTGTGGAGCAACACAGGGACCCACTGGCCCTGCGGATAGAGTCTGCCTGGCCACAAACTAGCAATCTGCAAAGGGTCCCAGCAACAAGTCCCCAGTTTACCACACAACAGGAATCAGTCTACTTAAGTTGGCAAAGCCCTTGGCTTTTTCTGTAGCTCAATATGAGGGGTAGATATGTTCAGAGTTACATACCTGGTGAGGGGAGGGTACTGCACAGGCCACAGGCAGAGCCAGGAATGTGCAGAGCACAGGCCCACAACAGGGAATGCCCAAAGAGAGCCTGACTTGGCTGGGCTGTGGGTGTCAGTAGTTGCATAGCTCTGGGTATACTGGTGGCAGACTCATGTAGACCTCGGGGCTCCTATCCCTGATGGCTCCCTACATTCATGGCCTGGGGTCTTTCAGGATGATGCTGAGCACCCCATGTCCCTCGTAGCCTGGTCCCCACTACCAAACATAAAGACAGGCAGCCAAGGTGCATGAAGTTGGTCTGAATGCTGGGAGGACACCAGAGGCAGGAGCCCAGGAGGTAAAGTCAGTCTACCCAGGAGGTCTTGGCTTCACACCAAATGACACATAGATCTCAGAGAAAGGCCAAAGTTGTCACAAAAAGAGACCCCATAGAGGGCCTAACTCTGAAGTGGAAACACCTAAAGGCATCACCACCCAGCTCCCGAAGAACAGTCAGACTGAAGGACAGTCTCCTTGGGGGTGAGGGGTGGCCAAGGGCTAGGCCCTGATGCAGGAGGTAGGTTGGGTCAGAACCACGGGACACATACTGTGCTAGTCTGTACCACTCGCTGGTCCCAGGAGACCTCTTGCTCCCTGGGCTCTCTGCAGTAAGTAGATATCCCCAAAAGGGCATAGGAACATGGTCATCTCTTCTTGGTCAGCTGCCTGGTCAACTTTTTTTGGACCCCAGGGACCAAACCAAAGAATTCTACTGAGCAGGATCCCGCCATGGAGTGGAGAAAGAACCATCACCTCCACCACCACCACCACCACCACTACCAACAGCTGTCCACCCCAGTAGCCCAACACCCTGGTCCTGTGTAAGCTGGACAAACCAGGAAGGAGCTGGTATCCCTCTACTATACTGCAAGAGATAAGAAGCTAAGGCCTGAGGCAAGTGGCTTCCTAGGCTCCACACAGCCCCTTCCTGTGCCCTGAAGGACAAGGACTTGTGGAGCCAGGGATGGTTTCCAGGACCTGGTGCACAATAGGTTTGCCTAGGGCCAACTGCACCTCAGCACTTCAGAAACACAGGCAGGCGGAGATGTGGAGAGGCCCACTGAGATGCCACAGTGCTCTGTGTAGGTGCCACATCACCATGGGGGAGACCAGACCCACTTCAACCTTCTTTCCAATCTGTACATCCCCAACCCAAGCTTCCTTATCCCATAGACACTGCTTCCTAAGCCAGGACACACAGTACCCCCCGCATTCTGCCATGCTCCATGCACCCCTGGACAGGGCCCATGGGACCAATCATCTTGCACTTCCTTGGCCAACACACACCCATCCAGAGCCCTCTTTGGCCAGCCATACCCAGGCCAAGGCTACCCTGGCCCTGCCCCTGTCCCTTGCCCTTCTCTCCTAATTCCCAGGCTCCCATCAGCTTCTTCACCCATAGTCCATGCACGACCAAGCTCCCTGCTGCTTCCTGAGCCACACTTGCTTTATCCATCAGCCTCAGAGAGTGGGGACCTGTACCCCTTATGTGGCATTCAAAGCCCAAGATGCCAAGACTCTTCCTCAGGTCCTGATGTCACAGATTCCAGCCACAGAGGGCTGCAGTCTAAACCCAGACAACCAAGTGGCTCCCATAGTTTGCATGCTTCTCCTGATGGGGAGCCCATCACTTCAGAGCTTTTTGGAAGGTATCCGGAAGTCCTCCCTCCCCCGCTACCTCACACAGAGTGCCTCTTGGGTCCCCAGGTCCAGTTCCTGGGAGAAGTGGCAGCACCGATTTTGAAATCCTTTTGAAAATGTTTTTCCTTTGTTTTGTTTTATTTAGAAATTTCCCAAATTTTTACCAAGTTAAAGAGACAACCACAAGAATGTGTAGCCTGGGTGGACGACTGGCATAAACAACCCCTCCCCCACTTCTCAGTCTCCCCCCAAACCACGGCCCCCCAACTCAGCAGCAAAAAATGCCAAACACGAATAAAAACATAGGCAGCGATGTGGATGAAACTTGGGAAGGGGCATAGAAACCACCCTGGGGCCATGGTATGTGCAGATACGCACGTAACACACCACTACACAGCATGGATGTGTACAGTATTTATGTTCTTAGTACACACACATGATGCATGCACACTTGTGCATATGCATGCATACACAAACATGCACATGTACACACGAATACATATCTTCATTCAAGCATACACGCACAGCTGAAGGGTTGCCCTGTCCCCAGTCCTGGCTATGACATAGATGAAGGAACTCTAGCTAATGCAGGTTGATGGACACTGTCCTTCCCACTGTCCCTCCTAGCAGTCCTTTGGCTTCACTCTCTGCCTCAGTTTCCTCTTCATCCTCCTCAACACTCCTCACAGTTCTTCAGAGAATCCAGCAGAACAGGGAGGGGCTAGCAGGCTCTGCAGGATAGCCCACACAGCTGTATAATGGGCAGCCCATCTCTGTGTCCCATGAGACCCTTGGGTCTGGGCACCCTTCAGCTACTCCAGGACAAGATATCCTTAGCCCTTGGAACATGGTGACCACAGGGACTAAAGAGGCCATTGAGTAATCAGAGGGCCCGCAGAGATGGCTCTGAAGATAGACCGCAAGCCTACTTTAGAGATGCCCCCGAGGCCTGCACCCCCAACTCAGCACAAACCCAGACTATTCCAAGACAGAATCAGATAACAACCCCAAGTCTGTACCCTCAGCCTGCACCTCTAAGACTGTAAGAGCCACAGCCTTTTCCCTTCTTCCCTGAACCCTTGTCTTCCATGAGAAGCTGCCTTGGGCAAAGAAACTCTGTCCAAGGTTGCCTTCAACCTACCTCAGCTCCACCGCCCAGGACACTCAGCTTTAAGGAGCCAAGTGGGAGCCGGATGTGGTCTGGGAGGCTGAGGTAGGAGAACCAGAAGTCTGAGCCCAGCCTGGGCTACTTAGTGAGACCCTGTCTTAAAAAAAAAATTCTTTTTAAAATATTTTAAAAAGGGTGAAATTGCAAAGGCCCTGGGTTTAATCCACCAGTATCACAAAAGAAGAGGGGGGATATGGAAAAGGAGAAGAAGAGAAAAGGGGAGGGAGAGGGGATGGATGGGGAAGGTGAGTAGGGACTCAAACCTAGAACTTCCTGCCCCAAAGCTCATTACATGGCTGGCCAGCAGGTCAGAGGCCCACTGTGCTCCGACAGCTCCCGCCCAGGGGTGTCTGCTACCCACCCTCCGTAGCCCTGCTGTCTGCTCTGGATGCCCTGCCAACCCTGAAAGACATCAGTTATGCTTGGCCCAAAAGGACCCCTCTGCTGGGGGATGCCAGGCACTGGGAGGTTCTGGGGGCCTCCGGAGGAGGCTCTCAGCGCCTCCAGAATTGCCTCTCCAGGAAGATAGGCTCCTGCGCTCTGTGAAAGTTGGTCCAGGTCATGGAATTTTGCTGGCACAGAGACAGGAAGGAGAGGATCTTGGCCTTCCAAAATGTTTACTACATCAGGAAATTAATTCAGTACGCACCAGCTTCAGTGACAAGAATAAACACCTCTCTCTCTCTCTCTCTCTCTCTCTCTCTCTCTCTCTCTCTCTCTCTCTCTCTCTCTCAACAAATGAATGCAGACCCAGCCCATTTCAAGGGGAAGGCCAGGAAGGCATACTCAGCCGTGGCCACAGACCGTGAGCCATGAGCCAGACGGGACCTCCCTTGCTGGTCTGGCCCCCACCCATACTGCTGGGCCTGTCACCTGCGCACAAGGTCAGGCTCCATTTCCCCATTGATGCCCTGCCAGGGGGTGCTGCTACCCTGCAGCCTCAGGAATGTGCCTTTCCAGAGCCAAGAATGGAGACCCAGCCAGCACCATGCTGATGTGCAGCTGGCTGGGGGCGGAGCCTGGCCTGCTCTGCAGCCCTGGCCCCTCAGATCCCCACTCCCCAGCCACTGGACCCTCCACACACTTGCCTGGGCTGGGCCAAGGCAACAGGGCAGCAGGATGGCGTGCTTATGCAAGGCCAGGTTGAGACTCATGTGCTGATGGGGCTGGCGGCGAGGGAGAGGACCTGAGTGGGAAGGGCAATGCCAAAGAGGGGACAACAAAAGGGAGGCTGCTGCTAGAGCCAGGGGCCATAGCTTCTCAGCCTCCAGCAGGCCAGCCTGTAACATGGGGTCATCTCACACCAGGCGAGGCTGCTAGAAAGACCAAGGGCAATCCCTGGCCCTCCTTTTCTTTCCTGTGTCCTGATACCCACCCGCCTAACACATCAGCCCTCACTCCTTCCTGTCTGTTACTGTCTGGGTGCACATTCTTCTCCGATGACCTCTTGACCTCATCTCTTTAGGGCTCCCACTCCACAGATCCAGGCAAGAGAGACAAAGTGCTTTCCCAAGTTGGGCAGCTGGAGACACACATACCCTGCCAGGTTAGCCTGACTTCCACCTGCTCTAATCTGGCACATCAGTGCCTGCACCGTGCCCCAGACTTGAACTGTAGAGCCTCCCCAGGGCTCCTTTCACTTCCACCCCATCCAACCAGTCCCTCTCACTCTCCTTTGAAGATGAGCACTCTGAGCTGGGACCCCAGTGTCTGCTTGGTCCCTGCTTGGCAGGCACCACTGTCGCATGGCAAGCCATAGGCTTCTGTTCCCCTAAGCCATGAGCCCCCCAACATATAGACCACCATGGATACTCACAAGGCAAGGAGACTGCCATCACCCTCCTGACCCTGTGACTCTGTCCATGCCGATACTTGGTTCCATGGCCCATGAGCCACAGGTGCCTCCGTGGTATGCAGGGCTAGCAGGATGGAACTTGAACTCAAGAAGGCCCAGCTTGGGCTGGTGAGATGGCTCAGTGGTCTAAAGCACCTACTTAGAACAAGCTTAGCAAAGCACAGGGACCACCGGTTCAATCCCCCAGCACCACATGCCAGCCAGCCCCGCCCCCTGGTGGGCTGTGCTGGCCACACACACACACACACACACACACACAAATAAATAAATAAAATTAAAAAAAAAAAGAAGGCCCAGCTGGTCTTGGTCTTCCCACATACCTACCATAGGTGTGCAAACCTGCCTTGACCCTGAGAGCTTCCTTCTTATTGACCTTTCTCCTGCCAAACTCACTGGACAGTCTAGTTTCTGGCTCTGCCTTTGAGCCTCAGAAAGCACCCATGATGCAGAAGACATTCCAAACCCTCAGACCATGCCATGATCCCCTCATATGTTAAAGACTCAGAGGTAGCACTGGCTAGCCTGGGGAGCCCATGACACATCCGGATCCTTAGAACATCTTTTGCAAGTGAAAGAAGGAAGCATCCCAATACCCTAACAAGGCCAGATGTAGATTCAGTTGGGTCCTTCGTGTTGGCCAAAGAGGCTTATCCTCAGCAAGAGCCCAAGGTCTCTTTCTCCTCTGGAGAGGCTACCACCTACCACCTCCCAGCTCACTCAGGTCTGGCCTCTAACTTGCCCCTGCTTAGCTCTTTCTTTCGTCATGATATGTCCTTGCCACCCTTGCTTGGACCAAACTCTATTGCAGCTCTGACTTGCAGTCAGGAGTGTCCCAATCCTGCTGGGAGCCATTCTGAAGACCCTCTGCTCAAACAGAGCCAATCAGATAGATTCCCTGACTGGGACCTACGACTCTTTGACCCACCTGCCAACTTAGTACCCACTCACTAGGGTCTTGCTATCAACGCCATGCCTCCACTACCCAACTCCCAGCCTCAGAAGCCCCTTCCCCATGTATCCCAGAGACATTGAGAGGTTACCCTTTTGCAACAGTGCCTGTGACCATCATATTTCCTGTTTGATCTCCATGCAGAGATAGAGCTGTCATGGAAGAACAAGGATTTTTTTTTTTTTTTTTGCGGAGCTGGGGATTGAACTCAGGCCCTTGTGCTTGCCAGGGAAGTGCTTATTCTACTGAGCCATCTCCTCCAGCCCCAGGCCATCTCCTCCAGCCCCGGGATAGGGAATTTTTTAAATGCAATTTATATATACCAGTTCCCCAAGATAAATGTAATTATTGTATAGCCCAAATATGTGTCAACAATTTTGAAAATTTTTCTAAATATTTAAATAAAAAAGAAGCAGGCATCATCCAACACCTTCCTTTATCCCTAAACTCAAAGCAAGTCCAGTTCCATAGGCCCAAAGTAAAGAAAGAAATCACCGAGAAAGGGCCAGAGGCCGGTAGTAAAGATACTTCCACCATCCAATCTTCAACTCTCAAGTCAAGAGTCAGCCAACCGCTATCTAGACAGAGAACTCTAGGTCACCCTCTAAAATGTCCTAGGAGGCACAGCGGGGCCTCCACAGTTTCTGAGGCTTCTGGGAGCCTAAGTGTGAAGGCTTCCACTTTGCACAAATGGAATGACAGCCAGGCAGGGTGAGGAGCTCCTCCCCTCACCTGGGGCATGGGAGGGCCAGGTTGGAGCAGCCCAGGAGCAGCCATCTCCACAGAGAGGCAGGAGGGAGAAGTGGGGATCCCCATACTCTGGGCATCTCATGGGAGCAGGGCTGCTACACACAGCCTATACTTCAGGAGGATCTTTCCAAGTCCTCACAGCCACTCCAGCCCACCCTCTGGCCCCTCTCGGCACCTCCCCTGTGTCCCAAGCATCCTTACCTGTTTCTCCTCATCCTTTCTCCTTCTAGACTCCAGGCAAAAACCAAATACACCTTATCTCTGAATACCTATGACAATATTGCCACCCCAACACTTCCTTTTAGGGGCACCTGGAAGAAAGGCTGGATCACCAGTCTGGGCCCAGCTGGCAGCAGGGACTTCCTTCTCTTTCTGAGGCTCAGCCAAGTTCAGCGTGGGCCAGAACTCCTGTGTCTCAGCCCAGCACTACCCTCCCCTCCCATCCCTACCAGACAGTTTGCTGCTGTTTTCTCCTGTCCTGCTGGCTTAGTGTCTGGGAAGTAGGACCAAGCTCTCTCTACTTGACCCTCAGGCTCTAGGAAGCCACACAGCCAAGCCCAGTCCCCTCTTCCAAGAAGAAAACATGGCTCCAACCATCCACCATGCCCAGCACCTGGGACCCTAAAATGTACCCCTCTCACCTGAGGCATGGGGGTTGGTAGGAACACCTCCCCAGTGGGTCCTGGGGCCCACACAAGCCCTGGTCCTCCAGGAATGGCCCCTATGCCCACTGGCCACTTTCACTGTAGGAGGTCTTTTTTTTTTCCCCCAAACCACGGATTGAACTCAGGCCCTTGCACTTGCCAGGGAAGTGCTTATTCTACTGAGCCATCTCCCTGGCCCCTGTAGGATGTCTTTAAACCTTCCATGATAATGCTGAAGCTGGCATGGGGCTCCAAGTACAAGGAGCTGCCTGGTTCCAAGCTGCTGACCTGGCAGCCAGGATGCCACTCTGCCCACCTACCTGTTGGCCATGCCCCCTCGTCACAGCATGGAGAAAAACCAAGGTTGCTGCATGCCTTTCTCTGAGGGTGGAATGAACTCAGTTGTAGTTCAGAGAGGGTTGCTCACCTCTGCCCTCCCTGTGGCCGGCATAAAAACTTGGGTGGGCTACAGATTAGGCCATGGGGAGGAGGGTGGTCCCTGTTGTCTCACAGGTCCACATCAGTGATGTCCAACCCACAAGTGTGCACCCATGGTGGCCAGGTCTGGAAGGCCAGACCTTCAGGCCAGCCTAAAGGTTCCAAGTGGGGTACAAGGACCCTCTTTCAGGAGGCCCGGATTCTTCCCTCATTCTTCCTAATAAGTTATTCTGCTTTGCAGCCTGGCTATATTCACTCAAGATCATCCACACTTGAATTGGGCACCTGTTTCATATCTGGCTAGATTCCAGGTCCCTTGTGCCCCTGACTGAAGACAGCTGGGTCCCCATAAAGAGTAAAGTATCCAAGGAGGACAAAGCCCCAACATCCTACCTGGGACCTACAGACCCATTTCCTCCAAGCCAGTCAGAGGCCCACTCTGAGGACAGCTTCCCTGAGGGAGGTGGTCCTACCATCCCAGACAGCCCAGATTACAGTGGGAATATGCCAGGGCGGGTGCCAGGACAGCCGCCTTGTTATCTCAGACGCTGACGTCACCGTCTGGGGGTAGGGGAGTCACTTCCCGGGGCCAGACAGGAAACCTGCCCAGGGCAGGAGGTCCCAGCCTGCAACCTGCCTACTGTTGGGTCTTGGCAACGGGGTCCCACTCCATACTGTCCTGAACTCCTCCTCCCTATCCAACACCCAACACCTTCTGCTCTGCCCTGGTCAGCTCTTCTTAAGTTTAAAGACTTGAGGACAAATGTCCAGCCCTGGCCTGCTGTACTGAGCTCCCTGAGTCTGGGTCTTGGGGGATAGCAACCTAGGGCTGGGGTCAGGGTTTATTTCATAGGACTCTTTTGCTTCTGAGTTCTTGGAGGCCAATGAGTGGAATGGTAGAGGACAACCTTTGGGTTGATAACAAGGAACTTCCAGAACACCCCTCTGACCAGGAAGGTCCCTTGAGTTGAGGCGGAAACAAATGCAAGAGGTAAGGGGTGCTGGGCCCTACAAACTGAAGGAGACCAGGATCAGCAGGACTAGAGAAGTTGAGAGATGCAGCAACATAGTGAGGCCACCCTCTAGGCCAGGCACACTCATGGCCAAAGGAAGACAGCTCCAAGACCAACCAGGTACTTTACCCAAGATCCCATCTTCAAGTCCAGCAGGGCTTCATGGCACTTAGAACAGGGTCCTCTTTCCCGTGAAGGACTGTCCTTATAGCCAGCTTCCAGCCAGCTGCACTCATGCCTCCTCTCTGGGAACTTCTTGGGAAACCTCCTCACTGCTGTCTCTGTGGCCATCCCAGCATTAACCACACTAAACTCCCTGCTGAGACCCCAAAGTGTCAGCACCCCTCCCCTCCCCACTGCATCAGTCTTCTTCCCATGTCTCATGGCACACTCCACCTGGTCATTGCGTAGGTACTATCTGGGGCTGAGGGTACAGTTTCAGCTTCAGATGTTAGAGAGAGGAGTGCCTTCACCTCCAGGGAAAGGTACCTGCCAAATTTCTTCTTTCCATCAACACTCAGGACAATTTTGTGAACTCATCTGACAGAAGCGTCCAAGATCAGAAGAAGATGGCACTTTGCCAAGGTCCTGCAAAGCCAGGACAGCCAGTCTGCCACACTGGTTGCCACCAGGTCGCCTATATGCTTGCATCCTTTCCACCTTGGAAACAGAAAGTCCTGAAGGGACAGCCCCATGTTCTGGCTCTGATCTCAGACATGACTCCTGATTGTTCCAAATCTGTAAGTGTTAATTACAGAGGGTGAAAGGAGGCAGCATTGTATTTCTTGGCAAAGGAATTTATTGCTGAGGTTTTCTGATTAACAGGCTTCCCCAGTTATCAAGTCAGGATGCTACAAAGTTGTACTGGATGTGTGGAGGCATGGGTGGGTAGGTGGGTAGATGGGTAGGCACAAGGGTGGATGGGTGGATGAATGGGTGGGTGGATGGCTACATAGATGGGTGAATTGGTAGCTGGTTAGGTAACAGAGTGGGAAATAAGTAGATAAATACATTAGTGGACAACTGGACAAGTGAAGACTAAACTAAATGTGTAAATGGAATTGTTTGCTGACTGGCATATAATAGACGGTTGTTGGAAGAGGGATATGGTTAAACAGCACATAGGTAGACATATGGTGAATGGGTTAGATGAACAGACAAAAAGTAAGATTGAATAGGTGGATGACCAGACTGCTAGGGAGATACAAAATGAATGGCAGGATAAGTTAATGTTTGGTTGAGGTGAATGACTGAATGAATGTATGCCCAGGTAGATGCATGATTAAGTAATTAGTTTAATGAATGTATGGAAGGGCAAAGTGGATGGCTTGGGCAGGCAGATGGAGAGAAGGATGGAGCTGTGGCAAAAGAATGGAAAAAGGGAGGGAATAAAGGTATATGAATAGAATAAAGAAGTTCTAGATAGAAGGGGTCCGTGGTGGTTGGTGCATTGTGTCAACTTGAGATGCCGGAAGCTTGGCTGGATCCGCTTGTGGATTCCACACCCTGGGCTGTGGGAGGACCTGCCCCAGAGTGACTCAGCACAAAAAGAGTATTTAAAGGAGTTGAGGAAGACTTCTGTGTCCCATTTCCTGGGAGGAGTTCTGATCTTTGTAGAGCCACTTCACAGCCATGTCACTTCAAGTCATTTTCTGCTGCCATGAACTGCTGCCTTCTATGCCACAAACTGTTGCCATTTGCCTTGGAGCCTTCAGAGCATGAACTGAAACCTTCACTAACTGTGAGCAAAATAAACCTTTCCTTTCCTTCATTTGGGGTGTTGGTATTTTGTCCCAGCAATGAATGAAAAGTAACCAACACAGAATGAATAAATGAGTTAGTAGATCAGTGGGCAGATGCATGAGTTATAAGATGGGTTGACAGAAATCATTAAAATTACAGAAGAGTAGACAGTGTGTGGGTAGATGGAAGCACACAAGGAGGTATGCATGGATACACAGCTGAGAGGGAGCTCAGTGGGTGGATGGATGGATGGGTGGATGGGTGGATGAGTAGATGGATGGATGGGTGGATGGGTGGATGAGTAGATGGATGGATGGGTGGATGGGTGGATGAGTAGATGGATGGATGGGTGGATGGATGGATGGATGGATGGATGGATGGATGAGTGGGTAGATGGATGGATGAGTGGGTGGGTGGATGGATGAGTGGGTGGGTGGATGTATGGATGGATGGATGGGTGGATGGATGGGTGGATGGGTGGATGGGTGGATGGGTTTACTGATGGAGGGATGGATAAATGGGTAAGTGAGTAAGAGGACAAATGTGTGTTTGGATAAGCACAGATGCATGGATAAGTAAATGGATGAATGGAAGAATGACTGGGTGAAGGGAAGCACTGGTGACTGTTTGGGTATGGATGGTGGGCACAGGTACACATACAAATGGACGTGTGGGTAGAGGGGTGGTGGGACAGGTAGGTAGACAGCTGGATAGAGTGGATCCTCCAACAGCACTTTCTTTGGCTAGGCTCTGAGTCATGGTGAACAGCCATAAAGGTACCATCCAGAATGTCACACACAGTACTGTTTCTCAATCCCCAAATAAGGTGGACAAAGTCCACTCTGGCAGGCTCAGGGGCAGGAAGTCCGGGTGGGGTGGAAGGCCTTGCGCCAGAAGCTGAAGTCAGTTCCTTTTTTTCTAAACAATGGAGCCTGGCCTGGTCCCTCCTGCACCTCCACCCTGCTCAACCCAAGCCCCTTCTGCACCTCATGGGGTGCTGGGGCCCTGGAGCAGGATGCAGGGAACTGGGGAAGTAGGAGGCCACAGAGAGCTGGGCCTGCACTGCTGGCAGAGGGCCCAGCACGGCAAAGATGCCTCTGCTTGGGCTCAGGCTCCTGGAGTCAGCTGCCGGGGAGAGGGAATGGGGGGGCAAGAGTGGGGAGGGTAATACCGCACACCCTCCTGCTTCAATCCTGGGGACTACTTTGGTGTCTTATTTTTGTCTTTCTTCTCCAATTTCCAACCTGACTAGACTGCTCATCTCACCTTTGTCCTTTCTTATGGCCACCCTTACTATCTTCTCTTTCTTCTTCCTTCCCTCCTCTTACTCCCCTGCCCCACCTTAGTGAACCCAGAAAGAGAGAAGGCCTGTGAAGCAGAATGAGCTCAGTTTGGTCTCTTCCCAACGCCAAGGGAGGAGAGAGGGAGGGGGAGGGAAATCGAGTCAACTTCTTGTCTAAAGTACTGTCTTCCCACCTGCTCTTGGGGTGGTGGCAGCTGCATAATGGCATTGGCTGTCTGTCCTCATGCCCAGGAGACTCAGAGCTGCTGGTCTCAGCTCAAGGCTTCCAGGGAATGTGCCAAGGTCCCTGGGCCAGCCCCAAAGGCCACTAGGTCACCATGCACAGCAGGGAGCCATACTGCAGGCAGCCCTCCGACCTCCCTGCTAATCTTCGCTGATCCTGACAACCTCCAGGTAGGGACAGCCATAGGACCCCAGGCAGGCCAGAGGGGGGACCCAGGAAGGTTAACAGTGGCCTCACTCCTGGAGCTGACTCTGCCCAGTGCTAGGATGCAGAGCTAGGCCACTCATGGGGACACCAGCCGGGAGCAGAAGAGTCCCAGGAGCTAGTTCACTGTCCCCTTGAGCTCTTGTGCAGCTGCAGGTCCAGCCTGTTGCTAGGATTAGTGCCTGGATTAGCCCACCAAGTTTCCAGAGCCTCAAGTGTCCAGTCACGGTGCTATAGAAACCTGGCCACAGACTCAGCGGCCCCTTGGCGGGCTCTTCCCTGCAGGCCCAGCCTGACTTCAGTCCCTCCTAGAAGAGGCCAGGCATGTAGGCACAGGACGGGCCTGGACCTGAGCCCCTACTGAGCCCTGAACCCTGCTTCGTTCCACAGTGGCACAAGGAGTTTCAAATTTCAAAATCAGCTGGGTCACATCATGCTTAAAGCTCAATGCAGAAAATATCTCAGCTACCCCCAAAGCATACTTGGGAAACTCCCTCCCCAAGCTCAACCAAGCTATCTTCTCAGACCCCCTTTCCTGGACACTGCTGAGTCCTCCTTTTGCTCTGATACTCATCTGCACTGGGGCCTGGGTCAGCCTCAGTGGTGTGTCCTGTCAGGGAACAGCTCATGAGGCCCACCGGTGCGGCCAATCTGTTGAAGGAGGAGGTGCAGCTCCCTGAGAAGCACAAACCCTGCAGCAGGCCCTGAGCACCCCCTGCCTAGGCACGGTGCCCTGGGCAGGGCACTTAGCAGCACCACAACCTGGACAGGTGCTGGCGGTCCAGTGTCTTCACTCAGCTGTCCTGGCTGCCAAGCAGGAAATGCCCAAAATTGAGCCCCACATCCACCCCACTATGCCTCACCTTCATTCTTTACTGAGCTCAGGAGGCCCCTTTTTGCTCCTGCTTAGTCACTACTTGCTTTCCAGCACCTGGCAGGTGCCTCTGCTTCTGTGGCTTGGATCTTGATTCCTTTCCGTCTGTTCACTCAGCAGCCATTGGGCTCTTCACACCTAAGTCAGAGCCTGAACTAGCCCAGATCTCAGTTTTCTCAGAGTTTCTGGGAACTTTCCAGAACCAGCTCTCCTTGGCCTCTGGAAGGTTGGTGCCTGTGAAGCACCCTGCTTGCTCTCGCTGCTTGCCATAGGCCCTCTTCTCTATGACCTGGAGATGCACACTGCTGCCACGCAGGGATTCAGACCTGCTTCTCCTGCAACCAGGCATTTTCCCCAAGATGCCTGTGTGGGTGTTTGGTAGGGAGATGATGACACATGGGTGGGTGATTTGGGAGGATGGTTGGGTAGATGCGTAGATAGATAGATAGATGGGTAGATGGACAGGTAGCTAGGAAGAGGAGTGGAGGGTGGATAAGTGGATGGATGGGTGAGGGGGCTCTACAGACTAGGATGGATAGACAGAGATGAGTGGTGAGTGTGTGGATGGAAGGATGTGTAACCAGGCAGATGGATGAGCGGATGGATGGAATGAGTGGCAGGTCAGTGATGGATGGATGCACGGTGACTCTTCTCTGAATTCCAGCCAGGAAATATGGCCAAAAGGAAAGACCTAGGCAGAAAGCTCTGTGCCAAGATCAAAGCGGAGGTGTCAAGCAGGGCCATGGAGGCACCACTGCCAGGACATCACTTCTTTTTTTTTTTTTTTTTTTGGTGGAACCAGGGATTGAACCCAGGAGGACACCACTTCTTAAACTGTGCTGTGTCATGCTTCTCAGTGCCTCCCCTAGGCAACTGGCTACTCTGAGCCATCTGTAGCCTGCCCCGGGGATCCCGGACCCAGGCTAAGCCCCTCTGCTTCATCCTTGTCCTTTGTGACTCACGCCAATCCTCCTTGTCGATTCCTCTATCACATACCACCTCTGACCTGGGAGGAAGGCAGACACTCCCAGACATGTAGCTGTGTTCGGCTCTGTGCCCTCCGGGTCTTCATAAGTCTTCTCCAGCCTGCCTCTTCCCCTTACTTCTAGGAGTTTCTCATTCACACCTGCCAGAGACAGTATTAGTTGTCTGTCACTGCATACTAAATGACCCCAGACTTACAACCACAAGGACATAAAGCATTTATCCTCTCAGCTTCTGTAGGTCTAGAAGGCAGGAAGAAACTTGATGGGTGTTAGTGGCTCAGGGTCCCGTGCCCTTGCAGTTGTCCTGGTCATGTGAAGCCTCAGCTGGCCTGCACCTTCTCCCTAGGGCAGCTGCCATGCAGGCCTGGCACAGTAGGGTTCTGGGACAGAAGGCACAGTTCTTCCCATGCATTGCACGGGTTGTCTGAGGTCCTCACAGCATGACGGCAGCAGCTTCTCCAGAGCATGAGTGTGAAACAGAGGAGAAAGGACACCATAGTCTCCTTTATTACCAGCCTCAAGGGTCTCTCTCCCACCCTTGCCATTTGCAATGGTGGTCACATTAGCCAGTTCTATTGGTGGAGGGGGGCTGCACAGTGGGGTCCCTGCAATGAGGCTCCGCAGCTGAAGCCCTGGGCCATCCTGGCAGCACAATAGGTGACAACATGCTCCTCTTTCCACAACAAAATAGCACAGAGCAAGAGAAGCACTCGGTTAGGTAGCCCCCTATCAGCTACCCTGTTACTCATTTCTTGCCTGACAGCTGGAGATTCATGGAGTGTCCCCTTCCCCAGAGCCTCTCTGTCCCCTGGGCTTCCTTATCCTCCTGCCTGGCAATCCCTACCTCTGTCCAGGGCTTGCTCCTGTCCACCTCCTCCCTGGTCCTCATGCCCCTGACCAGGAGTGGTGGGTGGATAAGTGGCCAGTGCCCAGTCCTGGCCCTACCCAGTCACCCCACCTGTTCCCTTTCAGCCCTCTTTCACCACCTCTAGTCCTGGAACAGTCATTCCCCACCCCCCTCTACTGCCTCAGTGGGGACACTTCCCACAGGTGTTGGGAGCAGGATATATGGGGCTCAGAAAGTGGTTATGCCTGCTTCAGAGCTGCCCTGATCCCTACCAATGCCATCATATGGTAGAGGTGCCTGTCACTGGCCCCTTCACCCTGGCCCCATAGGCTTGCCAGGTTTGGCAGCCACAGGGAGGGGAGAGGGGAGTCCTGAGGTGAAACACAGAAGGCCCTGGCCCAGCTGCTGAGTCCTCTGAGGGAAGAATGTCAGAAAAGCAGGGTGCTAGGCGCTTTCCCCCACTTCCCTGGGCTCAGGCTTTTGGGACTGGGGAGGAGAGGAGGAGGGAGGAAAGAAAAGAGAGAAGAAAAGAGAGGGGAAAGGAAGGAGAGGTGAAAAGGAAGGAGGGAAGGAGGGAAGGAAGAAAGAAAAGAGAAAGAAAGAAGAAAGACAAAGAGAAAAGAAATAAAAGAAGAAAGAAAGAGAAAGAGAAAGAAAGAAAGAAAGAAGAAAAAGAAAGAAAGAAAGAAAGAAAGAAAGAAAGAAAGAAAGAAAGAAAGAAAGAAAGAAAGCAAGCAAGCAAATAAGCAAGCAAGCAAGCAGAGTAAAGGAAAGGATAAAACAGGAAGGGGAGGGGTCCCCACTTAGGGCTGACTGGGAATCGGGTGGCCCTGTACATAGCCCTCGGGTCCTGCCACCCCTTCATCCTGCCAGGTCCCCCAACTGGGCCTCTCGTACATTTGAGAGCTCTTCTCCCCAGGGCTGCCTGAGGCTGGGAGAGGTCAGGGCTTTGTGGAGCTCTGCTGACGGGGCAGGGGCTGAGGGGCCGCTGGGTGGCTCCCCCTGGCCTCTCCCTCGCTGTCCACAGGTCAGTGCCCAGTCCTGGCCCAGGGTCCCCCAGGCCCATGGCCCTCCCCTGAGCTCCTGGCTGCGCCGCAGCTGGGGCAGAGCCTTTAAAGTGACGCCAGTTAGGCAAGCAACGTCATGGCCCTGGGGCTGGAGCCGAGCAGGGTCATTTTTTTTTTATTAAAAGGCAAAACCTAAACCAAGAAAACAAAGTGATTAAGTTTCTCCTCAGAACAGCAGGCCCTGTAAAGCCAGGAGCAACCTTCTTGATGGGTGCTTGGACCCTCAGCTGCCTTGCAGGAAAACAACAGAATTATGGACACAAACAGGAAGCAGCTGGCTTTCCTTGAAAGAGGGAGGGCTGGGGTCTCCTCTAGATGGGGGACACTGGAGCTTGGCACTAGGCCATGTGAGAGTGTATCAGCCCTCAAGAAAATGGCCAGGCTGGACCCTCACAAGCCCCTGAGCTATAGGCATGGCCAGGGGAGGCCAGGAATGTCCAGGAGGATGACTTTCAGAACAGAACCCCCTGCCTCTCTGCTTGAGCTCCTACCAGTAGCCAGGGCCCTTGAGAGAACAGGGGAGGGCAGAGGTGGCCATGCCAGGCAGGTCCAGGACAGGGGACTGGAACTAGGCACGGGGTGCCAGGTCCTGCAGGGTGCCAGGTCCTGTGGGGTGCCAGGTCCTGCAGTGCAGAGTTTATGAAAGGTTCCCCCCACCAAGCCTCTCCTGCAGTACTATTGTAGACACGGAAGAGAGGGTTTCTGCTTACCCGAAGCTCTTTTTTTGGTGGAACTGAGGATTGAACTCAGGCCCTTGAGCTTGCCAGGGAAGCACTTATTCCACTGAGCCATCTCCCCGGCCCCTGAGGCTTGGTTTCTGAGCAAAGCTGAGATGGAGCCTGGAGTGGGCAGGGAAGAATGAGGCTCCGAAGGGGGCCCAGCTCAGGCTGGCAGGCTTCTGCCACCAGCCACCAGGAAGCCCATCACAGCTGACAGGAGTGGGGTCAGGGAGGTCAGGGCTAGGTGAGTGGCAGTTGTCACCCCAGGTATGGTAAGTCCCTTGCCAATGGAAGCATGCAAAGAGTAACCCCAAGTGGCACTGATAGGCAGGCAGACAGGCAGACAGCTCTGCATGAGCCACCAAGTGGGCCCTCACTGTCCTCACAGAGCCCACAGAAGAGCCCAGCAGGCATGCCTTGCTTGGCACTGGGCACACAGTGAGACCCAGAAGTGTGACAGTGTTAGGACTAGAGAGTTAAAAGTCAGACATCTAGCCAGGTACGGTGGTACATACCTGTGATCCCAGCTTCCCATGAAGCTGAGGCAGGAGGATCTCAAGTTCAAGGCTAGCCCAGGCAATTTAGTGAGACTGTCAAAAAGAAAAAGAGAAAAAGCTGGGTGTGTATTTTAGTGATACAGTGCTTGCCTAGCATGTGCAAGGTTCTGGATTCCATCCTTGTTACCAAAACAAAACAAAATGAAATACATAACCCTGCACTCTAATGTTGGTTATAGATGCAGGTGTACACACCTCTGAGAGTCTTAGGTTCAGACTAGCGTAGGACACTGATTCTTCTTTGTGAGGTTGGGGAAGAGTCTGTCTGGGCCAGGTGTTAAATAAGAAGGACAAGTTTATGTTTGTTTTGTTTTGTTTTTCAAGATAAGTTTTCCCTATGTAATCCAGGATGGGCTCAAACTCAGAATCCTCCTCCCAAATGCGAGAGCTTCAGATGTGTGTCATCATGTCTGGCAACGAGGGCCAAGTTTTAAAGGGCTGTTCTAATACAAGAAGACTTTAAAACAGCAAAGGACAAGTTCTAGACCAGCACCTGTTAGAACCTTGTGATTCTGATGCTGAGAGGGAGGGGACAGAGGGAGAACTGACTTTCGGAGACCCAAGTGTCAGTACAGAGGAAATTAACACTGCAAAGAAAATGGGCTCAGGGCATCTCACCCATCAACTGGGACCCAAGGAACAAAGAGGAATGAATTCACAAATCATCTTTTTTTTTAAAGAGCAAAATATTTATTAGGGGGAAAGAAAGTTTCTGTCCAAGAGAGGGACAGAAGGGGGTCTGAATGGGTTGCCCCAGGACAAATCATCTTGAAACAGCTGGTCAATAAATAAAACAGGGGCTGGGGAGATGGCTCAGTAGAATAAGTGCTTGCTGGCAAGCGCAAGGGTCTGAGTTCAATCCCTGGTTCTGCAAAAAACAAACAAATAAATAAATAAATCATAAAATTGGAGAGAAAAGTTATATCCACACCGAACAAAAAACAAAAACAAAAACAAAAAAACACTGCACACAAAGGTTTCCTTTTTTTTTTTTTTTTTTTTTTTTGTGTGTGTGTGGTGGACTCAGCCTGCCATGGGATGGGGCTGGCGCAGCATGTGGTGCCAGGGATTGAACTGTGGTCTCTGGGATTGCCTAAGCTTGTCTAAGCAGGTGCTTTAGACCACTGAGCTATCTCACTGGCCCCATGCACATGAATGTTTACAGCAGCTTCGTTCATAATTGCTCAAACTCAGAGGTAACCACGATACCTTTCAGTAGGTAAGTAGGCAACCAAACTATGATACATCCATGAGAAAGAATGTTCCTCAGTGTGGTTTCAAAGAGTTGGTTGCCGACCACAGGAGTAATGTGGAACCCTACACGTATATGCCTAAGCAGAAGACACTAGTCTGAAAAGGTCCGTGTGAGTGACTCCCACGCTGGCATTCTGGAAAAGGCAGAACTGTGGAGACAGTAGGGAGGCCAGTGGTGGGCAGGGAGGAGGATGGGATGGACAGGTGGAGCATAGAGGTTCTTCAGGGTCGGGAAAGAAGTCTGCATGGTGCTGTGATGGTGTATATGTATCACCACGTGCATAATTCACTCCACCCCTGAACCCAAAGTAGACTGGACACCTGAGTTCCTGGTGCGTGTCCACACTGGCCCGCAGTGATAACGAAGCTTGCACATCATAATAGGGGAAGCTGGGCATAGGGTGAGGAGAGGGGTTCTGCTTCCTGCTTGGGTCTTCTGTCGACCTGGTGAGCTTTGCTTTGGTCCAAGGACTGTCTTCGCTGTTCTCTGATGCCACAACCACCAGCTCCCTTCGAGGAACTAGTTGTTCGCATGTCTCATCCTGTGTGAGCTCAGCCTTGTGGGGTATGTTCTACACAAAGGGAAACTGAGGCACAGCAACATTGGGCAGTGGGCTAGGATTTGAAACATAAACGTCCTTGCCTTTCTGCTGATCATAGATGAAAGTGGTGGCTCTGTCACCCTCACTCTCAAACATTCTGGCCTCGGAACCCCTTATGTAACTAGAAATTACTGAGCACTGCTCAAGGGTGGGCATTATGCAATGCTATACCTCCCGATGGCAACCATGTAAGAAGTTACAGCTGAAACATTTGAACTTTTTAAATGTCTTTCAATTTTTAGAAACTTTAAAATTTTTAGAAATTTAAAAATAGTTTCATTCCTTCTTTTTTTTTTTTTTTTTTTTTTTTTTTTTTTTTTGTGGAACGGGGGATTGAACTCAGGCCCTTGTGCTTGCCAGGGAAGTGCTTATTCTACTGAGCCATCTCCCCAGCCCTAAAAATAGTTTCAAAAAATAAAAATTACAGTTTCAATGAATGACTTGAAATTCACAATTATATATGAACCTATAAGACCTTTACATAAAACATAATGAGACTTTCAAAAGAAAACAAATTTAAGGGGAAAAAAAAGAATGTTGCTTTATGTTCTAGAAATTTCCCTGGTTGGCTGGGGGATAGAGGATTCCCAAGATCATCTCTACTTGAGGACCTCCCAAAGTCTTCTTTGCTCTACATGTAGGAGGAATGCACATAAAGATATAGCCAAGCCTATAGGGTTGGAAAAGGGAGAAATAGTTTGTTTGTTTTTTTTAATTAAAAGAAATTAGTACATGTTTGCAGTACATAATGATTGCATTCATTATGGGGAGCTGATGCATATACATAACACATCTTCATTATTTTTTTTTACCTCCCCTGCCTTCCTCTCCTTCCCTGCCGTCTGCCTCTAGTCTCCTTATCTTAATAACCCTCCATATGCTTGCAGATTTTCTGATATTACCTCCAAATTTGGCAAGTGCTAATTTCTGAAAGGTCAGCTCTGATGCAGAATCAGAAGCCTTATCAAAGAACTTTTTTAAAAAATTTTATTTATTTGTGTGTGTGTGTGTGTGTGTGTGTGTGTGTGTGTGTGTGTGTGTGTGTGTGGCCAGCTCAGCCCACCACAAGCCAGCCTTCTCCAGAAGCTTCTAAGGATTGGGGACCATTCCACACTGTCCCTTCATCACTGGAGGCACAGCTTATTCTTCCCATTTCACTGGTGTTCAGCTGACAAACACAGAGGTTTGTCAAGGGTCCTTTCCTTGGTAAGGTAAGTGCCCCAAGTCAGACACCATAACGGGCATCAGTGCAGGGGACCAGTGGGCAAGCTGCCTGCCCTGCAGTCACTGTCTGAGGGAGGCGCTGACAGCTAACAAGAACTTTAATGAGCTGATTACATAATTACGGGCTGTAGGGAGTAACAGGCCATGGGGCTGCCAGTTCTGACACTCCCTGGTCCTCCTGTGGTTGAGGAGTGGTGCCCAAGTCCTCATAGCTTCTGAGGCCAAAGCCAGAGATGCTGTGGACCTTTCTGGTCCAAGCAGTCCTCAGCTTTGGCCCTCAAGCAGCTCCTCGCTTCTCCTCCAGGTGCAGCTTCTGGTGTTGACTGAGTAGGGGGTCCCAATCTTCCCTTGGTACCCTGGCTGCACAGCCTTAGAAAGGTGCTCCAACGTGTGACTCCTGGAGTTGGCTCCCCATATTCTCAGGTGCTGACCGGAGGCCAAGCGCTAGCTGCTGTGACATTAAGGAGCTTCTATACCAGCTTCAGATCCTGTATCAGTCTCTCTGCTGCCCTGGGGTAGTAGGGGGTCCAGCCTTAAGCACAATTTTGATCAATGACCTTGCCATAAACATCAAAATGACCAGTATCCATTTCCTGGTTCCTCCAGGCCCTCTTGGATTCTTTTTTTTGGCGGAACCGGGGATTGAACTCAGACCCTTGCGCTTGCTAGGGTCTCTTGGATTCTTAATGTGAGCAGTGAGATTTATCACCTCTTCCCAAGTGCTCACAATAATCCTCTATGTACATCCAGGATGTCTAGACTAAGGCTCCCTTGGGAGAACAGCCAGGTTGGGGTCACTCAAGGCACCTCTGGCCACTCCTTGGGCCTTTCCTTCAGATTGCTCCTACCCCCAGGCATATCCTGGATCTGGGGCCCAGGAGTGACTGCATCAGGCCCTCTGAGTCCTCACACTGGGCACTGCCCCAGAGCCGCCACCCCTAGCCCCACTCTGGCAGGCCCAGGCCAAGAGGAGAAGGGTCTTATAGCAGTGCCTGACTTGGAGCCTGCACCTCTCCTGGCCCGGGGCTCCCCTGTGGAAAGTAGAGGAGCAAGAGAAGAAGCCTAGGTGGGTTCCAGCACCTTAATCCCAGTAATTCTTTTTTTTTTTTTTTTTTTTTATCTGAATGTCCCAGTAATTCTTGCCGACTGCGTGTTCCATGGAAACTCTTCACAGCAGCGCTGAGATTGGAGGTCTAATTCACTATGACATTCTAGGACATTTGCTGAGGGCTGTGTATGACAAGAAACTTGAGGCAGGGCCCTTCCTAGCAAGAGGCCATACACTCCTGCCACCCTCTGCTTGGGGTTAGCAGAGAAGCAGATTTTGCTGTCAGTGGTTCACCAGGAAGTGAGAAGAAGTCCCCAAGACCTTGGAATCCCACCACTGCCAGACCCAGCGAAGAGGAACTCTTGGGGTGGCAGCAGCAGGTATGTGGGGTAGACTGCCAAAGGCACTGCCAGTCTAGAATGGCAAGAGGCAAACAACTGCTGTGCAAGAGGCTGCATACCGGGTGTGTGTGTGTGTGTGTGTGTGTGTGTGTGTGTAGGGGGTTCTGTTGCAGAGACATCCACTGCCTGCTGGAGGACAGTGTGAGACGTGCCTGAAGATAAAGGAGAGACCAAAGGAGCTTCAGGGGCAGGTTCCCTGGAAGGGGGCTGGTATCAGAAGCATCTAGCCTGAAAAGGGGAGAAGTACAGAATGCAGGGTTTATGGAGGGAGAAAAGTTCTACAAGGGGGCCAGGGTAGCCCCTTAGTCAGGGGCTGTGACGGTGCAGAGCAGGAAGGGTAGGAGGAGAGGCATCCAGCACAGGGGTCCCACTTGGAGAATAGCCACAGAACCAGATGCAGGCTGTGGGTCCACTTCACTGAAGTGTGTTCTTGATGAGGCCATAAACTTTATTAATTTACTTAAATCTTGACCTCTTGCTATGTCTTTTTAATCTCCTGTATGAGGAGCCAGGAGGCAGACGCAAAGCACCTATGTGCTCAGAGGCGCCAGGGCCGGAAGAGCCTTAGTCCAGGCTTGAGGTTCAAACCCTACTGGCCCAGCAAGGCTTGTGTGAACAGCACTAAATGGGTTGTCAACCTGGAGACGAAGGTGGCCATTCTGTTCCTGAAGGGAGGAAGCTACTGGGCTTCCCAGCGCAAATCGGAATTTTTACTTTGGCTCCATGAAGGAGGACAACCTCTCACTCCTCATAGACCTTTCTGAGGAGCTTGGTGGTGAGTTTTCCAAGAACTGCACAAGCAGCAGGTTCGTGCTTTCCAAACAATCACTAGAGAATGCTTTGGAAATACACACAGGAAATACAAGGTAGACCAGTGGATTTGTTTTCTCCCAGTAAACTTTTCTGGGACTAATTTTGATTCACAGACAAGATGCACACTTGCTACACCGATTTCTAGTGTGCTTTCGCCTGTGTCCTACAGCCTATAGTTAGGACATAGTCACACCCACTGTGACTGTGAGGCCAGCCCCCAGCTTTGGGTGGGTCGCGCCAAGGTCTTTGCTTCTGTCCTCTCTCCACTCAGGGTCCCCTTCCAAGTCCATGCTGTGTTTCACCCTCACATCTTCATCACTTCCTAAACTGATTTACTAAAGTCTGAAAAGTTCTTTGAGGGCTGGTGAGATGGCTCAGTGGTCTAAAGCACCTACTTAGAACAAGCTTAGCAAAGCACAGGGACCGCGGTTCAATCCCCCAGCACCACATGCCAGGCTGACGAGATAACAGGGTCCCCAGATGTGGCAGAAGATAGGAAAGAAGGCAGAGGCCAGCACCCAGAATCCCGGCTCAGGTGCCTGTGCAACTGGGCCAGTCATGCCCAGGAAGAGGAGGCTGGAAATGTGAAAAGCTTCAGGTGCTGGTGGGTAAAGTGAGCCACTGTGGGATCTAGGCATGGGGTCTCCAGAGCACAGGGCACTGCTGAAGCTGTGGGAACAGGGGCCTCACTCAGAGTGTGAAACTGAGTGAGAGAAAGAGCTGCCCAAGTCAAGACAAGGCACATGAACTCTTCCGCAAAGAGGAATTAAAGAAAACTCAGAAGGTGCTACAGGAAAGCCTGACAGAGGAGCTGCAGCAGCCAAGAGTAAAGCAGTTCCGGGTCTAACACTCTTCTACTGTCGTCTGGCCTCTATGGATTCTGAGAAGTTTGTATCATTTGTTCATTTGTTCCTGTTATGTAAACTGTCATGTGTTCTTTTAAGAAGTTCTTTTTAAATTTCCCCTCTTCATGCATGTGACTTAGATCACCCAGGTATGATTTTCTTCAAACTGATCCTTTTTTTGGTATTGATGATCTAATTGAATCTGTAAATTTGTGTTTTTAACTAGTTTGGGAACAATTTTATTTTTTGAAAAAAATCTTTATCTATTTATTTATTTAGTACAGGGTCTGTTTATGCAGCTCTGACTTGTAGTGATTCTCCTGTCTCAGCCTCCTCAGCACTGAGATTACAGGCAAGTGCCACCATGCTCAGTTCTGGGCTGGCAGGGCATGTGGTACTGGGGATCAAACCTGGGTCCTTGCACTTGCCAGGCAGGCGCTTAGACTGCCTAGCTGTCTTCCTAGCCCCTAGTTTGGGAAATTTTAAATCATTATCTGCAATTTTTCCCCCTTCCTCATTCTCTCTGCTCCACTCCTATCTGGAACCCTAGCTACCCAAACATTAGATCTTTCAACCCTGTCCACATATTCTTGAGTTTCCTTTCATGTTTTCAAAAACTTTTTCTCTAATTCACATTAGAGACACTGTCCAGATCTAGCTTCACATGTATAGCCTTTTCTCTGCTTTCCTTTTTCCACCACTGACCCTCTCCAGGAATTTTTTTTAATTTCAGAGATTGTATGTTTCAGTTCTAAATACCTGTTTAGGGGCTGGGGATTTGGCTCAGTGGTAGAATGCTTGCCTAGCAAGCTGGAAGCCCTGGGTTCGGTCCTTGGCACCAAAAACAAAACATAAACCTTCCCTAAAAAAACAATTCAACCAAAAAAATATGGTAAAATCAAAAAGACCAAAAACAAACAAGGCAACTAAATACCTGTTTAGGGTTGGCCTGGTTATCTTTTCCCTTGAGATGAGAACATACGCTCTGGCCTTTACACATGTCATAGAATGTGGGAGGTGATGTCCTACGCTTTGTGACCGATGCTCTCTGGAGACTTTAGAATGTGTTCTGCTTCTCCAGTGAGGGCTGATGTATTGATTTGAGCAGGCAACTAGCTCCGTCAGGCTGCAGCTAAACTCTGTCTCCCCCAGAGCAAAAGGAGGTTCACATCTCGGCTGGCTACATTCAGACTGCCCTGTGCCAAAAGCTTGGGCAAAGTTAATACACAAACTTTGGGGTCTCCCCATTTTTTGCCTTTTTGGGGGGATTTTCATCTCCCTCTCTAGCAACATCAATTGCCCTCAGATAATTCTCCTGGTTTTTCCAGCCAGAAATATTGTAGGATCTATACAGGGATTTTAATGCCCATGTCATGCCCTGACTGCTCCTCCAATCCTACCTGGTTTTGCTAATTTTGTGGAGATGTTGGTAGTTTTTTTAAAAAAAAAAATCAATTATTTTATCTTTATAAAATATGTTTTCAGTGTTTATTTTTTTATTTTAAAGAGAATACAAGCATTTGCCTGGCAAGCATAGGGTTCTGAGTTCAATCCCTGGTACCGCAAAGAGAGAGAGAGAGAGAGAGAGAGAGAGAGAGAGAGAGAGAGAGAGAGAACAAGAAAAAGCATCAAAAACTATACAGAATTTCAGAACAAGATGATAGAAAATCAACAATGGTTGTTATATTGCGCATTATTATCTTCAAAGTAGTTACATCAAAAAGGATCAAAGATCTAAGTATTAAAACAGAAACACTAAATCTAGTGGAAGAGAAAGTAGGTAGAAATCTTGAAGCCTTTGATAGGGTTTTTTTTTGTTTTTAAGATTTATTTATTTGGTACAGGGTCTCACTATGAAGCTCAGACTCATAGTGATCCTCCTGTCTCATCCTCCCTAGAGCCAGGACTATAGGCACGTGCCACCAACACCCAATTCTAGGCTGGCATGGCATGTGGTAACGGGGATCGAGCGTGGGTCCTTGCACTTGCCAGACGGGTACTTAGATTGCTGGGCTATCTCCCTGGCACCCTTGGTAGGTTTTTGTTTGCTTGTTCACAGTTGCTATCTTTATGCATGCTGGGACGTTAGAAAGGTTACTAGCTCACCGGGGAGAAGGGTCAGCGGCATAACTGCCTGTATCCTAAGCAAAAGGTCCTGAGTTTGATCTCTGATGCCAAATGTAAATAAATAAATAGAAAGTTACTAGTTCATCCTGCCAGGGGGACACAGAGAAGATTCTGATGCAGTGAAGAGACTGTAGAAGCAAATGCTGCTGAGGTCTCAAGTCAGGTAAGAAAAGTGTCCATTGAATTTGGCTGTAGAAAGTTTAGGGCCGTAAAGAGAAGACATCATTATGGTGAGTGATAAGTTGGCAGGAAACCAAGGACTGGAAATCTTTTATTCAGTTATGGAACTTTCTTTTCAGTCCTAGACTATTAAACATGTTTTATAACTGGGAATGCATTTTAGGTTTTATTAAACATGTTTTGGGCATTTCTCAATATTATCATATGGTTTTTCTTCATTTGGCCCATTAACATGATGATATTAACAGATTTCTCAATGTTGAATCACCCTTGCATTCCTGGAAACCAACTCGACTTGGTCATGGTGTATTGTTACTTTAATTTAGTACATGGCTGAATTTAATTTCCTAATTTCTTTACTGACAATTTTTGCATCTGTCTTTGCATATGACCTTGGACTGCAGATTTTCCTTTTATGTGTTATCATGATTGGGTTTTGGCATCAGGGTTACATTAACACTAACACAGAAGAAAGCAAGTTAGAATATATATATATATATATATATATATATAATTTAGTACAGGGTCTACAGGGCCTTACTACATAGATTGGACTCATAGTGATTCTCCAGTTTTCAGCCTCCCAAGCACTGGGATTACAGGCACGTGCCACCACACCCAGTCTCAATTGCTGTCTCAGCGCGCCCCTGGGACAGGGCCAGCACAATACACAGGGCATCGAACCCTGGCCACTGTGCTCTGCCGGAGCAGGCAACAAGTTAGAATTTTGTCCATCTATAGTTGAAACATTTTGCATACCATAGGAATGATTGATCCTGAGAATTTAAAAATCTTGCCCATAAAATGTACTAGACCCTGGGCTTTTCTCTGTAGAATTTTGTAACTTTCAAGCAGCACTTGGTTATTAACATGTTCAGGTTTCCTGAGTCCTCCAGAGGCAATTTCCAGCTATATGTTCACTTTACATTCCATTTAATCAACTAGTTCTTTCAACTTTTATGATATGTCGGAGCCTACAAACAGGATGTTTTATAACCTGAATTAGCATACAGACTTCCTATGATAATAGCCATTCAATAAATTGCAGTCTCTTGCTGTCTTCCTTCATTTTTTACTAGAACGATGTCAAATGAGAACCCAAGTTTATAGCTCGTCATGTGCAGTTGGCTTTCACGAATTTGTACTACCGTCCACACATTCACACATCTACCTTTCTATCTATGCCTCTGTCCACCCTATTTAGCCACACATTCACATAGGTATCTATATTCCATCCATTCATTTGTGGAGACCACACTGAGCTCCTACTCTCTCCTAGATATTCCTCCTAGGTAGGTTTTGAGGTCCAAGACTGGGAGTATAAGCCAAGGCCTGAAAGATGAAATTGAATGCATCAATGGCCCCAGCAGGCTAAAACCATTGACAGAATAGAATATAAGGTGGTGTTCTAGGATGAAGAGAACCAGAAATCCAGAGCAGTAGATCTGAGTAACTGACTCTGGAATATGCCTCCCTCAAACTGCAAGCATGTCTGGCCCACTGTAGAATGGCCACAGCATGGCTAAGTGCCAGCTACTGCCAGGGGTAGGAGAGGACTGAGAGGGGAGAAGAGCAGGGCAGTACTGTGTCAGTATTAGCCTGGATACCCACTCAGCCTTGCTTTTGGCTACATACATGAAAATGTATTGTCTTCAATTTCATATGGTTATCCCAAGGGCCAGAATGAAACTCCATATGCCATCATCGTTCTAGATGTTCATTCAGGTCCTGATACAAATAGTTACTGAATATATGATTTTTAAAAAATGGAAGGACCCGGGCCAGGGAGATGGCTCAGTAGAATAAGCGCTTCTCTGGCAAGCGCAAGGGCCTGAGTTCAATCCCCAGTTCCACCAAAAGAAAAAAAAAAAAGGAAGAATCTTTTGGGGGCCAGGGAGATGGCTCAGTAGAATAAGCACTTCCCTGGCAAGTGCAAGGGCCTGAGTTCAATCCCTGGTTCCACAAAAAAATAAATAAATAAAATAATAAAATGATAAAATAAAATAAAAATGGAAGGACCCATGTCAAGGAAACAATGAGCTCTCAGTCTCAGGTGTTTTAGAGGGTTGCCACGCCAAACTGGACACCCAGGGTATAGTGCCGAGGAGGGCAATGACAGCTTTATCTTCACAGAGGGTGCTAGTGCTCCTTTCTTGTCCTTCTGCCAAACTCTGCACCTAGGTCTGGGGTCTGGGACCCTCTCTGAGGCTTTGGCCATGTTCACCTGTGGGAACCTGCAGCCCCTTTACCACTCTGGCAATGATGTCAGGAGAACCCTCTGGAGCTGGATCAGGGATTTGTTTGGGGGGAGTCCTAGGCTTGAAGAAGGTGGGGGCTGGGCATGGTGTCTTCTCTCCTCCACCTCCACTCCCCCTCCACTCTGCAGAGAACCAATTGGCCTTATCAGAAACTCCTTGCAAGTGGCTGGCTAACCAAATAGCTAGAATTCCTGCTCAGAGGCACATCTGTTCCTGATCGAGGGGAGGCCAGGGATGACAAGGCCCAGGGAGGGGAAAGCAGAGGTGCGGGCCAGACCTTCCCAAAAAACGATGCTCCCAGCCAGGCACAGGGAGCCTGCCAGCCTAGCAATGGGCACAACTGGATAGCCTCCAGGGCCAGGGCCTGAGGTGGCTACACTCCTGCCCCCACCCCTTCCCACTGGGGGGCCAGGGATTGGAAGGACTCCCCCGCTGCGCATGCAATGCTGTCAGGTCACACTTCCCTCCTCCCACCTGAAGCACACCCCAGCTCCCTGCCCTCCACCCCTCCACTGACACTCCCAACTCTCTCTGGGCTCCAGTGTACCCCACACTTAGATTGCCTCTCTAGCATTTGTCTCTGAGTGGCTTACCCCCACTGCACCCCACCCTACCGCCCCAGAGTCCTTCTTGGCTGCCCAGAGCCCTCGTAAAGTCAAGCTCAGCTTCTTGGTCCAGTACTTGAGCCCTTTGTACTCTGGTGGTCCTGAAACTGTTATGTGGTTCCCTTTGCCAATACATCTTTCCAGCCCTTCATCTCTCTAACTCCTGCATACCTTCCAGATGCAGGAGGGTGGATCCTAGGTCCTCCTTCCTTGAATCCTGCTCCTATACTGCTGGTGAGTTAATGTTTCTGGCCTCCCATGATCCTCAAGGAACTGCTCAGCTGAACAATCATTTCCTATGAGGCCCTAGCTCCCAGGTAGTGCCTATGGTGGCCTAGACAGTACACAGATAAAGAAAAATGGGAAAGACCAGACCTGTAAAGGAGGAGCAGGAAGGAATACAGTGGAGCTGGCTCAAGGCCTATTCACTCTGATGTGCCCAGGGAGTGCAAAGGTATACACCTTTTCCTATCTCCCGGGAAGGCCAGTGAATGGGCATGGTAGGGGAGGACTTCCTCACCTCAGGGCCCTGCAAGCCCCCCGCTGGACTCCAACAAATATCCAAGTCTCTACCTGGCCATCTCTTGGGACACCATGAGGTACTCGGGTACAGTTCAGAACCATTTGCCTGACGCCTGCCACCCCACTGACAAGGCCTTTCTCGGGCTGCTGGGCCTCCATAGCAGAACACATGCCCACTCTGTTCTCCATGGCCAGCGGAGCCAGAACGCCATGGGGAGAATGGGGTGCAGTGCATTGGGAGGAGCAAGGGGGTGACCCATCACCCTGTGGGCCCAGGCACCTGTCTTCTTGAAGTAGAAGTGGGTGCTTGGGACAGAAGACAAACCTGGTAGGGGCTCCTTGGAGGGGACAATTGAGGACAAAGTTCCCTTTCTAGGGTAGCAGAGTCCCCATGGCAGCTCCCAGATGGATATGCGCCCCAATACTCCCAGTCCCTGGGATGTCCTTGGTCAGTAGCCAGTACTCCACAGAGGAGTCAAGCCCTCCCCATTCCTGGCCTTTCCCACTGCAGCCCAGCGGCCCCTTCCCCAGCTGCCCAGCGCCCAGTGTGAGGGGACTATGCTGGGAGAGGGCTGACTGGTCGGAATGTGCTACAGCCAGTGTAAACACATCGTTTCTGTCTGCCTGGGGGGAGGGCTGGGGATGGGGAGGGAGTTGTCTTGGGCTTTGTTATGTTCTGAAAAAAAAAAAAAGGCAAAAAATTTGGGTCACAAACCACAAACTGTTTTGCTTTCGGCATAACTGGCATAAACAGGCATTTTCTCTTTGGTTTCTGGCCGGCAGAGGCCTGGGCTGGCTGGGCTGGGAGCGGGAGAGGCTGGAGGCTGCGCTAATGAGGCCTGAGGCCGTAGCCGCTGGGCCAGGAGGGGGCTGGGCAGGACTGGAGCCTTGCAGAGCAGGTAGAGGCCAGACTTGGGGTGCTGTCCACCTGGAAACCCCACCCTGGGCCCAGCTGCCCCTGGCTTGGCCACACCTGTGCAGAAGCAGCCACCAGGTACCAGGCCTGGGCAGCCAGGAAGGGTGGAGACCCTGGCCAGCAGGTGGACATAGGTCACTTAAGGATGAGGCCTGGTGACTAGGGCCAGGTGAGCGTTCCAACAGGAGGCTGTGGAAGGCTGGGATTTACCCTTGAAGGAAAGAACTGAATGGTTGGACAGAGGGCTGTCTTTAGTCCTGGGTGCTGTAGTATCTCCAGAGGCACGCTCTGCTCTGGGAGCTGCAGAGTCTCAAAAATCTCGGGGAGGTACAGAGGGCAGGCATCTCATGCCCATGGTTATGAGCATCTCTGTGGAGCAGGGGCAGAGACTAAATGTAGATTGCTGTTTACACAGGAGGAGCCCAGGCTCCTGGGGAGGAGAGCAGGACTGAACAGAGAACAGAGAGTGTGCAGGAGTCTGCAGGGTGAGGAGAGGTATCCGAAGGCCTGGAGGAGACAGAGTAGCTGGTATGGGAGACAGAGCAGATGGTGGAGGGGTGGTGGTGGAGCAAGGAGGAAGGCAGGACACAATGCTACTGAGGGGTGGGGGCCGCCTGGCCAGGTCTGGATCTTACCCAGTGGCCTGTGGAAGCCACAGAAGCCTCTAAGCAGTACGTCCCAAGCCCATCACTCTAGCCCATGTACGGAGACTTCTGCCATTTGTTATACCCATCCTCAACCTAAGGTGGCTCCTCTCCTAACTGCATCTGTAAAGGCCCTTTCTTTAACTAAGGGCCCCAGAAGCGGGCATGTGGATGTCTCCTTCTGGGGAACATCCTGGAACTCACTGCAAGAGGGATCTGTACATGTTTGTGAACAGCAGAGGCCTATGTGACATGGGTTCTGATCGCCTCACCCACACCAGGCCCCTCCTGCTGCTGCAGCCCCCCTCCACCCTTGGAATGGAGCTGAACACTCCCCAGTCCCACTCATGCTGCAGGTCCCTCAAGGGGTGCTCCTCCCCTACAACCTTCTCTTCCCTCTCTGCAGGTCTCTGCCTCAGCGCCAACTCCACAAGCCCTCTCCCACTTAAAAGAGAACCCCGACACCTCCCAGTATTTGCCCTTTTGCATCTTGGGGCTTCCTGCACATGAGCAGTACCCACCATGTCTGGGAGAGGTGGATGATAGGTGGAGGATGGGCGGTGGACGGGTGGCAAGATGTGTATTAGGATGGATAAATGGATGGCTGAGTGAGTGAATGAATGGGGGATGTGTGCATAGATAGGTGAAGCTCCTGGAATAAACAGAATTTCCAGGGTAGGGGGAAGGGAGACCAAAGGGCCTGGAGGCCCTGCAACACTTTCTTAAATGATGCTGGGCTGATGGGAGAGAGGTAACCCTGCTGCAAGGTGGGAGCTAACCCAGGGGAACTGGGCAAAGGAGTCAGCTATGCCCAAGGCTTCAGAGATCAGGGAGGTCACAGGGATCTTAGGGAACATGTGTCGGTGGGGGAGGGGCATGGAGCCAGACTACACTGAGGATGGAGAAAGCCAGGGAGGCCTGGGACAGGGGCAGATGGAGGGGTGTGGGGTACTGAGAAGGCCAGTACTGAGGTGACATGGGGCAGGCAGGCTAGGAAGAGGTAGTCTAGGGAAAGGGTCAGAAGCTGGGACCCAAAGACCCTGGGAAGATCCTAGGAAGCTGCACAAAGCAGAACTTCAGGGGGCCTTCAGGGGGTTCAGGCAGCAAAAACACTGAAGCTGCCTCTGAGGTGGGCAGAGAGAAGCCTTCCCCATACCAGACCCTGAGGATCTCAGGTGGCCCCCTCGGGAGTCAGGCAATGCCACTAGGGCCCTGGACCCACTGGGCCCACCAAGCACCAATGTATGGCCCAGGCTTCACTCTTGCCTGGCCCTTGTACGGGTGGGCGGGGCCCCAGCTGTGCCTTCCACATTTGCTATTTTCTGACCCCCAGCCTTGCCTATCTACAAGCCCAAATCTCTCTCCCCCAGGCAGCCTGCTCTGATCACACCTCCCAAATCACTCAGAATAGTTCTCAGAGTATGCAGGAAACAAGGCTGCCCTGTGGATACCACTATAGGCCTCTGAAGCCTGGGTCACAGCCCAGTGCCTCCCCCAAGGAGAAATGCTAAAAATTAGGGCACAGAAAATGCAAAGATCTGAAGATTTGGGCAAGGGCAGACACCCCAGTTTCCAGGGTGCGAAACTTCACCGAGCCCAAAGGCCCTGAGAGCATCAAGGTCTCGCTCTCCCCACCCATGCCCTTCCCACAATGGGTTGGGTAGAGCAGAACCACAGGTGAGGGTGTTGGGGGTTGAAATGAGCTAGTCAGGGGGCAGAGGGCAAAGGCCACGCCTCGAGCATCTGTGTGCCCCCTTGCCCTGCTCATGTGCTCAGAGACCCCCAAAGGTCAGAGACCAGCATGGCTGAGCAGGTGGGCGTGGGTACTCATCCTCATCGGCAGCACCTGGCGGGGGCAGGAATACAAGGCAGCCTTCATTAGGGAAGAGTCAAGGTGGGCGGCAGGGAGCCATCCCAGGTAACTAGCAGGGAATCTCACATCCAGGAACTGCTATGGATGGTGTTCAGAACCTTCCAGAAGCAGCCCAGCCCCAGCCCAAGGTTCAGAGACACACCCTTGAGCTGGCATCAAAAGCACTGGGCTCTTTCCTTGGCAAAGCCCCCAATGTCCCTGATGCCCTATGGTCCCCAATCTTTGATAACTAGGGAGCTGAAATCATCTCAGACCACGCCCACCCTGCCCCAGCTTCTGTGATCTCAGATCAAGGGGCCCAAGGGTTCAGACTTCTGAAGTCCCCCCACCCCCCTCCTGCCCTGCTGTCCTAAGTGCCCAGCCCCCCTGCCTCAATCCCATACCCTAGTGAAAGGACAAAGAACTCAGAATATAGTATTTTAAATGCTTTATTAAAATTGCGAGCATTAACAAGTTAAAGACAAAACCCGTGCATTAGGTTTTGCCAGAAATGTGAGCATGTTAAAGGAGTTAAGTTGAGGGGGACACAGCAACACAGGTGACAATTGGTGTCCAACACGTGGGGGGTCTTCAGGTGATGGTAAAAGGGGGACCCAAGAGGGGGACCCTGCTGAAGACATTGTAGGAGTAGAACATGGGGAAGAGACAAGATGGAGGGCCACACTAGGGCACAGAAAGCCAGATAGGTGCCTGCGACAAGATGGTGGTGACCTTTAGGAGCTGCAAAATTGGGGACACAGAGGACTGTGACAAGTGCCCCAGGAGTACCCAGCCCAGTGAGGCAAAAAAATACTGAGTGGGTGGGTATCCAGAAGAATGAGCAGTAATTTGGGGTGCCTCAAAAGTCTTTTGGATCTCCTCGTGCCAATTCGCTTGCATTCTCCAATTCTGACAGTTTTGCTCTTTGGGTTTCTGTCCAATGTTCTGAATGGCCCATTCTCCAGCTGCTTGCTAAGTGGCCCTCTGTGTGGAGTTGGACTGACATGTACCATCCCCCAAGGTCATGCCAGCCCCGTCACTAGGACCCAGAAGCCGTGGGCCTCTAAATTGCTAGTCAGACCTCATGCAGGGGGGCTGCACTGGGGGCAAAAGGTGGGGGTGAGGTAGACAACCACCCAGCCGCCCGGTTCCCTGCACAGTCCTAGGCACCATGATGTGGCTGCCATGGCATTGCCAGACCCACAGGCCTCGGGGCCCAAGCGAGCCCCCTCAGTGGTCAGCTCTCGTGCTCTGCAGGCTCACAGTCTCCTGGCTTCCTCAACTCCCTGGCCTCATCCCGCTCTGCCCAAAGGAGGCTCTGCAGAGCTCCAGGCCTCCTAGGGACAAAGCGGGTGCCGAGGGGTGGACAAGATGTTACTGAAGGGGGGGGAGGGTTCCTCAAGTGTGTGAAAGGCGACCACTTGCTCCTGCCCGATGGAGTCTCTCTGCTCACGCATCTGTAGCCCCTTCCCCCTCGACTGGCTGCAGGCCAGCCGAGGGCCCCATCTTTGTGGCCTCCGAGCACCTTCCTGACACCTGGGGAGACACCTCCCAGCCCCTCCTCCACCCCTCAAAACCTCTGGGGACTAAAGCCACCATCCCCAGAAGCCAGACCAGGTAGTGGCCCTTTCAATTCCCCTGAATTCTCCATGGGGTTCTGTGGCCAGTACCCTATGGAACCCCACACTCAACTCAATCCAAGCGACAGGAACAGATTAAAAAAAAAATCAAAGGGAGATAAATGGCGGAGAGCAGGACATGATGGTGACATTGATGGTTTTGCGCACGTAACTTGGGTCACTGCTCCCCTGTTACATAGGGGATGGGTATAATTTGTTGTGAGCGCAAAAAAGCTAAATACGAGTAAAATAAAAAAGAAAAAAAAAAAAAGGAAATATGCCCCAAGAAACAGGGGGAAATGGACCAATTGATGTAAAATTTGGGCTCCTGATTCTCTCCGTAATTCTGCAAAGTTAGCCGTTTGTCCTCTTGATTCTTCCATCCAAAATCTCCCGGGACTATCTTCTACCCCAGAGCTCCCCCCACCCAGCCCCCACTGCCCCCCACCCACCCCTCCAAACCGCCAGACTTCCCACTCTCCCCACTATCAGGGCAAAGGTGATCTTCGGTGCTCAGGGCAGGGGGGGATCCCCAGATCTTTCTCCCAGGAGCACACTTAGGGGCAGGCAAAGCATCCTTGCTTGCTAACACCATCTCTGATCTGGCCAAACTCATTCCTCACTGGGGGTAGGTGTCAATAGGGGCGGAGTCTGGGAGAATGGTGGTTCATGGGAACTCAGGCCATGAAAACAGCTGAGAGAATTTAGGGTAGAACTCTGCCTGATCTAACAGTATGGGTCAGCACTGTGGGTCACTTATGTTTTATTGCCTTCATCCAATTGTGTGTGTGTGTGTGTGTGTGTGTGTGTGTGTATGCGTGTGGGGGGGCATGTGTGAATGCACTTATATGTATGTGAAAATGTATGTGGGCATGTGTTGCATGTATGTGACTGTGTTTATGTAGCTCTAGGGATTACTGTGTGCTTTCTAGGTAGGAACTGAGATGTAAAAATTTTTGGGGGGTTAAGGTTAGTGCCAATTACTTTATTTTCAAAGATAGGGGTTTTCATGCTGGCCCCTCCTCTGATCTCAGTGGATCAACTCCGCCCAACTCCCTGGTGGCTCCTTTGATGGAAAGTGGGTGAGGAATGAGTCTGGTGGCCGCAGATCTTGGGCAGCCGACATTAAAAATGCCCAAAGGCAGTGAGTAGGAGATGGTGCAGAAGCACTGGCATGCCTGCCTGCAAACTTTGGGGCCCCCTTCCTTCCTCTTGCTGGTTCAGGGACCAGGTCCAAAGCAGGTGACTCAAGGTCCAAAGGAGGAAGGGGGAAGGGTGTGCCAAATCCCTTTATTTTTCCAATTGTTTTTAAGCCAATTCCTTTTTAATATCTTCTCAGCCAATTGATTTTTCAAGGTTTTTTCTTTTTTAAGGCTACTTAGTGTTTCTAAAAACCAATTAGTCTTAGGGGGGCTTTTTCAATTGTTTTGATATGTGTGTAGAATTTGGGGGGGGTAATTGAGAGAGGGGAGGATGTTTAACCCCAATAGATTTTGTCTTTGAAGATGTTGCTCTGACTCCCTCAGCCCGGTGGAGTGGGGCTGGAGAGAGCACCCTGATGTGGGGAGGCGGGGCACAGGGGGTGGGGTCAGGGGAACCACTGGGGTAGAAACAGAACAGAGAGATCTTAGAGGTGGGACGCGATGGAAATGTCCCTGCTCAAGAGGAGGTCACGAGCGCGATGGTGCACATTGCAGAATTACAACAATTTGGCTCACTTCTGGTTGCGGGACTTCTCCGAAGAGGTATCATCCCCGTGGGCGGGGTCTTTGGAGGTCAGGACGGTCAGGGGATGGTGACGCTTGGCCTCTCTGAATGCTTCGAGCTCTCTGGAGAGCTTACGACCCCGGCGGGCACGCAGGAGGGCAGGCAGGCCTCTGCGCAGGCGCTGAGTAGACTGTCTCCAGGTGTCATATTGGAAAAACTTGCCCACGGGGTATCTGGGGAAATTGTCCTAGAAAAGGAGCAACCAACAGGTCAACAACATAAGCTCCACCAACACAGCCACCTTCCTGGACCTCACAGTGACCTGACCTGGAGACCCTGACAGTTACACCCTGCCAACCCATTGAACAGGGCCAACCTCCACAAGGGGGAGGGGCACTGGCCGAGAGGACATGTGGGACTGCCCTCCATTTTACTTCAAGCTAATGCTAGCTATGTCCTTGTCCCTTGACTAAGCGCCTCACCGGAAGCACGGTCGGAGAGGATGACACGTCCCTCTCGGACTTGGCGGGGGTGGCACAGTAGGTCTCCAAAAGGGCCAGGTCACAGCTGCGGAAGCAGCACTCTTCAACGATGCCACGGCTGCGACGGCTCACACGGCTTGGTGGTCTGCCTGGAAATATCAGGGAATAGAGTCCCAGTCAATGCCCATTAGAGCCGCCCAGGGAGGCTGCCCAGGTGAGGCCCTGGTCACCTCACAAGGCAGGTGGAGGAGTCCACAAAGGACAGAGATGAAAGGGACGTGCTGCAGGACCAGCCCCTGGCCTCTGGTGCCTCCTGCCTCGCATGTGAATTCTCAGAACATAGGTGGGGCTCTAGCCCACTTGGGCTTCTAGTGAAGAACAAGCCCACAGGCCCAGAGGGGCCCATGTCCCCAAGCCTTGAGACAGGGAGGATCGGGCAGGAGAGAACAAGACGGGAGGGGAGGAGTGAGGAGTCCATTAACCACTCCCTTCTCTTCTCCCGTCTTTCCCCTCTCCCCCATGGCACTGGGGTCTGAGGCTTGGCTGGAAGGACAGTCACTTTGGGCAGGTGTCATCAGTGGAGGAGGGACAGGGATCCCCAGCTTGGGGTCCCTTTAGTGGGCTTGGCCCAGCTCTCCTCTTAGCCCAGTGCAAGGGAGCAACTCCCTCCTGAGGTGCCCTGCCCTGCCCTGTCAAGGAGGCAGGTGAGAGGAAGAACACAAGAGAGGCGGGGGCAGCAAGGGCTTCAGGGCATCCAGCAGCAGGAACACTTTTCAGAGAGAAGTCAGAAATGTAGGTATATCTTGTGAGCCTGTTTCACAGATGCGTAAGTAGAGGCTGCAGAGCAGGAGGCCATGTGGCTAGTGCCAGGTAGAGAAGACAGGGAGGTACACTCCAGCAAGAGGAGTCACTGTTCCTGATGCCTCCCCCTCCTCCCACCCCACTTGGGTGTGTCCCTCTAGCTCCTCTCTTCTGAGAACAATGAGCCCACCCAGCCCCCCAGGCTGGAAGATCAAGAGAAAATTGTGAGAAACATTTAAAGCAGGCGGGTACCCCACCTCGCAGCCAATACCCCAAGCACCTGAGTTCTGATACAGGGCTCTGGGGTCTCCTCCCCTCCCCTCCCCCAAGGCTGCATGTCAACAATCAACCCTGCTACCTGGTAGCTTCATTTGCTTTTATTTTTATTGATCTTAAGTGTATCAGATTTCAAATCTGATCATCTAGGAACACACGCCCCTTGTGGAAACATTCCAACAGTGCAGGAAAGAAGGCAGAGCCCACAGTCCTGCCCAAACATGGTGTCTTGGCATGAGGGGGTGGGGCGGGGGGGACTTGAGCCCAACCCACCAGGAACTAAGGCACCGCCCCCAGGGAGCCCCTTGGGTGCCCCGCCCACCGCACATGGGTGGGTGCTCCTTGCCCAGTAGATGGCCACCACCCTATAAGGTCTGATTCCAGCACTGCTAAGTACCTGCTGTATACACTCCTCTTCCCTCTCCCACCCCCTTCAAGTTACTTACTGAAGTAGAAGCCGCGGTCCCCACAGACAAACTGAAGGGTGTCCACCAGCTCCCCGCCGCACAGGGTCTCACTGGGGCGGTAAGCAGCAATGCAGCACGAGGCGAAGGCCAAGAAGGTGAGTAGCACCAACATCGACTTCCCCATTGAAATCCCCATTGGTATCTGGAGAGACAGAGACAGCCCCCCTGAGTTCAGGCTCGGCCCCACCCCAAGCCTCAGGTATCCCCCCAACCCCAGGTTCTCAGCCATCTCCAATTTGACTGAAATTTCAAAGCCCAATTTCCTTCTTAATTTTAATTTTTTAAAAAGGACACATGTTAACTGCTGACGTCAGGCCACACGGCCACTGGAGAACAGAGACAGGTTTGGGGGAGTCATGCAAAGTGTTCTGTAGCTTTAAGTTGCAAGATATGCTAGCAGTGTTACATGTAGACCACCATTCCTTCACTGTGATTACAGGAGTGGAGTCACACCCACAGCCAAAGGGCCAGTGCTGGACACTGCACTGGTCTCCCTCCTGTGACGTCATGGGGGTGGGGTCATGGGGGTGGGGCCAGACCAAGGGCGCGATTACCACTGGTGGGGCCTCCAGGCAACCGCCAAGATGGCAAATAGCTCCACCTATGCGGGAGCACGTATGTCCAAGAAGCCCAGTCCCTGATCTCCCAACCCCAGCTGGGCAGGGAGGTCCAGGAGGACCACTGCTCCCTGAACAAGCAGGCAAATCCTGCTGCACCAGTCTTGCCCCTTCAGCCCATGTGCGCACAATTAGGAAAAGGCTCCAATGGTTAGCACAACTGTGCTGTCCATAACGCCCCCCCCCCGCGGGGGGGCGGGCTCTGGATTTTCAGAGTCACCCAACCCTCCCTGTCTAGTCCTGGACACAGCAAAACTCACAGAAGCCCCCTTTTCAGGCCTCAAATCACACCACGCGCATCCAGGGACCTTGGAGGCCTCCCATAACCACCACACCATTGCCTCTACTGCCTCCCCGGCTCCGTACACCTCGCACAGAACTGGAGGGACCAGCTCAGACCACCCGAGAGGCCATCCACCAGACCCCTACAAGCCCAGACTGGAGAGGCTGCTCACTGCAGAACACAGTGCTCCACAGGCTGAGTGGCTCCTTTAGGCGTGGGAGAGCTACAGACAGACTACCCCAACCCACCAGGCTGGTGGTCCTAACCTTCCCTCTACAAGCCCATGCAATAAATCTTGTGAGATGGGGCGTGGAATAAGACGTAATTTTACTCAAGTCCTCAACAAACCATAGCCAGCTTCATGAAAAAAATAAAAAACCACCTCTCCTACCTCTTCGACAGGACTAAGCCACCCCACTGGCCCTCTGCTCCTCTTTCCAATTCCTGGGAGCAAGCAAACTCAAGCAGCTGGCTGCTCAGCTGCAGTCTGTTTAAGGGGCAGCTTCATCTGCTGCCCCTGAGGTCCCTTCCACAAATACCACCACTCTAATTCCAAGTTCAGCACAAGGTACCAGCAGAAAACAAGTGATGGCCTGGAGGCATGTGGAGGTGCCAGACAGGTGGAGACTCAGGAGAAGCCCTGAGGCTGCTGCTGAGGGAGGGAGAGGAAAAGGGAGAGAAGAGAAGCAGGTAAAGGTGCTAGGGAACCAGGTGGGAGCTGGCGGAGGCCCAGGGGAGAAGCCAGGCGCTGAGGCCGCAGGCCGGGCTGCAGAGGCGCAGGCCGGAGGCTCGGCCGTTGCCCTCAGCAACCAGGCAGGCCGAAGCAGGATGGCAGCTGGGTCCTTACTCCACAGCCCGGGTTACCTCGGCTGGACTGGAGGCTCGCTGGGGCTGGAGGAGGAGGAGGAGGAGGAGGTGGAAGCTGGAGGTGTCTCTCAGAGGAGAAGTTAATGTCCAGTTTGCAAGCTGGTCAGTGCCTCCGCTTTTATGTCTGAGCCGGCTCCTCCCAGCCCCGGCTCCACCCTACCCCCACCCCCTTGCAGCTGACCACTCCTCCCGCCCCCTTTGCCCCCGCCCCCTCCCCTTTCCAGCCAGTCCCCTCTCTCCTGCACCCCCACAATCGCTAGCTCTGGACCATCCCTTAGCAAAGTACCATGGGGGGTTCATCCTGCACCCCCAGCCCATCTCCAGCAAGACAATAGGGGGCGGGGGGCTCCTTTCCACCCTCTTGTATGGAAACTTCCATTCTGCTAAGGGCAAGGCAGCTGCCCCCTCTCCAGGCCCTTCTGAGACTCACACCGTCCCCTCTCCCCAGATTCCTGGTTAGAAATGTGGGGACCCGGGAGAGATAGAGGGTGGGGGAGAAATATATTGCAAATGTGGCGTCTGGCATTACTCTTTTGCCAACTCGGCCCCCCTCCTGGCCCCGCCCACCCCGTCTTCCTCTCTCCGTCTTGCTGGCACCAAGTCAACATACCAGGGTGGGCTTCCAAGACTGCCCCCCTCTTCATTACCCAACACCCAGGGGAGACTGTGCCCACACAGCACAACTCGCACGTTTTCAGAAACGCCGCTCTCCCCCCTACACACACCCACCCACAAATCGACCAGGAAGTCGCCCATGCCGACTGCACACACCTCCAGGGCGCTTCCCAACCCCCCCCCTTCCCTCTCTCCCGCTGCACAGCGCGAGGGAGAACAAGGGGTACCTGCAGGGAACCCGACCCCAGCCCCCAGCCCTTTCCCGGCGCAGCCACCCCGTCAGAACCCCAGGCCCTGGCTGGCCCGGCGGGAGGAAGCGCCAGGCATCCGGCGCGCCCGCCAGCCCTCCTAGCCCCGCAGGTCAGCGCCGCTTACCTGGAAGCCGGCGACGCTGCCGCCCACCTCCCTGCTGCGTGATCTCAAACCGAACAGCGGGCGTTGGCCCTCCTGCCGGACACTCCTCTGCCAGCGCCGCTCTGGCCGGGTCGCGGGGGCCGAATGTGCGACGGGGCAGAACGGGGGGATGGCTTTTTTTTTGGGGGGGGGACTCTTCTGTTTCGTTAGGGAGGACGGGCTGTCTTTGGGCTGGGGCGGGCCAGATGTTGTACTTTTAGGGGGGGAAAGGGTATCGGGAAATGAGGTCAGCTGTTGTACCAAGGATAGAGGGGGGCAGAGATAGTGAGAGAGACAGAGTGAACGTGAAAGGGGGGGGACAAAGAGAGGGCAAGAGGGAGAGAGGACAGCGAGAGGCGGGCAGGCTCACAGCGGGAGAGAACAGCACAGAGAGAAACAGAAAGCGTATAATTAATCCACTTTGGTAGGCGAAGGCAGAGGGCGGGAGTGAGGGGGGAGGGAGTCCGAGGCAAGGAGCTGGGGGTGCGGGAGGGAGCCTAGGAAAGGTGGCGTTGGAGAAGCCGGGGCCGCGCGAACGCGGTGAGAATAGCGGGGCGAGGAGAAGCTAAGGGAAGGACGCAACGTCGGGGGCTGGGACCGGGGGCGGTGTTGACCGGGACGGAATGGAGGCGTCACCCAAGCCGCGGGCGCCCAGCTCGGTTTGGGCCGACGGAGCCCTCAGCCGTCGCAAGCCCGGGTCTCGGGGGGAGGGAAGGAGTGGCGGCGCCGCGGCCGCTCGGGACGCAGCTCAAAGGGGGAGCGGCCCCGGGGTGCGCGCCGGGGAGGGCTGGGAGAAGCGCGGGGGATGACAACGCCGGCGGCCTGCAAGCCGGACTGCCTGCGGGGGGGACCGCCTCCTCCGGCGAAGCGAGGACCGGCGTTGAGGTAGATGAAGGAGGAGACGGCGGGGAATCCGCAGGCCCGACGGAGCGCGACCCCGCCGACGGCGCCCAAGACGGGAGTTAGCAGCAATCAGCGGACGACGTCGACGCGGGGCCGCCAGCCCGGGTGGAGGCGCTGGCGGGCCGAGCGCGGGCGGGCGTGGGCCAAGAGGCGGGGGCGGCCGGAAGGGGGGGCCGGGGACCGGCTTGGCCTCACGCAGCTCCGCCGGAGAGCAGGCAAACTGCGGGCGCCAACGCCCGGTTCTTATAGCCGCGCCACCCGGAGGCTCTGCGCCCGCTCGGGCCCGCTGGCGGAGAGCCCGCGCCAATGGGCGCCCGCGGGGCTCTCGCCCCGCCCCAGGACCGCCCCCGCAACTCGAGCCACCGGAGGGAACGCGGGCCGGGGGCCCCGAGGCTTCGGGGCGACCGCAGGAAGGGGGGGGCCGGTGGGTGCTGGGGCTTGAGGATGGGGTGGGGTGGGGGGCTGGGAGATGCAGAAGGTGAACTAAACCCCTTATCTCTATCCTAAAGAATTCTGGGGGTCTCCTCTCGGGGCTCTTGGGTGGCAGGGAGCCTTGCGCTTCAGCTCTGGGGACTCGGGGAGAGCAGCCATAGGCATTGTCCCAGGCTTTACAGTCCCGGCGCCCCACCGTGGGCTACCTGGCGGGGGTGTCTGGGCTGCGCACAGGCGCAGGTGGCCCAGAGCTGGGTCGCGGGTCCCCGCTGGTATCTGCCGCGGAGGAAAGATCCCCAACCTATAGGGTGCGAGGCCGCCACCTGCCTGAGCAGTCTCAGCGAACTGCGAGGCACCTCGAATTGCAGCCGGATCCTGAGCGCCCCCCGGTGCCGCGCGGGAGCCCCGTAACAGCCCCGGCAGCTTCTAGCTGCGGGGCGCGGGGAAGACTAGCTGGGCCTGGCCCAAACTGCCCCAGGCATGGAGCCTGCCTGCAAAGGCAGTGCTCTTCGGAGGAGAAAAAACTCAACTCCTACCTGCAAGACTGAGCTCACCGGGATGCGTCTAAGCAGCTCGCCTTTGAGGCCCACCCAAAATATCCGGATAATGGTTCCCCCGTCCTCAGTGCGTTGGACTTGCGTAGGCGCAGGTTCAGCCCCGGGGGCCACCACGATAATCTGGGGGTCTGGGGAAACCATCTCCTGGAGAGTTTGGACGATGTAAGAAGGCACTGAGATTTTTACCAAGTCAAAATCACTCACAGTCCCCTGCACCCCCACCCCCGATCACCCCCAGCAGTCCCGGCCGCCCCTGCTTAGCCTAGAGGAAGGGGCCGCGGGCGGCGGAAACCCCAGCGCCGCAAACCCTCTGGCTCCGCCATCAATCACTGCGCCCGCGCCGGCGCGCGCTTCCCCAGGCGCTAAACTCGGCTGGCTGCAGGCGCCGCGCCGCTTAAACCCGGAGCGCCTCTCCGCGTCCCATCGACTCTGGATCCTGCCCGCACAGTTTCGGGGCAGCCGAGCCGCTCTGCCCACAGTTGTGGTCTTTGCTAAAAGTAAACGAAAGTAGCGTTAGTTTCGGAGCGCCAAACCGAAGGGAGAGCGGCCGACGAGTGGCTAACCCGCAGATGGGTCGCGCGCTTCTCGCCGGCCTCCCGGACGGCTGTTGGAAACAAGCGCTTTCCCATCCGTTTGATCCGGACGGCAGCGAGTGCGGGCAGGAACCAGGCTGGGGCAGCGGAGGCTGCAGGAGCCGGGCCGCTGGGAGCTCACCGCGAAGCTGGAGGCAGTGTCTGCGGGCGCACGAAGAGCCGAGGCTGCGGGCGGGAGGGCGAGCGCTCTGTGGCGGATAGTGGACGCTGCTGAAGGTGAGCGAGACCCCGGGGGGGCAGTCCCCAATGTCCGGGGGAAACGCCCAGTCCGTTGGAAGACTTAGGGACAATGCCCAAATTTGGGGGAAACTGGGGGACAATGCCCAGTCGTTTTCCTGGCTAGGAAAGAAGGATTGCCCAGGTCCTGGCGATCGCGCTGCGGTCGGGAGTTTGTTTGGGGTACAGAAAGAAAAATTTCCAAAATCCAAGTTGCTCTGGGGACTCTGTAGGAGACGCCAAAAGGCCTGAAACCAGTACCCGCCGAGCACGGGATTGGGGAAGCCTAGAGCAGCCGGCGGGGCCGGGAACAATGCCCAAATCTCAGAATTGCACGATGGATCTCTGATTTGCAGCCCAGAAAACAATTGTCCCGACGTAGGGACACCCAGGGGAGATTCAACTAAAGTGAGAACTGTGATAAATGAATTTGAGACTTCAGAAAAATAAGAGTCCACATTTGGAGGGCTAGGGAAATTGTACCATGAAATTGGGGAACAGTGAGACAGATCTAAACTGAAGGAAACCAGCATGTTGAACACAAGCTTGGGGGGGGGGGTCCCACAGAGTCACAGACCAGTTTGGGGCTGAATTTTTTTGTTGAGCCAAAGAAAATTCTCAACATGAAATTCGCAGGAACCTAAGTGGCACAGTGTTTAAAATCATAGGATGAAAACATGGGACATTTTAGGAATCTAAGCAAATTCTTAGAGGAAGATAAGGATTAATGTCTACATTTTAAAAATGCAGGTCAGTAGCTGGAGACTTGTAGCACCCGGGAAAAATAACCTCCATGTTTACTATAGTTTCCTGGAAAATCTTCAGTGTTCTTTAGATACCCCAAAAGTACTGTCTAAATTTTGGGGATCCCAAAGTGCAAGCAGTAAGTACATCTGGGGAATGCAGTCATCAGTGTCCATTTTAATTTTAAAAATAGACTTCAGTTCGTTTATTTTTGTTGAACAAAGGCCAAAAATCCTGTAGTTTTCCTGGACATGGTTTGCATTTAAGGAACTCATGCAAAATAGTCTCAATTTTGGGGTCCATGGAAGTTACTAAATGGTGCTTGAGATCTAAATTTCAGAGACCCAAGTTAGAAGCTAGGAAACTAATTAGACACAAACCTTTTAAACCTTTAGGATTTGAGAGACTTGGGGATATTTTTCAGTGTGTTAGGAGTAGGGTTGTCTAATGGGACACTGCCTGAGTTTAGGGAGACAAAGCAAGGATCATATAATTCAATAAAGTTCATTAAACCTTAATAAAAGCCTAATTGTCCTTTGGAGAAAAAAAAAAATCTCAGTTTGTTTTGGTGTGCTTTATTTTGGGGGCTTTGAAGAAATATTTTTTTAACTAAGGATCCAGGAAAGTTAAAGACCCTTAGAGGACTTGCAGGGGGTTGGTGTCTAAGTTTTAGGGAACCGAGAATTCCTCAATTGTAGGGTCTGAAAAAAAAAAAAATATGGGAATGGTGCAGGATTTGCAGGAAATACTGCTTAATTGTGGAGGATTCAGTGGATACACAGGTTGCTTTCCAGCACCAGCGTTTCTTACTTTTCTGTAGATTAATAATAATTGTGTATTTGGGGGCATGGAGGGCATAGCTTAATATTTAAGGGAGCCCAGTTTGGGCAAATATGAGAGCTCAGAAAAAAGATTTGATGTAGTCCTGGGCTTTGGGTGTTTTTATTTTAGAAAATCCAGATTCTTGTTAGTAAACTAAGAGGACCCATGGAGCCTTTTAATAAAATTCAATATATTGTGTTGTAGAAAAAAAAAAAAAAGCTCAGAATGGGGACGGAGGACATTCAACAAAGACTGTAATATCAAGAAATAGGCTCTGCCCGAGGATTAATTCTGTGTATGGTGTGACCCAAAGACATAGGAGGTTATCTGAAAGAATGAAGGTAGAAAACCTTCCTGGCACACTGGAATACAGCTTGGGTAAAGCTCAGGAAGCTTTTGAGGCCTGGGTTAAAAGTGACCATGAAAAAAAAAAAAAAAAAAAAAAAAACCTGATCAGTGGCCAGGAAGCCTGTAGAATCTTGGAAAAATGTCCCAAATCCTCATAAGCAGAGAGGAAAATTGTTCATTAAATTTTGGGGCTCACTAGTAAAAGCATTCTCTTAGCTTATGGAACAGAGGAAATCAGAGTACAGATTGTTATCAAGGTGTTTGGGGGTGCAATACCTAATTCTGAGGGAAGGCAAAAGGAACAAGGTTCTCACTTTGAAAGTTCCAGGAGAATTGCTCAGTGGTGGGCAGATCTGGCCCTCAATGTATACAACGTTTAGGGACCCCAAGTTGGAGCCAAAGGTCGTGGACCTCAGTGGACAGTGTTCTAAACTGTTATGAGAATAGGGCCGAGATGTGGGGGAAGTTAGAAAAGGGTTAGTAGATTTAGGAAACCCTGGAGTTAACAGCTAAGATTATAGAAATACAGGGGGAAAGTTCCAATTGTTTTAGGGACAGGACCTAAATGCCAGAAAAACACTGCCCACACTTTGGGGAGCCCGGAGGGTCTGTCAGCATGATTACAGGACTTATGGATTACTGCTTAAATTTTAGGAAACCGAGTTTGGCGTTCTGTAAATCTGTAAGAGCTAGAAGGAGGTATATAAATCTGCTAAAAGCCTAGAGGAAAACAAATTCAGAGACCCAGCCTACCTAGTGTAGGTCTGGGGACACTAGCAGGGGCTTCATGCCTTGTAAATTTTTGAAAATGAAGGCTGAAAAAAATAAATTCTTGTGAGCTGTAGCACTTGGAGGTCTAGGGGGCAATGCTTACATCTGGAGGATTCCATATACAGTAATGCTGGAATTCAAGGATTACGAGGAAGTTGCTGGATGTATTGGAACCCTGGAGAGCGAGGGCTGCATTTTAGGGCAAGTTCCTGGCTGGAGAGGACGCGCTGCTCGGGTCCACCGCACCCAGGGACCCGGGCGGAGCAGTGGCGCCCTCCCCGGGAAATGCGAATGCGGGCTGCGAGGCCGCGACTCCGGAAAGGGGTACAAAGGTAGTGGGGCAGATAGCACCCGGCGCCCCGGCGCGCACGCCCAAATGAGTTTAGCTTTTCGTTCTGTAGCCTTCTCACCACCGAGAGGACTTCTGTGGTGGGAGCCCGCACAGAGCGGGCACCTACTTGGAAAGGAGAAAGGCGAGGACCGTGAGAGAGCAGCCGGGACGTTGTTTCCCCGCTCTTTCCTGGGCTTGGGGCTCCCAGCCTCGCCGCGGAGGAGGCCTGCTGACTCCCCGCCGCCACTGCGCCCCACGCGCTTCCGCGCTGCGAGCCTAGGCGAAGCCGCGGCCCGGCCGCCGCCGGGGGCAGGCTCCTCCCCGGCTCGGCTTAGGGGCTCAAAGCACCCCCCGGCAGCCACCCCCGCCTGCCCCAGCCCTCAGCGCGCACTATTCTGGCTGTGGCCAACCCCCAAACAACGAGGAACCCCATTTTGTGTGGGCGATGCGAAAGAGAAGAGGAAATGGAAAAGCGAAGGAGAAATATGGGGGGCGGGCAGGGTTGCACGGTGGCTGGGTGCCAGGGGTCCTCTTTGGCTTGCTCAAAGAGAATTTTCAGGACAAACCTCCCCGACTTTGGCTGGGGAAAGTTCATTTCCTTAAAGGCAAATATTGAACCCACATGTAGGCTCACCATGTTGGGCTACGCAGCGCAGGGAACAAGGGCACCCCCTTAGCATTGGGCGGTGTGAGAGGTGAGGGACAGTAATGGAGTGGGGGTGGGGCGCTGTGGGTGGGGACGCCAGAGAAGAGCTCTGCTTGGGGCAGCAGAACGGTGGGAATCCTGGGGTCAGTACAGTAGGCATTACTTGTACTTCCTGTCACTCGTAAAGAAGTGCAGACTGGAGGGAGGCATCTCAAAGCCTGACACTCTGGAAAGGCAGGGATTAATGGCATTGGACAGGTGTGTGGGGACCCTGGCGGGGCAGAAGCTTCTCCTGTACATTAGCTCGGCCAGGACCTGGAGGACCCTCCCCCACGCACCATGAAAAGCAGCCCATTTTCCACCCGGCGTATGAGGCACGTGGGGAATGTTCCCCCCTTCAAATTCCAGTCCGCATCAATCACCGTGTCCCATTCCAAGAACATCTGGCCTGTCCCCCCCATCGCTGCCCCCCTTCCCCTTCCACCAGTCTCCCGCAGCCTCCTGTGCTGGCTTTCAGGCCTGCTGGGCGGGGTGTGCGCTTATAGACAAGGGGAGCCTCCAGCAGAGAGGTCTCTGGTCTGCCCACTCCAGGGAGACTTGTAAATTTCTGGGTGAGAAACATTTTTAAAAGTGCCTGTCTGCACCCTGACTCCCAGTGAGACCACAGTAATTTCAAATCCTTGCAGAGAGTCTTCCCTTAAGGAAAGACAAACCCAGAACTCTCTATGGCCCAGCTCAAGGCCCTGCACCTTTCTTCCAGGCCTGCATCCCAGGCCAGGGTTGGGCAGCTTGGAGGGAGAGAGGCCTTTTGCAGAGTCTGGGCTTTCCTCCTCGGGATGCCAGGAGGGCAATCACAGCCGTGCCACCCCCCCCCCCCCCCTTCTGCTTTCTGCTCCATGTGGAGGAGCCACCATTCATGCTCACTGATGCATGCCTGAAAGTTGCACCAGAAAGAAGACTGAGGTCACCTTGGGTGGTCACTGTGGAGCCACCAGTGTTCAGGAAGCCATGCTAGTGCAGGCATGCACAAGGCACATGTTCTTCATCCCTCACGGGGCTGCCTGCAGAGTCCTCACCTGGACTTGTTTAGTCAAAAGTGTGATGGGGCAGGCCGGAGGGAGGTGGGCCAGCCATGCCCCTAACTAGCACCAGTGCTGGGTTCTCCCCCTCCTCCTCCACACTCCACTTTCCCCTACTTTCTGCTCCCCTATGATAGGAAGGATCCTACGAGCAGCTTGCAAGTGTGGGGCTGGGGTCTTCACCAGCAAGAGCTTGACGGGCAGGAACTTCTGCTCCAAGTACCCACCTCTCACCCCACCCTGCCCAGCACTGAAACCCCAAATTCCAGAAAGAATAAATATGTGCTCAAAGAGTTAGACTCACTCCCACTGAACCTGGCTGGCATCTGAGGCCTGTGGCTTTGCAGCCTCCCTCAGCCCTCAGGGGGCTTCTTTAACAAACCCACTCCACTGATTTGCTTCCCAGCTTCCCCAGGCCAGGCAGAGAGGTATTGTAATCCCTGCTCGTCCTCTGGGGAGGGGGAAGCTCCCCTGAGTGCCCGCTCTCACACCAGGCCGTCAAGATTCAGGATAACTTTGCTCCCAAGCAGTTCAGAACACACACACACACACACACACACCCAGTTCAGAACACACACACACACACACACACACACACACACACACACACACCAATGCCAGCGGGAAAAGCCAGATATCTACATCTTGATCCGGATCCCCACCCGAGACAATGACAGATGCTCAAACTACCATTGCTGGAGCTATAAGTAGGTGGGCTTAGGGGTCCATGTGGAGACAGGGGTGCCAGACATGGGGTTCATCTGGGGATGGGAGCAGGGGGCACACTCAGGACCCCTGCTACCCACTGTGTTACTGTTTTATTTAGTGTTGGAACTAAAAAGATGCCTTTAAAAGTTCTAGCTTCACAAAGTGGCATGGATGGGCGTCACTCGTGGAGCCCCTCCTGCAAGAGGCGTGTGATACCTTCTGTCAGGCAGGAACACAGCCGCACCCCACGCCCCACTGCCAGCGCTCCCCAGGGAGACCCTGAGTCCCTTTTCCCTCCACCCGAGTACCTGATTGGTGAATTGGCAGGGCCACACCACTTGAGGAACTTGCTCCGAACTGGCTCCAAACTTGAGTGTACCGAGGCAGAGGCTGCTCTGGTCTGGCCCTTTTTAGCTGCCCCTCACCCCCTCACAGGAAGCCCCACTGACCTTCAGAAGACAATGGGACTGTGACACCATCTCTTGAGGGCACTTAGAATGCCTCTTTGGTCATTATCTCCTGCTGGTCACAATTTAGTCAGGATGTCTGAGATTGTCACCCACTTTGCCACATGGAGAGAGACTCAGAGAGCTCAAACCACTGGTGCATGTCTCCACAGCCCCACAGCCCAGCCCCACACCCCGGGGTGGAAAAAGCCAGCCTCACATCCCTGTGCTGGGAGGAGCTCACCTGGACTTAGGGCTCCCAGAGCCTCCCTGAGGATGGTTCTCCCTTTTTGCTTCTGCCCCTGCCTTCTCCTTTAGGCCGCCTGCTTTCTCTCTCTGCCCTCTGCCCACTTGTTTTTCTCCCTCTCCCAGGAATGTCCTCCAAGAACCTCCATGCTACAAAGCCAGCAAGGACACCACTCTGCCCACACCTGAGCCCCAGAGAGAGCAGCACCTGGAGCCCACACCTGAATTCCAGACAGCAGCTGTGTGACTGAATAAACCCCTAGCCATAGCTGGCCCCTTGTAAAGTGTGATGGTGGCTTCAAATGTGTGCCTGGTGTGGGTCTGGCTCTCTGAAGGGCCCCAAGGTGCAAAAAAGAGCCACATCAGTGGTCACCTCTGCCCTTTCCAGGATGCCAGAATACTCACCTTGCTGGGGTCTGGGCAGGCTGCTGGCCTCAGTTCTGGATGCCTGGCGATCGCCTGGTCCACGTGCTGCAGCCACTTGCCTTGGGGCCGGGCTCCTTGGTGGCTCTGGTCTGCTGCAGCTCAGGCTGGGCCAGAGTCTGAGCCACAGAAGATGCCAGGTCTTGGATCTGGGGACTGGGATCCGTTTCCTCTCTTAAAAGCTCAGCAGTGGCTATTTGGTCCCTAGGGAATAGAAAAGAGCTGTTCTTGAGTTTATATTTTGTTAAGAAAAAGAAGTCTTCACTCCAGCTAGAGCTAAATTGTGGCCAGCAGGAGATAATGACCAAAGAGGCATTCTAAGTGTCCTCAAGAGATGGTCACTCCTGGTCCCCGTCCTTTTGCTGCTGGGCGGGAGACTTGGGTGTGGCCTTCCCCAGGCACTGTCTCTTCCTCGTACCCCTTCAGCTGTCTCATTGCCCCTATATCAAAGTAAGAGAGAAAGTCACTTGGCCAAGCCTGACAGCTGCTGATGGGGAAGCAGGGGACTCCTGTTGCACAGGCTGCCCTCTTCCTGTTGGGGTACACTTCAGTCTGGGCATCAGATGTAGGGCTGCACACCAAGTACCTGCATTGGAGGAGTCACGACACAAACTGAAAATCTCTCCCCCCACTCCCAACTTAGATGAGAGCAAAGAGAACTAGGAGCAAAACTCCAAGGACGCATGCAGGCTCTATATTCAGAGAAGCCCAGGAAGGAGGAGGTGGTTAGGCTTCATGGGGCAAGGGGCCATGAGCCCCTGTTCCATAAACTCCACAGTGGGAGGACTGGGGAGAAACACCTGCACAAGATGCATGCACCCCCAGGGAAACTGCCAGTGGCCCACAGTGATTTCTGTGGGCAGGAGAGGCTGAGGGTGGCAGGGAGAGTGGAGCCCTCAGAGAAAGCAGAACACTGCAGGGAGATAACAAGAGGCATCTTCCTCTCTTGTCCCTGAGCCTTGCTCTAAAATTTCTTGGTGGTGGCTGCAAAGTATAGGGAGTAAACAAAGAGGGCAGCTTTACTTTTTCAATGGTACAAATACACACACACACACACACACACACACACACGTACATGCAGAGCTTTAGGCTGTCAGACCCTGTGTGCCCCACACAGTTCGTCCTGCTTGTCTTTGGGACAAGTAGTGGGATAGGGCAGAGGGGTGAAGGGTGGGCAGGGAGAGGATAGAAAAGATGAAGCCAGAAGAAAGCTGTCATGAAGAAAACTCTTCCTTTTATATTTGTAAAACAAAACAAAACAAAAAACCCCCAGCTATTCACTCCTGCTGGGCAGAGCAGCCCTGCCTGCCTCCCTTGTGCCTGCCATTTTGCCTGGCCATTAAGAAAGGAAAATCTATTTTTCTTACAAAAGGCTCTATGGCTTTGTACAGCCTTGTAAAGGAGTTCTCTTCCTGGTTGTCTTTCCTGTGCACTACACAGTGGAAGAAGCCCTTAAGAATTTGTGTCCCTGGGCCCTCTGACCACAGAGGGTCTTTTCCTTCAGAGGCCAGGCTCCTTGATGCCCCAAGACCCCACTTCTGCTTCTGCCTTCCCTATACACAGAGGGTGCAGCCCAAGGGAGGGAGGTCTGGTTACCCGTACTGCAGATGATGCACAATGCCTGCAGCTCCTGGGTGCTTAAAGAGGACGGGGAGCTAGTCCAAGCCCCAAGCCCCTCTGCTGAAACTGGCTGGGTTGGCAGTCTTTGCCACAGCAGGGGGTGCTCTGGCTGTAGTACTCAGACCCTCAGGCAGGGCCAGAAGGATGTGGAGGGGGACAAGGATGAGGCGGGAGAGGCAAGGGGTATGGTAATAGCACCCCTAGAAGTGGGCTACCCTGGCCGACACTGATCACAGCGTTGGCTCCAATGCCAATTGGCCCCTCCCCTCCTGGGCCCCTCCACAGCTTTCCCCAAACCCCTTCAAGTCCAGGGAGCTTCATGGCAATTCTACTGCTGCTACAGCCCTGTTGCATTTGAGGGTGGAGTCTCAGCCTGGCCCTGACCCAGCAGGAACGTCTCCGCGCGCGCATGTGTGTGTGTGTGTGGGGGGGTCAGCTGGATGCATTCCCTAGCTAGAAGGTGGGGCATGTGGAGGAGATGGGGGGTGGAGAGGGTTCACTAAAGGGACCCCCTGGTAGCCCTTGGAAGGCCTCTGGCCATGGGCCTGGTAAAATGGGGACAGGACTTGAGAATGACCCAACTCGAGAATGAGTGCAGGTGTCACACAATCCAGCCGCGTCTCCTAGGATTCTGTGGGCTGGCGACTCCCAAGGGCGTTTCCTCCTTCATCAGCCATGTCTGACCCTGACCCCTTGCAGTCTACGTGGTGCCCAGCACCAAGCCTGCGAGTGGCACGCAGCAGGCAGTTAGCATCCGCAGGCCCTTCTGGGCTTTAGCACCTAGCTAGAACCCCAGTTAAAGCACAGACTTAGCGCTACCAGAAGAAGCGATACCTGTGTGGACTAAATTTCACCAGAAATTTGAAATCTCTGTTCACAGCCTTGCAAGAGAGAACAGGAAGCACAGCCAGTTCTCTCAAAGAAGAAAAGAGGCGCATGCTATGCAAAGGGCCACCAGTCCCCCACCTCCCGGCGCTCCCGCACACCCGCCAATCATTCTGTTGGTGCTCATTCTCCCCAACTTAGCAGCTCTGTGTTAGGATTTAATTCTCTCCCCCCCTTATTTTCCCTCAAAGTCCTTGTTTGAATGCCTTTAAAAAAAAAAAAAATCAGGGAATTTTGAGACAGGGCCTTCTTGCTTTGTAGTTCAGGCTGGCACTCTAGCCCAGGCTGGCCTTGAACTCAGAGCAATCCACGTGCCTCAGCCTCCATAGTGCTGGGATTGTAGGCGTGCATCACCATGCCCACTGAACCCTTTAGCAGGCTGGATGAGGCACACGTGGGCTTTCCGCAGGGAACAGGGCCACTCAAATATGCTGCGGGTATCCCAGCCTGATGCCCCCAGAGCCCACGATCCCCTAGGAGAAGGACGGGGGATTCCTCACCAGGATTCTGGGTGGACAGGGATGCAGGGATGCTGGTGACCTTGGGTCGGCTGTGGGGCGCGCAGACGGGATCCAGCGCCGCTCAGGGCCAAGCAGTTGTCGCCTGTGCGAGCTCTAGCTGCGTGTAAGTGCTCCGCGGCCCGCAGCCCCGCGGCGTGTGCTGCCCCCTAGTGTATCCTGAAAGATTCCTGGAGCTCCAAAGGAGTTGCTGCCAGCCCACCCAGCCCTTGGCTGGGGCTTCCCAAACTGAGGGTGAGGTAAGAAGACTGAGGGACCCCCTCCAAGCCGCTCAAGCGTCCACGGAGGCCCATCAAGGGGGTGCCCTCAGATTGAGGAGGTGGGCAGCTCCCGGGCTGTAAGGGGAGGCAGCCCGTATCCCATAGATCAAAATCCTGGGAACATGAAACCGTCCACCTCTCTCTCAGATGTACTCAAGCTCTGCCTCGGGGTAGATCTGCATCTCTGGCCAAGCTCAGGGCTATCTCATTCCACCAGAATCTCAGCGACCCAGGTTGTTTATGCAAAGGGAAGGTGCAGGGCGAGGAGTCACAGTGCCACTAAAGCAGGATGAGCAATACTGAGTCTCAGTAAGGAGAGACGCGAGGGTTGTGACCCCCAGCCTTATATGTCATGTATTTTCCACAGAGGGTACACGTGACATATAGAGGGCCCCTGTACCAGGGACCCTAACAAGAACAAAGGATGGGATGCAGGGGTGAAGGGCACAGCGCAACACTAAACGACTTATTCCTCTCACTTGTAGGCAGGAAAGGGGTCAGCCCACGCTGAAGGCCTAGCTGGATCCTCCTGGACGCAGAAGAGAACTGAGGCACCCCAGAAATTCTCAGGTTGCCGTCATTTGGCTGCTTAAATGGCCTCGTGCTGCCACCTGGTGGCCATTTATGGAACCACAGTGGCATAACTCAAAGCTCTTAGAAGCTACAATTTGTGGCAAAATTGATACTTTCTACCAGGACACACGCGCGCGCGCGCGGGCGCACGTGCATCGGCACCCGCGCCCGCACCTGCACCCACAGCGACAAGGTGGGTTCTGCAGCGTCGTCCTTGTGGGTGAGACTATTCTGCTGCTAATCCTGGCGTCACTGAAGTTGGGATTAATAACTCTTCTCTTTGGGAATTCCCCCGTCCCAGGGGTTTGTGGCATGGTAGACATGTACCCAAGGTCATCGGTGAAACCCAGACCACCTTTCTGAGGCATCCATTTTGTCCTTGGAGGGAGAACTGTAGTGTACTCGTATCAAAATAACATTTGACATATTATAAAGTGGGCCTGGGACAAAGTGTTGGGACTCAGTTTAAGGTCAGAGTCCCTGAGAAGAGCTGGCCTGCTCCTCCTAGGAAGCAAGAATTTCTGAATCCTTCCCAAACCTGCCCCCTGGTGGTGATTTAAGAAACTGCGGCCACAGCCTCAGAAAGCACCTGGCATTCTCTGAAATCAGTATTTTCCTTGATAGACTTGGGGACTGAGAAAGGAGCTGGTGACTCACAAACCCCAAGCTTTGAGCCTTCGGGATACTGGACACTCGGCAACCTCCGCTGGGAGCGTGGTGAGGGAAACGCTGTCTCCTCAAAGGCTAGTAGTGGGCTGCAGCTGAGGGCTAGGGGAGGGGAATACACTGTAGATGCCAACCCTGTGCGTCTAGATAGGAGAGGAGCAGGCGGGCTTGGATGGCTGACCTGGTTGAAATCCCAGGTCTGCTAATCAGCCTCGGGCAATAGGTGGGTCCCCAGCCCCGTTTCCCTTCTGAGCCCTGTCTGATGTTCAGTGGGGGTGGTGGGGGGAAGTGGCAGCAGACTGGATGAAAAACACTGTCATCCCCATCCTCGTGTGAAGCTCTCCTGGTGCCTGGTTCCCCAGTTGCTGGCCACAGAACATTGGTCTGGGACCATGTAGCAGTAGAGCCCAGACGACAGGGTGTTGCAATGCCCCAGAAGACCAGCCCATAAGACTCCTCCAGCAGCTCAGGTAAAACCTGTTGACTGAGAAGACATGGACCTTGCCAAGGGAAACAGGCCTGGACAGGAGGAGGCTCTGGGCAGAACACAGAGCTCATGAGGAGGTGGCCTGGGAGTCCTGGCTGATGGGCTGAGGGTTCAGAGCCCTGAAGACCCCTCCCCACAGACCTTACGTGTACCTTGTTGGTACCTTGCTGGTCCTTCTCACCCTGGCCCCCTCTACACACCCACAGGCCAATTCCAGCATAGACACATCTGAGCCCAAACTACCACCCTCAATTGAAAGTATGATCCCCATGGAAACAAAGGCCCATGGAGGGACAGCAACGTGACAGCCAGGCAAGCAACATAGAGTCTGCACAGGTCTCCTGAGGCCCTGGAGCTGCCACCCTCCCTCCCCACCTCATCACATACCCGTAGCCCCCGACCCACCCTGGGGTCACCTGGTCCTGAAGCAGTGAGCCCTATGGCCTCTTGGTAAGAGAGGACACCTCCATTCTGATGACCTCCTGGCCTGAGCTAGAGGAGGTCTCCAGGACACAGGGAACAGGCTGGAAGCTGGGGGACAAGATAGAGGGGAGTCATTTCTATCCATGTGGATCCCAGAGTAGGAAGGAATCAGGCCCTGGGGATGCCCTGTGGCCCAGTCCTTGGCCCTGCTTCTTGGTGGAAGGGCAGAAGGCTGGATTAGAAAGACACCTTGCCTGTGGAGGGAGAGCCAAGCTACAGTGTGAATCCTTGATGGACACCATGACCTGGGCTTGTCACGGGCTCCAGCAGCCCACAGGCAGAGCCACCCTTGGCTGTCAGAGAGCCATGGTCTCCTTTGGCTCCCTTCTAACACATCAGGGGACTGAGGCTCCAGAGATATAAAGTGACTTGCCCAAAGGCACACAGCCACATGGAGTAGAACCAGAAAGAACATAAGGCCCAGCCTGTCGAACCCACTGGCACTCACACTTCAGCCCTGCACTGGCCCTGGGGGACACTCCACTGGCCCCAGGGAAGCTGAGGGTGGAGCAGGAGGAGGTGAGAGCCTGTTGCCCACAGCATCCACCAGGACACAACGGCCCAGCGTAGCTCCTAAGACCACAGCCACCTTCCTTTTCTGCTAGGGCCAGACTGTGCCTGGCCACGGGCAAGAGCCCAGGAGCCAGCTCCACATGCTCCCAGCTGCCAAGCCCCTGTGATCCTGGTGCTGGTGTGGAAGGAACTCTCAGGGACAGGTCAGGGCCACAGCAGCTACCGGGGAGGAAGCCGCCTGCTCTTCTGAGTTCTGCTTGTGCCTCTAGGGCTGCCCTTGGGTGGCTGCCCGCCCTCACCCCCACATCTCAGTGGAGCTCCCTCCTCCTCTCCCACAGCTGGGCCCAGGTGGTGCACCTTCCCCTGCTACCCCTCCAGAGGAACATGCTTTCCACAAGCTCCTGCCTCTGATACAGTCTTTGAACCTCATAGTCAGGCTCAGGGGGCCAGGCAGCTATGGCCAGAGCACTGCCTCCGGTGCCTCAGTCGATCCAGGGTCTCAAGGGCTACTTCTTCCCAGTCCTGTAGAAACTGCCCACCAGGCCACCCTGTGTGGCTGACCCATGCTAAGGCCTCAGGGCCTGGAGAGGGTAAGGGAATTTCCCAGGGTTCCTCTGCAGTCCCAAGGCATTGGGTCTTGGGGTGGGCAGGGGGCCAGAGGCTGGGCTGGAACAGGACTGAGTTCTGCATGAGGGTGGACTTTGAAGAGCAGAGGGGTGTACTGGAGTCAGCGTGAGCAGCCTCAGCCTGGCAGGGCTGCTGGGCTCAGACTCTGTTTTCCACAAACACAGATGGGCCGGGGAGGGCCAGAGGGAGGCCCTGGTGGAATGTGGGTCAGTGCTGGCCGCTGGGTTCTGAGGCCTCGCTCTGAGATGCTCGGGTGGGGCCTCCAGGAAGCCCATGTGTCCATGGACCCTCAAGTAAGGCAGCCTCGACGCTGATCTTTGTCTCTGGGAGAAGGGGGCTCAGTGGTCCCCAATGGGGTGCTGGGTATGACATTGGGGTTCAGCTCAGCCCCCAGAGCCTGTGGCCTTGACTCAGAGTTGGCCCTGGCTCTAGATGAACAGGGCATCTTCTGGTGAGGGGAGTGCGGGACACACGGCCAGGCTGTCTCTGGGTTGGGAGGATCTTGTTCATTTATGGCCCACAGGTTCCTAGACCCCTTCTCATACCCCTGCCTTGGACAGTGAGGCTCTCAGGCCCTTTGGCTCAACCCCAGGGGCAGCTACAGGGGTCTGTGGGTCAGGGACAGGATTCCCGATAGCCACAGCTGGGCAGGAAGTAGGGAGTGAGCTAAGGACACTGAGGGAGGTGGGAGGGATGGTGGGGGGCCCGGCGCCAGCGCAGCGGGACTGGGCCACATGGGGCTGATGGGGAGGCCATCTCCAGCAGGCTCCACTTTCGAAGGAATCTGCCGCGCTGTTCCTGTGGTCAGGCCAGAAACAATAGAGGGGGGGGGCTGGTGTGGACAGCACACCCCAGCTCAGGTCTGCTGTTCTCAGACCCTTGTCCACCACCCACCCTGAACGTTCCTCCTGGAGCTGACCTTTCAGCATGGATGGAGAAAAAGCATAGGAGAGAACCAGCGCTGGACCAGCCTGACCTCAAGTAAAGCCAAGGCTGTTGTTCCTATGTCAGAAGGACTCAGCCTTCTGGCTCGAATGGCCAGATGGCCCCAAACAGAGAGGGATATCACTGACAGGGATGTGCTGCCACCTCTTTACCTCCAGCCTGTGTCCCCCAGGGCCTGGAGGACAGCAAAGTCTCCTAGCTGGATATAGATTGCGTGGACCCTAGTGAATGCCACGCCATGACATGTGGCTCAGCTGGAGCCAACCCTAAAGCTTCCTCACTAGGGATTCCCTGAGGTTTCTATTTCCGGGGGAAGGAGACAGGATGGGGCAGCAGGAGATGTTCCCAAGTACTATGAACCCTACCTTTTGTCTAGCTGTTTCTTCACCTCTGGGAAGCCTGGGTCACTGAAAGTCTGGCCTGGGGCTGACCCTGGCTGGGATTGCACCCCAGAATCCTCCTTTCCTCCCTACACTTCACGTTTCCAAGTCCAGGGCAGAATGTTCTGCCAGAAGGACCTGCAGGTCACAAGATGAACATGCAGGCCCGAAGTGCCACAAAAGTGAAACTTTGGTGCCCTCTGCTGGCCACTCCTTGAATGTCCACTCCTGGCCATAGCGTCTGGTCCACCTTGGTACACCGTCCCATCAGCCGGCAGGCGGCTCCCGTGAGTCTCTTTTCACTCACACCTTGGTTGGACACCCACCCTGAGCACTGCCCAGAGCCACCCAGAGCCACCCTGCCCAGACCCAGTGGCCCTGACACCTGTGCTAGGCTAACGCTTATGTGTCACTGGGTCCTCCAGGACAGGGGTCGACCCCGGCATCCCTGCATCCACTCTCGTGGCCCTCAGGACTGGAGAGCCATGAGGACAGCAAATATTTACCGCTGACCAGAGAAGGCAAACACCACCCTGGGCCAGGCCGAGGTACCAGTGTGTCTGTGCCAGGAGTGAATGCAATCTAGGGAGGCAGCTGCCCTGGCAGAGTGTGCTATGTGGGCCAGGGCACAGGCCACACCATGTGTACAGAGGACCAACTGGGCCACCTTTGGGAATCGGTGTCCCCTTGCTTTGCACAGGTGCGAGAGTTCCTGCTGTGTGAATGAAGTGGTCTACCTGGCCAGAGCAGGCAGTGACACCCTGACCCCCATACACCTGGAGGAGGCTGTGAGCAGATGGGGGCAGCAGAGCACCTGCTTACCCCCCAGCTGAGGAGTGCTCAGATGGACCCCCAGCCCCCAAGGACCGGGTGGCAGGCACATCTGGACACAGCTGACTGCAACCCCAGGAGTGTAGCAAGTGCAGCCCGGGTTCCAAGGGCAGTCTGGGTCCCAGAACATGGGGGACTGTCCAGGTTCCCAGAAGGGGTGGAGAGGAGGCGAGGCCTACTAGGATTGCAGGGCCAATTCTGTGGGCCAGGCCTCTGTGAGGAGAGCTGGATGCTCCAGGAAGCGTCCACACTGCCCAGCCTGGGGGTCAGCAGCCAGGGTGGCAGTTGGGAGAGGGTTCCTCAATGGCACCTCTGTAGCCTGAGCCCTCCCACTGTGCAGGGGTGGCCACTCCTCGCAGGGTTGGGATCCTGCCCATTCACAGGTCTCTGGCCTCCTGCCCCCACCTTTTTAAGAACACGGTGGTGGGGGCCGAGGGGCTGGATGGGAAGAGCTTGGGGCCTGCTGACCTTTGTCTCGGGGCTGGGATGGGTTTTTAGAAGGGTGCGGCATACCACCAGGGCAGAGTCACTTCGGGCTGAATGGCCTTCCCTTTCCTGTAGGCCTCAGGTCAGAGAGTCCCCCAGGAAAATCTACAAAACATTTGTCCCCCAGAAAGACACTCCTGAGGTCCCCACCACCATGCAGAAGCAGCCCCAAAGCATACATCTACAAACCTGATCTGACCCCAAGACGCCAGGACCCCAAAGAACTCCAAATCACACCTCAAAAGGAGTCTGTGGGCATCTCAGGGCCTGCATCTGCCCCTCACCCCTCAGGGCCCAGGCAATCCTGGCCAATGGCCGCCCTCCTGGTGGTAAGCTCACATACCTCTACTCCAGCAGGACGCCCCTGCTCTAGCCGTGCAAACAGGCCAGCGGGGTGTTCCCATGGACAGATCCCAGCCTCCTCCTCCCTCTCCTCTTCCGGGTCCAGTGTCCGGCTGTCTACCCGCCTGCCCAGTCCTGGCCCCCTCTCTGGGGGCGTGGCTTGCTGGGGGCCTGCCACATCTCTGGGGAGGGGTGCTGATGGGGTATGGCGAGAAAGAGACCTGGGAGTGGTCCTCAGGGCTACAGTGGGGAGGCTGCCCAGGTGGTTGAGGCCCAGCAGACGAGGCTTCTCCAGCTCTAGTCCTGAGCGCTCTGCAGCCCCTAGGCTCGGGCGCCAGCCCCAGATCCAGTCTCGGCCAGGTGGCGCTCTCATGGAAGGTACAAAATGGTTTGACCTGGGTGGCAGGCAGGCTGGCCAGACCTTAGGATAGCCAGGGTCACCCGCTGACTTTCCAGGCCATGGCCAGCTCTAGGAGTCCCTGGGCTCTTGTCTGCCCAGCAGGTGGCACCTAGGCTGGTCCTCCAAGCATTTTCTGTGCTCAGTGGGCATGATGGGAAAGGGTCTAGATTCATGTGACCTCATGTGACTTCATCCTCAGGGTCTGGGGACATTTCTGGAGGTGACTGCTGCTTCTCAGATAAAGGAGCCTGGTGAGCAGGCTCCTTCTCAGATCAAGGAGCCTGACAGGAGGGAGAGGCTGGAGGACGGCAGGGAGACCCTGGCCCTGGTTCCTGGGCTGTGGACTCTGACTCCCTGTGAGCAGGCAAGGGACCCCTAGAAGGTGGGGATCCTAGGCCTCACCCAGTGCTTTGGCATCCTTCTGTCTGTCTGCTGCTCGTGGATGCTAGCTGGCCTGGCCTTCCTCCTTCAGGGCCCTAGTGGGTCCCCAGGCTTTCTAGTTGGGTCCAGGCTGGAGGCTAAGGCTATCTCCAGCCCATCCAGAGCCAAGCAGCCCTGAGGATGGCCCATTCTCCTTAGCAGCTCAGTCTCTGCCCCAGCAGAACCTCCACTCCCACCCAACTTCTTCCCTCCACGGAGACTCCATCCAAAATAGCCAGGGAGGGCCAGAAGGAAGCGATCACTGGAATGTTCTGGTCCGCTGCCTCCACTTGTTCTCTGGGGTCCTTGAAGGCCCAGGGCTTTGGAGCAAGGAGAAGTCAGCTCCCGGCTGCCCATCACCCGCACCTCCCAGAGACCCACAGCCCCTCTCTCTGTCCATCTGGAAGCAGCTCAGTACAGGACATGGTCTTCCCAGCACCTGAAGCTGGGGGTACTTATCATCTGGGCGGAGCCACCTGGGCCCTGGGTCTGGGCCAATGTGGACAGCTGGGGATGTTCAGAGAGAAAGGAAGACTTTCAGGGTGTATTAGGGGCAAAGAGGGCATGGAGAAGGGGTCTTAGGCAAAGCCCTGGGTGGATTGCTGGAGTGCGTGTGCCCACCTGGGTCAGCCCCTCCCCATCCATGACACACAGACTACTCAGCAGGGCTCATTCAAGGGGTTTATTGGTTGCCAGGGCAGAGCAGCAGGCCAGGCCCAAGGCAGGTGTCTAAGGGACATTGCAGTAGTTCTGCAGCTGGTTAAATGTGCAAATGTTATTACAGCACTGATCCACAATGCCGCGCTTCTGCAGAATCATCTCCAGGGCCGAAGGCTGCAGGCCGCCTGCCTCCAGACCCAGTTCTGCCTGCTCCACTGCAGGGTGGCAGCGCCGAAACGCAGGAGCAGCAGGCGCCGCAGCAGTGGAAAAGAGAGAGGGGAAGACACGGTCAGGAGCAGCAGAAGGCCCCCTGGTCCCACGCCACCTCCTTCTTGGTGCTTCCCCCAGTGAGCTGGCCTGGGAGAAGGGGTCTGCCCTGCTGGGGACAGGCCTGGGCACTTGGCACGCAGAGCACTGGAGGCCCACTTCTCCTGCCTCCAGGCCCTGTGTCTACATGTCTGTGGCATAGCTCAGAGCTCCAGAGGCAGACAGAAAGTCGGGATGGGGCACCCCATGAGTGGCCCCAGGCTGCCCTGAGCTTTTCAACACCAAGATATAGTCTGTGTAATAAAAATCCATCCCCAGAAGCTGCCATTGCTCTGGGGCCAAGGGAGACACTTAAAGGCAGGTGCAAGGAGAGCCCAGCTACACTCAGAAGCCACCGCTCAAGGGTGCATCCCGCTCACCCCTCACCCCAGGGTCTCCGAGCAGCCACGAGGAGTTGTCTCTTGAGGAGATGGCCAGGAGGGCCGCCTTCCTTTTCAGCAAGTGCGTGGACTCTCCTGAGGAGCAGCTGCCTGCTTATGTCTGCTCCTACCAGGGTGGGGACACTGGGCACAGGGACAACAAAGGCTGCTGGCAGGTGGGGGCTCACCCTGGAGGTCCTCCAGCTCTCGGCGGTCGTGGGGTCTATAGAAGCCACTCCGTCCACATGTCATGTACAGTGCCTCCACTAGGTTGGAGCCGCACAGGTGCTGGCTGGAATAGGCCTGAACAGAGTTGGGTCCCCAGAGGGCCAGCAGGGCCAGCACGGTGAGGAGATGCATCCACGGGGCCATGGCGGAGGGTCGAGAACCTGTTGGAGAGGCAGAGTTGAAGCCAGAACCCCTGGTGCAAGGGAGTACCCCGTGTCCTCTCTCAGTCAACCTGGAGCCCCAGCCCAGCATGGATGACCTGTTAGAGAATGCCTCAGAATGCAGCTGGTCCAGCAGGGTCCTTCCCGACTTTATAGCCCTGAGCCCATCTCTCCTGGCTCCAAACCCTGCCACCAGGCCCATTAAGGCCCTGGGTAGGGGGGAGGTTGGTGTCAGCAGATGGCCAGGAGGCTGAGGCTGCAATTTCTGGATCATTTCCTGGTGCTGGGTCTGCAGGAAGCACTCCTTGGGCGTCAGCACTTGTGCTTGAGGGGGTCTAGGGTCATTAGTCTTAATGAGGACCCTGTTAGCCTGGGCTCGCAGCTGGGGGCCGAGGTCTCCAGGAGAGCAGATCCCACCCCAGGCTTGGCTGAGCACTTTCCACATTAGTCCAGGAGCGCTGGGGGTGCTGAGTGCCTCCCGGGGGTGGGGTGGCAGTGGGTGGCCAGGGTTGAGGGGGTGAGTGAGGAGAGTGCCCCTCCCTGTTGCCTGCTTACTCTGACCCCACCCTAGGACTTCACCCCAGCTCAGTACCCCCCCCCCCCACTCCAGCTTGCCCAGAGAGCAGAAGAATCCCAGCCCAGGAGAAGCAGTGTTGGTGCACTGAGAGGTGGCCCTGTTTCTCACCTTCCATGTGGAGGCCGCTGAAGGCTCTCCAGACCTGGTCCTGGCCCTGGCCCCTCTCCCTGCAGCCCCGGCACCTCTCTCCCTTCAGGTCTGAGGCCCTGTGGGACACTGCACCTCGTCCCATGCTCAGCCCTCCAGGACAGGTACCCAGAGGCCCAGCTCAACCCCCAAAGAATGCGTGGACTCTGAGTCCTCTGCCCCCAGCCCCTCCCAGTGGCAGGGTTGGAACCTCAGGCACGGGACCCTCACAGACTCTGCCTGGGAGGCTTGGAAGGACTGGGGCCACCTCCCTTTTCTCTGTCACCCTGCCCTAGTACTGCTAGCTCTTTCTCAGCCCACTGAAGACCCCCTGCCCAGGAGCTTGGGCCTGGGACTTCCCCTATGCCCAGCCCCAGGCTTTCCCAGCTGGAGCGGAAGTCCCTGTGGGAGTCCTCGCTCCCCTGCGCTCCACCGCGTCTTCCTTGGCGGTGTTGCAGCAGCCCACACCTCGCCTAGGCTGCCCCAGGACCCTGGGTGCTCAGTGGGCTCGGGCAGCTGGGGCGATGTGAGTGCCTCCTGCAGAGGACATGCAGGGAGGGAGCTGAGCCCAGGGGCCCTGGGTGGGGAGCGCCAGGGGCCAGGGACCAGCAAGGCTTCAGAGAGCAGTGAGGGAAGGAGCCCTCTCCCTGGGTCTCAGCCTCCCTGAGGGTCTTGGTGAAGATCAGGGCCTTGCCTAGGGTCTGCAAAGTTTAAGTCCTGTCCTAGGGACTTAGGGACATAGAGACCACCCATAGTGTCCCAGTGGGGCTCAAAGCCCTTGTAAATCTCAACGGGGTTTAAGGCCTCCTCTGTAGGGTCTCCAAAGAGATGATGGTATAACATATGCAGGATGCTCCCAGCTTTGCCCACAGTGATGACTGAGTGGTCGGGGTTTGGCATTACTGGAGATTGAATCTAAACCTTCACACTGAGCCCTTTCTTCCTTCCTTCCTTCCTTCCTTCCTTCCTTCCTTCCTTCCTTTCTTTCTCCTTTTTATTTTCTTTCTTTCTTTCCTTCCTTCTTCTTTTTTTTTTTTGTATTTTTAGTACAGGCTCTACAGGGTCTCACTACACAGATCGGACTCAAAGCAATCCTCCTGTTTTCAGCCTCCCAGGTGCTGGGATTACAGGTGTGTGCCACCACGCCCAGTCTCATTCACCAGCTCAGCACAACCCGGGGGCAGGACTGGCACAGCATGCCTGGGATTGAACCTCTGATCGAACTCCTGTCACTGTGCCTGCCTAAGCAGGTGCTGTAGTCTGCTGAGCTATCTGGCTGGCTCCTTTCCTTCTTTCTTTTTTCTTTCCTTCATCTATTTTGTTTTGACAGGGTCTCAGTATGTAGTTCAGGCTACCCTTGAACTCACAATGATCCTCCTGCCTCAGCCTCCCCAGTGCTAGGATTAAAGGTATACCACCTCTTCTCATCAATCCCTTCAGGCTCTCTCTCTCTCTCTCTCTCTCTCTCTCTCTCTCTCTCTCTCTCTCTCTCTCTC
>NW_004524594.1:16546074-16557305 GCF_000260255.1 Octodon degus
GGCTCTTGCGCTTGCCAGGCAAACTCTTATTCTACTGAGCCATCTCCCCGGCCCCTTTCCTCCTCCTCCTTCTCCTCCTCCTCCTCCTTGTCCTCCTCTTCCTCCTCCTCCTCCTTGTCCTCGTCTTCCTCCTCCTCGTCCTCGTCCTCCTCTTCGTCTTCCTCGTCCTCCTCCTCCTCCTCCTTTTTCTCCTCTCTCTCTCTCTCTCTCTCTCTCTCTCTCTCTCTCTCTCTCTCGCCCCCCCCTTCCCTCCTGACAAGGACTTGCTAAGTTGCTGTTACAGTTTGTGCCTACATGTCCCCCAAAGGCTCATAGGGTCAGAGGAGGTTTTTAAAGAAGTGGCTGGATCTAGGATGTGTCACACTAGGAGTCCATGTATGATACTGGGATTAAGAGTGCCCCAGCCTCCCTGCTTATGCAAATGCCTCAGTTCGATCCCCAGCTCCAGACCCACACTTAAGGCAGCCTGAGCCAGCCAAAAAAAGGAAAAAAAGAAACAAATCCCTACCCTGGGCATGGTTGCCGCCACCCACACACTGGATGGCCTGGATGAAATACAAAGGCAGGCTTGCTGCTGCTGCTGCTGCTGCTGCTGCTGCTGCTGCTGCTGCTGCTGCTGCTGCTAATGCTAATGCTAATGCTAATGCTAATGCTACTGTTTTGCTGCCTTCTGCCTTCGGCCTGACATGAGCTGCTTCTCCTCCATGATGCCCCTCTGCCAGGCCACCCTGCCTTGGAGCCAGCCAACTGTGGACTGAAACCTCTACAAACGGTAAGCTGAAATAAAGCTGTCCTCCTTTAACTTGGGATGCTGGGTGTTTTGTCTCAGCAAGGAGAGACGTAACTAAAACAGTCACTCGGGCTGGTTTCAAGCTTGTGTTCCTCACTCAGCCTCCCAGAGTGCTAGAATTACAGGTGTGCACCACCATGCCCAGCTCACCCCAAGACTTAAAGAGACTCACATTATTCCCCAGGCTCTCAGTGGGGTGCTCAGGGCCTTCTCATAGGCTGGTGGCAGGGACGGCCTCAGCCGTCTGTCTCAGGCTCTAAAGTCTCAGAGAACCTATGATGCCATCCAGGACATTAATAGGCCTCAAGGCTTCCTTAGGGTCCCGTATGGCTCAAGGCTTCCCTTGGGGTCTCAGCGGGGCTGAGGGTCCTTTCCTAGGCTTTCATACCTTCCCCCAGGGTCTCATGGTGGTTTGCAACACTGCTCAGTTTTTCAGTGGGCCCAGATTTCACCAAAGGCTCAATGGGCTGTGACTCTTTCTAGCATCTTCGTGAAGATCAGGCCCCTGCCCAGCTGCCTGATGGCACCTGGGCTCCCCCTCAGGTCTCAGCGGGGTCTAAAACCACCCTTAGAGTCAGGGACACTCAGAGACTGTCCTGCTTTCTCAAGGGGCTTAATGCCTTCCCCTAGCCTCAGTGGGGCTGTGACTTCTCCATAAGGAATAAGGCCTCACTCAGCCTCACCCAGGTGTGCATAAGGCTCACAGTGGGGGCGGGGGGGGGAGCTTAGTCTCCTGGAGGCCACAGTGGGGTTCCTGGCTCTCTATAGGATCTCAGCGAGGCCCAGGCCCCTGATCCAGGTCTCTCTGGTCTTCCCCCTTACCCAGGCTTTGAATGGGGCCCACAGCTTCACCCAGGGGTCCCGGAACTCAGGGTTTCCCAGAGTCTCCATGGGCTCAGTCTACCACAGAACCATCATGAGGTCCACAATCTTGTCATGGGTCTCAGAGGAGCTGAAGGGCTCTGGGGTCTCAGCAGGGGTCACAGCCCATCCCAGTGTATCCATGGGGCTCCCGGACATGCCTAGAGTTCCAGTTGCTCTCACAGCTTAGCCTGGGGTCTCGATGGAGCATAAAACCTTCTGTTGGGCATCAGTGCAGTTTGCTGCCTTGCCTAGAGTCTTACAGGGACCCATGGCCATCCCTAGGGCCTCAGCCCAGGCTTGAACAGGGCTTAATCAGGTGCCTGGCGTCATCAGAGTCTTAGAAGGAATCTCCCTCATTACTAGGTTTTCAGCGGTGTCAGGGACTCCTCCCAGGTTTCAGGTTGTAAAAGGGGCTTAAGGCCTTCCTCTGTGGGTCAGTGGGGTGGTGACAGGCTTTACCCCTGGCCTCAGTGGTTCCCAGAGCCCTCCTTTCAGTCTCAGTGGAGCTCAAAGCCTGACCATCTCCATGGTTACGACAAGGTTCACAGCCTTCCTCAGTGTCTCAGTAGGGCTCTCAGCTTTCCCCAGGGTCTTCAGAGGCCTCAGCGCTTTGCTCAGTCTCAGAAGGGCTTAAGGCCTCCTGCAGAGTCCCCAGAGAGCCCGTAGGTCTCAGTGGACTTGGAGGTTGCCCCAGCTTCTCAGTGGGAGCTATGGCCTGGACATGCCAAGGCCTCAGTGGATGTCATGATTTGTTCTAGGGTCTCAGTGAAGGGCTGGTCCTTTCTCAGGGTTTCTCTGGGGTCATGGCTGTCCATTAGTAAGGCTCACGGCCCTTGCCAAAGCCTCACTGGGGCTTAAGGTGTTCGTCAGGAAAACACTCAAGGGTTTTCCTAGTGTCTCAACAGGGCTTAATCAGAAGCTAAGGGTCCCAAGGGGCCCAGGGCCTCCCCCATGGTCACAGTGGGGCTCACAGCCTATGACAGAATCTTGATGGGACTCATGTCCTCTCCCAGGTCTCCCTGGGGCTGAAGGCCTCCCTGCACCTGATGTGTCTCGCAGCCCTTAAGCAATGGCTCCTGTGGTGAAGGAATGTGGACACTGGGAGGTGTCAAGGAACAGCCGAGGGAAAGACAGAAGCCAAGGAGGCCTGGGGCCTTGTCCAGGGCTGGAGGAAGGATCAGGGCTTTCCCAGCATTCTGCTCAGAGCTCAGAGCCAGGGATGCTGCGGATCTGGCGCAGCACCTGGAGCAAGGCCTAGTGCCCTGGCTGGAGTACCACCCACCACAGGAAGTTCAGAGCTGGGCGCCTGCAGGAAGCCTGGCCCATGCTTTACAAGGCCAGAAGCAGGTTGGGAAGAGGGTTGGCCGATGAGGCCTGGGGATCTACCAAGTTCCTCTAGGGAGCTGAAGTAGAGGGGCAGCCCGCCCTCCAACCCCTCACTTGCTTTTCTAGAGACAGAGGCCTAGAAGGCTTGCCTGGGAGCCTCTCCAGCCGAGCTCTTTCCGTTGACACGGGAGCACACAGAGGCCCCTCTCAGTTCTGGGACTCTGCTCTGGGTGGGGTGGGGGGAGGGGGACAGAGGAGCTGTCTTGTCCCCTTCCTCCGTCCCTGGCTCTGCTGCCCCCTGGAACTTATCAGATTCTCCCTGCTCCCACAAAGGCCTAGGAAGGCCTTCCCCCTACTCCCTGTCCCCACCATGGTGCTGCTCCCATGGAGGATAGTTCAGCCAGAGCCTTCTCTAGCCATCTGGGGCTGTTGGGGGGCTCAGAGTTGGGAGACACCTTTAGGTAACAAGGAAATGAGGCTGGGGGCTCCACCTGGAAGGAGGCAGGGGACTCTCCAAGCGAGGCTGGGCAGGTGTCAGGGCAGGGCCCATCCCTGTGGCATAGTGCAAAGGCCAAGCAAACACTCAGAAGTCTTTCTTTCTTTTATTGAGTCAGTGAACAGCATGGTGGAGAGTATAGGGTAAGGAAGGCAGCGTGAGGCCAGCCGGTGGCCTGGGGGCTCACGCGGCAGCAGTACAGGACCTTACAGGCACACACACCAGTTGCAGTGCTAGAAGCAGCAGGGAAGCTCAGCAGGGGCCCAGGGGGCGGAGGGTGGAAGGGCGCAGGGCCATTCACCAGCCGGGAGTGCCCCGGACCCAGCCTTTATGTGGGCCTGGGCTCTGGGGCAGGACAGGAGCCAAGCAGGTTGGGGAAGGGGCAGGAGACTCCAGGGCAGACCCCTGGGACCTGTAGGCCCATGCGCCTTGCATCTAGCTGATGGCACTCAGCGCATGGACTAGGGTGTGCAGCTCGTCCTGGACGTCCTCCAGGGAGCGCCGGATGGTGTGAGGGCTGTCCAGCACATCCACGGCCAGTGTGTAGGGGTCAAACTTCACAGAGAAAGGGCGCTGGATTCGAGAGGCGTAGCCCCTAGGGGAGGAAGCCGGCGTAGACCTGCATTCACCCCATGGGGACATGGAAGGGGCAGGGCCAGCAGCTGGAGGCAGGGTCTGCAGCCTCAAGCCAGCCAGAGGTCAGGGCTGAGTGACTTCTGGGTGACCTGAGCTCCTAACACTTATCTGTCTAGGCCTCCTTCAGACCTTTTCCAAGCAGAGCTCAGCTGGTTGCCCCTTCTTCAGCTGCCCTGGCTCCTACTCAGGAGGACTATGTGCTCTGAGGCTCCCTAAGCTTGTGTATAGGCTCCCTCCCTCTCTTCAGGCACAGCCCTGTCCTCAGTTTTCTCTGGGTCAAACTGTCCTGGAAGGAAAGAGAGACCCTTTACCAGGATGTGCCTACAAGGCTCTGCTGCCCCCTGTTGGGCCCCTCCAGTCACTGCAGCTCCAACCCTGGGAAATTCCATCTTCCTCCATGCTCACCCCCCCTCCCAGCCCTCACACCCATTCCCTCTTGTTCTACCTGACCTGTCTCCATCCCACCTGAAGCCCAGAGTGCTCAGGGGCAAGGGCCTGGGAAGGTTCCGAGTGTCCCTAAGCAGCTCAGGCTCTACCAAATGGTCTTGATCTGGCCTTGACCCACTCTTGACCTGACCATGTTGAAGCCCCAGCCCCACAGCCTCGCTCTGCTCAGACCTTCTGGGGACCTTCTCTGGGAAGGTGTGTGAGCTGTGAACTGAGTGTTATGACTAATGGTGGTCTATCCTCCAGGAAATGGGTGCCCAGGTGGGGTGAAAGCCTCACTCAGACAGCTTGCAGACAGGGCAGGGAGCTCATCCCCACCTGAGCTTCTCCTTTGCATCACTGAAGCTCTCTGACACGAAGTACACGGGCTGGTAGGTCTGGTCTTGGTAGGGCTGGACAGCAGCAGCATCGGGGTCAAAGGCCCGGATCTCAGGCTCCTCAGACAGGGAATGCTGGCAGGAAGTCACCAGGGTCATGCAGTCACCATACCCCAGGGCACAAAAGAATGGGTACTATGGCCTGACTGCACACTGGCTCTGGGTGGGGGCCCACTCCAAGCCCCCCTGCATGTCCATACAAGGCCTTGGGATAGCATGGAGTGGGGACTGGCAGACAAGCTTTCTTCAAGGAGAACTTAAATCTAGGAGGCCAGGCGGAGGGGTCCCACTACTTAGGCTTCTGGTCCCCTCCCACACCATGGCCCAGTCCTCCGCTGTTGGGGTCTCACCAGGAGCTCCCCGTAGGAGGACAGCAACCCAGCGCCATAGGCCTTCAACTCTCCATTCTGTTTGCAGAGCCCAAACTCCACCGTGAACCAGTACAGCTGTCAGGGTAGTGGGGCAAATAGGTGAGAGGGCCGCCATTGCCACAGCCCTCACTGGCTGATCAAGACTCCACCCCATGGCAACCCAGGCCCTGGTAGGGCTGGGACAGAAGGGGGTTCTGGGCAGAACAGGGGCCCTGACCATTCCCTCTTTCTGACCCTGGCTGAGGAAGAAACCCACCGTGGATAACTTTTCAATTTCCTCATCCGAGGCCCCCAAGGATGCGAGGCCAATGTCCTGTGGAGGGAACAGAAGGCTGAAAAGTGAACTCAGCCCAGTGCTGGATTCAATGGGAGTGTCAACTGCTCCTCTAGAGATCCCCCCACACAGCCCCTCACCACAACCAAAGGTAGGAGCACTCTGTTCTCAGATAATCCAGCAGGTGGCAGCACAGGCACTAGCACCTCTACCTTGAAGATGGGGCCCAAGGAAGCACTAAGCCTCCTCCTCTCCGTGGATGGGGAGCTCCCCAGGGCGCCTTCACCTTTCAGTCTCAGGTGCTGCGAGGACACTGTCCACTCCGGCACAAGCTCCCCAGTTGACAAAGCACATTGCTGGCTTGTTGGCCCCAGCAGCCCTTGGCCAGCAAAGCCCCTGAATGATTTAGCTCCTGGCCTGAGGCCCAGACCCACCTGGGAGAACTGGGCGAACGTACGGTCAGCTAGCATGGGTACGTGCCCCAACAGCTCGTGGCAGCAATCCCTGTGTGAGGCAGAGAGAGGAAAGGCCTGGGGGCCGCGGGCCTGCCCCTCCCCCCGACCTCCCCGGGGACCTCTGTGCCACTGCTCCCCATTGCATAGCTACCCTGCCACAGGGCCACTCACGGCTCAGGCGAGTGCATGGGCGAGGAGGCGTGGCGGATGTACTGGGTGCACTGGAACACACGGAAGGCCAGGCTGGCCAGGAAGTCCCGTGCAGACAGCAGACCAGCCACGGGCCGCAGCTGGAAGCCAGTCCGCTCTGCAAAGGGCCCTAGTGTCAGGGTGGAGAGGTGCCAGGGAGGGACGTCCCACGGGCTGATGCCTTCCCTGTCCCTCCCTGCCCACACCCTCTCCTCTGTCCTGTACCCTTCAGGAACCGTGACACATCCTCCAGCTGTGGGATGCTGTCCTCACGGTAGCCACAGAAGCGCTCAAGCAGCTGGAAGGCCTCCAGGTGCTCCCGGCAGGCGTGGGTGGCATAGAGGCCCTTCAGCGTGGTGTAGACCTCTTTCCTGTGGGCCAAGGCTTCAGGGCCTGCCAGATGGCCCCGTGCCCCAACCCCATTCGTTCCCACTGTCCCTGGCCCCATTCACTGCCTTGGGAGGATGCTGGTGGCATGGGAGACTGCAGGGGGCGGTGAGGGCATCCCTGGGGGTATCTGAGCCTCAGGGGCCCCGCTCCCACCTGGCTTTAGTGTCTGGAGGCTGCTCCTGCACAGCGATTCCCCTGCCCAGCCCCACCCTGCCCCAGCTGGCTGTCATGGATCTCACCAGGTTGCAGTCTCTTCAGCTGTGTACTCCACCTGGGGAATCGGCTCGCCTCTGTGGAGGGTTCGTGGTCAGTCACAGTCCCCACCCCTTGGGAGCAGAGTACAAGAACGGAGGGAGCCCTGCTTGCTTAGAGCCTGGCCAGCCAGGACTGAGGCCTTTGGGGTGGGGGATAGGTGGGGTACCCTCTGGGCTGGCTGTGCCTAGGACTGGCTGAGTGGGCTTTGCAGGTTGCTCAGCCTCTCTGTGCCTTAGTATCCCTAGCTGTGCCGGGGGCAATGTCAGAGCCCCCCTCTGTGCCGGATGGATGCAGCCCATGAGGCAAAGCTGCTGGGAGGAGGCTAGAGCCCAGTGGGCAGAAGCAGCAGGGAGTGATGATGTAGGTGGAAAGATGGCCTCTCCCCTCCAGCCTCCTTTCCTGTCCCCCACCTCCCATTGGTGTGAGGCCACAGAACAGGGCCCCTGCGTGGGTGACCCTTACTGCTTGTACTGGAAGGCGATCTCGGCAATCAGCTTCCTGCGCTGGCGGTACACCTGGTCTGAGAAGCCCTGATGGCAGAGGGACAGGCACCCAATGAGGAGGCTTTCTTGCCCTCTCCTGCCCAGATGAGCTGACCAGGGTGACTTGGAGGGACACAGGGCAGGGACACAGGCTCACCGGATGGTCCAGGTCCAGGTCAGGGTCAAACTTGGTGACCAGGTGGTGGCACTTATCCAGCTCTGACACCTTTCGTGGGAACCAGGGAACTTTCCAGAGGACAGAGCAAGAGGAGTCAGATGAGTGTGGTCTCCATTGCTGCTTACCTCGGACACAGCCTGCCCCTTCCTAGAAGCCACCAGGATCCTAGAGGTGGTTCAGGCCCAGAAGAGGCCATGGAGCAGAACCAGAGGAGGGGCAGGGCCAGCCTAGGCAGAGGCCAGGGCTGTGAGGTCACTTAAGTGTTCTCCTCTGCAGGAGCCTCTGCTCACTAGGTCCGGGGTCATCTGGTGGCTCCCCCACCCTGGACTGCACTCAGGGACAGAATGTAGGGCTCACCCTTGTCCTCCCTGGGACTGCGCACATCATCTGACACCCGACGCACAGAGCTGAGCAGGGCGGGCAGGTCCCCACTGGGCACCTCAAAGCGTACAAAGTATTCCAGGTGTGGGCCACCTGCCCGTGGCCTGGGGGCTGGACGGGTCTCCAGGTGGTGGATTTTGGCTTCAAATGTCTTTGGGGAAAAAGCAGCGAGAAGAGAGAGTGAGAAAAAAAATGAAGTCTCGCTTGGTCAACTTGCCAGGCTCTGCCCTTGGCTTCTGCAGCTGTGACAGCACCGCCATCTTTCAGAGTCCCAGCAGGCTCCTGTTGCTAGGTCCGAGTTTGCCTCTGGCAGACCTGGTTTTGTCTCATATGTCCACCAGGGAGCCATCCAGCTGTGCCCTTGTTCCCCTTAAGGGCAGTTCTGTCTGCAGGTCCTAAGGCTGTGTCTATGCAGCCTGACTCCCAGTCCTCCCTGATGGCCTCATCTGGGCCCACAGGCCACACTAGGGCTGGTGGGGTGACCTGTGTCCAAAGTACTCATCAGGGACTGCTAGGCAGTGGTCATTCCACCACGACTTCATGCTGCTGAGCAACAGGACCCTCGGGCCACCCAGCCAGCTCTGGGAGCTCAAAGGAGTCTGGCTCTAATGTCACCTGGGAGATTCTCCCAGTAGCCAGGAGGTCACCCACCCAGGAAGTAATGTGACCAGCTGTCATCTCAGCTGCTGTGCCTCAGCAGTACCCAGCTTCCCACGTGGCTGTACCCCTCCTCTGCCCCAGGTGTGTAGCTGTCGTGGGAGAGCTGGGGTGGGATCTCACCCAGGCTCTGGGACCCTCATCTCCTAGTGACCCTGGGTAGCTACATTTCTGCCGTGGAGAGGTTAGGACCCACACATGGTGAGGACACACTTGCCCCATAGCCCTGAGGCAGTCCATGCACTCACCTCAAACACCTTGACAGCCCGGGATAGTGGAGAGGGCTTGGAGCCCCGAAGGGAGAAGAGAAGGTTCAGCATGGCTCTCCCCTCCTGTTCTTTGAATGTCACGGCCTCCAGGGGGTCCCCAGGCTCTGAGGAGGCCACTGCTGCTGCTGCTGCTGCCTCAGCTGCCTCCCGTTCCTTGCGAGCATCCTCAATGAGGCTCTGCCGACGCCCGATGAACCGAGGGGACTGTGGGGACAGGGGGGACAGGGATGTGTTGCAGTTTCCTCACTGATGCCCTCAGGGTCCAGACAGGCTGCTTGGTGGCTCACAGGGCAGGACATGGGCACACTGCTGGGCCTCTCCAGGGTGCTGCGTGCAGGCCCTGATGGAAGGGGTGGTGGATGGCTGATGGGAAGGCACTGGAAGCCATGTAGAGTGAGGGGCCGAGGCGCCTGGCCAGCTGCCTCCCAAGGCAGACGTTCTGTGTCACCTGTCCCCAAGCCTGGCCTTAACTGGATTAGACATGGGGGAGCTGCCTCTCCTGTGCCCACAGAAGGACAGAGGGATGGCAGTCAGGGCCCCTGGGAGGCCAGAGCACAGGAGGTCTCTGTAGATCAGGGTGGGCAGAGGGGAGGGAGTGTCCTCCTGGTCCCCTTTGTGAGGTGTAGGGGCAAGGCCTCCCTTACATACTCCATCAGAGCTTGGGGCCTGTGTGGCCTCTGGTAGCCTCTGCTGGCCATCTGTCTCTCCCACAGGTTTACATGTTCAATCCTCCCAACCCCAGAGCCCTCCCAGGCTTAGAGTGAGAAGGGGTCAAGTCTCAGCCTTGGACCTGAGATTCCAAAAAGGTCTTGGGTCCCTGGTTCCTTGGTAAAAAAGAACAAACCCCTCTCATGGTTCTGGGATCCTGGAAGTGGAAGGAGGAACAGAGCCCTCCAGAACCCCTCCTGCTGTTGGGTGGATGGTGTAGACAGAACCAGAGCCATTGCTCTGGCCCAAAAGAACTCTGTAGGCTGGGAGGGACAGGGCCTCCCTAGGGGAGGAATCTGATTTGGCACTGGGAGGATGGGGCCTTTTGACACCATATTGTCCCTGAAACGTGACTGGAGATTAAGCTTCCTCCATTAAGGTCGACAAACACCAGCCCCTCCTGGTTGTGTGGGGAGCCATTGCTCTGGGCCCAGAGGCAGAACTAAGCTTCCCTTGGGGACTGAGACGCAGTTGTCCAATCCAGCAGAGTGTTCAGCTCAGTGTCCTGCCCCACACGTCGCCTGTACTTGGGGCTCGGGGAGAGGAGAAGAAGGGGCAGAAGTCACCACAGAGCCATAGGACCCTCGGCACAACAGAGCCTGGCCTGCTCCTGCTTTGCTGGACACTGCCACAGGCTGTCTCTGGGCCAGGGAGGTTGGAGTGGCTCCCCCGGGGCTGATAAAGGCAGCTGGGTACAGAAGGCAGTGGGTGTAGACCAGTGTGGCTGCATGGACAGGACATGGTGGAGAGGGGCCCTGGCTGACTGCGAGCACACACCGTCTTCATCACAGAGCTCCCTTTCAGGACGCCCAAGGGGAGTCTTTTTCCTGATTCCCAAAGCAAGACACACAGCAACCCGCACAAACCCCAGAGGTTGGCCCAGGGGACAGGCACCATCTCCCAGAGCACTGCGGAACACAGAAGTGACACACACACAGCAGGGCACGGGGCACCCCTGGGGCCTGACATACACCAACCCTGCCGACTCCAGGTGGGCTCCTGGGTACCTGGCGCACACTGGCCCAGGGGTGCCAGTGTGCCCCCTTACCATGATAGCCTCGGCCTGCTTGGCATCCAGCTCAGAGACAGCCCTTCGGAAGCCCTTGGGCTGTGGCGCAGCAGCAGCGGCGGCAGCACTGGGGGTGGGCATGGTGCGGTGTAGTGGTCCGGGGCTCTCTCTCCACAGCCCTTGGCGGGCGGCTTCTTAAAGGCCAAGCTGACGTCAAAGCCCCTCCGGGTCCCCCACCTCCCACCTCCCATGGATCCCGCCCTCTCCTGCCTGCTGTGCCTGAGGGAGGTGGGGTGGGCGCCAAGCTGCAGAAGAAAGGGCTCCGTCCCATTAGATCTAATTGCATTCGTGTCGCAGGCACCGGCCTCTGAATCATCCCCAGCCCCGCGGCTTGTGGACCAGGGACTGGCTCACATTCTACTGGGGAAGGGGACAGCTGGGTCCCCTCAGCCCATGGCCCCTGGGGGCTCACAAGGAGGGAGGGGTTCCTTCTGGGTACACACACCACCAACCCTGCCCCTCTGACTGATGTCCTGGAACCCCGAGAGGGATGCAGGTTTGATGCTCAGCAACAGGAGCCCTTTCCTTTCCTTTCCTTTCCTTTCCTTTCCTTTCCTTTCCTTTCCTTTCCTTCCCTTCCCTTCCCTTCCCTTCCCTTCCCTTCCCTTCCCTTCCCT
>NW_004524594.1:16557405-16566605 GCF_000260255.1 Octodon degus
TCCCTTCCCTTCCCTTCCCTTCCCTTCCCTTCCCTTCCTTTCCTTTCCTTTCCTTTCCTTTCCTTCTTTCCAGAGGACTTCTCAGATTTTCCCACCAGGTCCTGGTCTCAGATCCATAGACACACCCCTCGGGCATGCTGTCTGCACTGCCCTAGCTCTGTGCCTGCTGGCCCTGGTGCTGGCCCTGCAGGCGGGTCCCTCAGGGTACAGAATATTCCAGAAGGACCAATCCCTCCAGTGTGTCTCTAAGAGAGTCTTACTGACCTCGCGAAGGGCCAATTGATCCTCTCCAAGGTCTGCAGCCCCCTTCCAGGTTAATCAGGGTAGCACACAGGTAACAGGGCTGGCCACATGGCACACCCACCCCAGGCCACTCCTCCCCTGGGGGGCATACCCTGCCCTCAGCACTGAGGGTCCAGGGCTCCCCTTCTCTCCCCAGAGAGCTCCCTGCCAGCCAGCTGCGCTGGCACTCGCGGTCCTGTGCCTGGGACGCTCTATTGTCCCTCATAGGCACCTTCCACCCATTCAGGGCCAGGGATCATCTCAGGCTCTCTGAGGAGTCCAGGAGGGGCTGGGGGACCCCCACTGTGGTGGGCTCAGGCCCACTCAGTCTAAGCCCCTCCACCCTATGCCATTTTTTGGCTGTATGTGATGGTTTTGAGCAGAAGCATGTGGGCAGCATGGGGAAGCTCTCTGGGCAAGGTGTCCTCCCTCACTAAGGGAACCTGCAGAAGGAAGGGCGCCCCCTGTCCCATGGCCTGTGGGGCAGCAGGATGCCAAAGGCCAGAGCCCACCCTGGAAATGGCAGATTGGAGAGAGGCAGCTGCTGGTCTGCTTTACCCTCAGCCCTCCGGGTTGATCACTAAGAGACCCTGGTCCAGGGCACCTCAGAACCCAGAGCTTCCAACAGTGGCTCTGGGACCTTCCCCCAAAGGGGTTCACCCCATTGCTTTCTGGAGGAGACCTGAATGCTTCAGTCACAAAGAAAAGCCCACTGCTGCCATCCCCCTGGCCACCAAACCTACCCCTGCTGACCTTTTTGTTCTACATGGTTTCCTCTTTCTGCTCCAGGTGTAAGTGGAACTCTCTGATACACTGAAATGTTACTCTTCACCTACTTTCTTCAGGCAAGCTCTTACACATCCCACAATACCCAACTCAGTTATCCCTTACTCATTTTCCCCGCGATATTAACCACCTCTCCCCAGCGCTTGTTCTGCTCTGGACACTCCTCGGAAACACCCCGCGAAGATGGTCCATTCCTGTCTTCTGGTACCCAGTCCTGCCCCTGGCCTTCTGGCCTTCTAGGCTCTGTCTGAGAAAGTGGGTATCCTTCGGGGGCGAGGGGTTGCCCCAGACTAAACCTGATGTGTGTATTCAGAATGGCCTTGAAATTAGCCATGGTGACACAGACCTATAATCCCTGCACTCTGGGAGGATGAGACAGGAGGACTTTGAGCCCAGCCTGAGCAACATAGTGAGACCCTGACTCATAATAAAAAAATTTTAAAAGGGCTGGGGATGTAGCTCAATGCAAAGCACTTGTTTAATCCCTAGCACCAGAAGATAAAATAAAATAAGGAAAGGAAGAAATGGTTTTGAAAAAAATCTCTGGAAGACCCCATGTGGAGGCAAGCCTGGCTTCCTTGGGCCAAGGACTTGTGCCCCAGCCCTGGTGGTTCCAGGACAGCCAGCCTCCACCTAGACCCCAGGCCTGCAGAGGCTCTCAATAGGCTCTTGCTCCCCTGGAGACCCCCAAAGACTCAGCTGACTCTCAGGCGGGGCTTGGTCCCTCAGTGGGCAGGCCCGGGCCCCGCACCCCGTGCCCTGCCCACCGTGGCTCAGGTGGCACAGGACAGGAGGGGCAGTATAACTAACAAACACCAGGGCGCAGGCCGCACCGCCGGATGTGGATTTAACCTTTCAGCAAATGTCTTTCACTGACACAAATATTGCTTTTTAATTCGTTTTCCTGCCTAGGCTGGCTGCACTGCTGGGAGCTGTGTGGGGGATGCACTTTCTAGACCCTTTCCTGGGCCAGGTACCCCTAGCAGTGTCCAGAGCAGGTGCTGAGGGCAGGGAGGCCCTGGAAGCCCCTGGAAGTTGAGTGCTGCTTCAGCCTCCTGGCCCTGCTTGGTCTTCCAGTCCCCCAGCCTGACAGCTCATCCCTGCCAGTCTATCACCTCTGGGATGATGGCCTTTCACACCTGCCTTGCAGGCTTGGCTGCCCTACTCAAGCAATAGTCCCATCCTAGACCCCCTTTGCATTGTGGTCTTCCTGCACCAGAGATGCTGAGGGTCCCTCGGAGCCCTTATTCTGTCTCTGCCCTGCATCCTATTTCCCAGCCCTTGCTGTATCCCTTGGCAGGTGCTCCACCTCCCCCTATTTTTGCTCTTCCCCAAGATCCCCCAAAGGCAGGCAGGGTCTTCTCTGTCACCACCACCCCTTTGTGGTAGGCCAGAAGGGCATGTGGTTGGCCTCTGGCTTCTGTGAGCCCAGCGCTTGGGCCCTCAGGGGTGACCTGTCTGCCCCGAGATAGATGACCTCTTTAGGTCACAGCCAGTCTCCAATCCAAGTCCCTCACGTTAGGATTTTAGGCTTCAAGGACTCGTGTGACCACTGTTTCCAAGTGCTGGGCCTCAGAGAATCTGACAGGCAACTGCCAGTGCCTCCTCTGATGTTAGTACCCCAGAAGGAAGGGTAGGGCTGGGAAGGGGCTCCCCAAATGTCAGGTCACAAAAGAGCCCTAGGGCCAGCACAGCTCTCCCAGAGAGAAGTGGACTGGGGAATGAGCCCCCCATGAGGGTGAACTCTGAGGTGAGAAGGAGGAAGAGGAGGAGAAAGTAGAGGGGCAGGAAGAGACAACAGGCACAAAAGTGAGATCAGGTAAGGCGCGTGGCCAGGGCAGCCAGAGGCCTGTGGGGGTGAGTCCCCACCTGCGCTGGAGTACGGACTCTGGAGCCTTGCCTCCCCTCATGAAGCCCGCTGGCCCCCATGCAGGCCCTGCTGCTCATAGTCATCCTGAGCAATTACAGATGCCTGTCACTGTGGCAATCAGGGCCGGGAGCCGGCTCCAACAAGCGGAGCATCGTCTCTCGACAGCCTCTCTCAGCACAGAGGCTTAATAGCCCATAATGACAGTGCCGCTCCCGGGCGACGGTGCCTCCTCCCGCGCGGGGAGGGCAGGCCATGGACTCAGCCTGAGCTTCCACCTGCCCCTCACATACCACAGTCTGGCCCACTTGGGTTCCCCCAAACCTGGCCTGCTCAAAGGGCCCAGGGACCCGCTGCTGCAGAAGAATCTGGGAGGGGCACCGCTCTGGATCTTGTCTGACAGCCTTCAGACCATCCTTGCCCTGTGGCTCTGCAGGCCCTCCCTGTGGCCTGACAGGGGCTGGCATGAGGTGCTGGGGGCCTCTTCCCTCCCTGCCCCATCCTTGCTGCAGAAAAAAACTGCAGACAACCTATGCTGCAGCCTCAGTCCAGGAGCCAGTTCGCGGTGATCTTGGCCACACTGACTGTCTACTCAGCCTGCTCCCTGCCAGGTCTGGGCTGCATGTGGAAAATCACATGTAAATAGTTTTGGGGAACACACCCAGCAAGCCAGGTCAAAGGGTGCTTTCCATGGACTGGAGCAGAAGGAAAGGCTTTGTCTGCCAGCAGTTAGTGTCCCTGCCAGAATCTGGGCAAATGCACACAGCTGTGTGACATATGCAGACACAGCCATGTACACATGGACCCAGACATCCATGAGCACACAGACTCGCCCACATGGACACACATTCAAGCGACACAGACATACAGAAACACACCTAGACTTACACACACATCCATGTACACTGAGGATTTTGACCAGGCCCAACCTTGAGTCCCCTCAGGGCCCAGGCACACCAGGGCTGCCCAAGAAGCCCCTCTCCAGATAGGGGACCAAGGACCAGTGCCTGTATGGTCACCAACTGACATATGCTGGGGCCTCTCAGGGCTTGGGAACAGTTGGGATATCACACTACCCGTGGCCTTCCTTGGCAACGCTAAAGAGTGAGCCCAATAAGAAGGACGGTGAGACAGTACTCTTCTCTAACCCAGCTGCTTTGCTGGGCCACAGGAAGCCCTGCTGGGCAGCTCTTCCTGGGGGCTTCAGTGTCTCACCCTAAGTCTGAGGTGCTCCCCCTTAGCTGGAAGGAGAGCCACAGCACTATGGCACATGGCAGGATCTGGCTGTCCTTGTCCCCATCAGACCCAAATGCCAGAGCAATTAGCCCTAACAAGGCCATCAGATGGAGCAGGAGCGGCAAGGCTGGCAGGCGCAGTGTTATCGACAAGACGGCCAGGACCAGTCACTTCAGTCGATCAGATGCACTTGGAAGTAATTGGGTGTTTGGGAGTCAGGGCAGAAGCAAAGCCGTGGGCAGAGTTATCTCCGGGCCTTACCTCCTGCTTGGGGGGGCCTGCAGTGTCGCTTCAGCTCTCCCTATCTCCAAGGACCCCCCTTCCCCTTGTCTGTACCCAATGTGCCTACCCTGGCCAGCATGTCCTTTTCCCAGTCAAATTCTGCCAGGCCTTCAGGCCTGGGCCCCTTCTCCATGTAGCCCCTGCCCTCCTCCTGGCCTCCTCTCTGAGCCTTTCCACCCTGGGCTAATGGGGCCATTCCTGTGTCCCTGTCCTCATCATGAGGGGCCTGCCTAGGTCCTGAAGACCCATGGTGTGTGGGGCCAGAGGAGGGCCCTAGTCAGCCCTTTGTATTCTTAGTTGGTTTCTCAATCTATAGTCTAAGGAAGAGTTCTCTGCACCTTCCAAAAGGCCCTAAAGTGCCTGATCAGGCAAAGCACAGGGCCAGGATTTGATCCCCAGTGTGCTGTGCCCACCCCACCCCCGGGGAGCACTGAGATGGCAACTGAGACTGGGCGTGGTGGCGCGTGCCTGTAATCCCAGTGTTTGGGAGGCTGAAAACAGGAGGATCATTGGGAGTCCAATCTGTATAGTGAGACCCTGTACTAAATACCTTAAAAAAAAAAAAAAAAAAAAAAAAAAAAAAAAAAAAAAAAAAAAAAAAAAAAAAAAGGCCCTAGAGAAGGAGTCCCACATGTTCCTTCTCATCTAAGGGGCTCTCAAGGAGGTAGTCTTGAGTTGCATATCTCTGTGGGCTTCCCAGGGGCCAAGGGGACACTTGCACCTTCTAGATAAGAGACTAGGAGTCGGAGGCTGTGGGACCAAGACAGGGAGGGAAGAGGAGGAAATAGAGTGGAGCAGGTCACAGGACGCAGGAGGTCAGTCCTGGGCAGCCATGGGCTACCACAGCCCTGATGGTCAGGCCTCCTCTGAGGATATGCCATCTTCCCATTGGAAAAGGTTCCCATCTGGGGGTGGGATGGCTGCACCTCACCTAAGTCCCCTGAAGGTCCAGGCTTCAGCCAAGAGTCATGGGGGTAGAGGTGCTGAGATGCCCAGAGTGCCTGGGGCAGGGGGTGTGTAGAGATGGGTCCCAGAGCCCATGCTGTGGAACTTGCCTCATCTGGCCTGTGCGGTGAGAGTGCCTGGGAAGGTGTATCACATGTGTGCACACACCTGTGTGGTCATGTGTCTGGGAATGTGTGTGCGTGCTTTGCATGTGTGTTTCTCTCTCTCTCTCTCTCTCTCTCTCTCTCTCTCTCTCTCTCTCTCTCTGTGTCTGAACCAGGGATTGACTTCAGACCCTTGCACTTGCCAAGGAAGTGCTTATTCTACTGAGCCATCTCCCTGGCCCTTGCATGTGCGTTTGTATACAAGAGAGTATACTTGTGCGCTTGTGTCTGTGTCTATGCACACTCACATGTGGGCTTAAAAGGATACATCCTCATGCATGTGTGTGCATTTGAGTAGGGCTTAAGAGTCACCACCTGTAGATAAGTGATGGGGGGAACCTGGATCCTGAGCCTGCCACATCAGAACCTCATCAGTGACCTAGCCCAGGGCCCTGGTGACCCTGAGGTCCTACCAGGTGCTCCTTGTCCCTTTCTGTCATTCTCCAAGACCCCTGGCCCTGTCACTGCACGGGTGACTCAGACCACCCCCATCCCCGACCCCTCCCATGGCTCCTCACCGTTGTCTGACAAATTAGCTGGGTGAAAAGCAATAAGAGCGACATTCAGTTCCCATTAGTCACTCTCAGAGACCACAGCTGTGTTTTGACAGCAATCACATCTAATTGCAGGCCACTGCCAGCCCCCGGGTCCCTGCAGCAATGGGGTCACTGGCTTGGGTCCCTGTCACCTACCTGCCTCGTGGCAGGGAAGGGATGTGTTCCGGGCTCTGAGCTGGAACGGGTCCCCACTGGGGCTCACAGGGGCAAGGGGCTGCTGGACCTGCATCTTGTCTGCACCATGACCCCCTTCCCAGGACAGAGGCCACACACAGGAACCTCACCTCTCAGTTCTCTTCTGTCCTCTTATTGTGAGACTCCTTGTCCCTGGCTGTGTTAGCAGACACAGTGGCTGGGACACGGTGGGGGACAGTCCCACTCTGCTCCACACAGTTCAGACCACAGCAGCTATCCTCTCAGGGCCCCGAATGGTAGCTGGTTCCCAGGAGGAGAGCCCTAGTGGGAATGGACGAGGAAGGGGCACTAGGGGATCCCACAGGAGCACAGCTCTGGAAGGGAGGAGTGGTCCTGCATGTCACCTCTCCAAGGCCGTCAGAAGGAGGAGGTATCTCCTTGATCTGCAGGTCTGGCGGGGGAGCCCTGGAAGGAGCCGAGTGGGGTAAAGAGGAAAGGCCAAGGTGCTTTGTCGCAGTCAGAGAAACCAAGCAGAGAGGACCCTGGGGCCTGGCTGGCAACAGCCCGAGTTCTTCCCGGTCAGGCAGTCCACTCAGGACAGAGTCCACATGGTGTCTGCTGTCCATCCTGGGGCAGCTGGAAGCTCCCTGGGACAGGGATGTCTTTCCTGGTGTCCAATCCCTGAATCCTGACCTTTGCCTGGGCTCCCCAGGGAGTTCAGGGTTCACCCTGACCCTGGAGGCTGAATCGGTGGTGGTGCCCACCGTGGGAGAAATCGAGCTCCTGTTGGAGCTATGTTATCCCCCAAGAAAGTCAAAATAATCTGGACACCAGCAGAGCCTGGAAACACCTTTATTTCCCCTACCTGTTCTTAGTGGACGCCCAGAGCTGGAGACCAGAACTGCAGTGGGAAAACTGAGGCATACAGAGGCAGGGGCCTGCCCTGGAGTCCTGCTCTCCACATCCCTACTCTCACTGCTGCTGCTGTGACCACTTTGCCCTGGAGCCAGCCCAGACTATGCTCTGTCCCCTAAGGAGTCTGCCACCCTACACAGAGCAGGTGGCTCCCTCACTTATCCAAGTGGGAAACTGATGTTCAGAGGGAAAACAGACATGGCTGGTCTTGCTATGAGTAAGTGGGGTCTGGACAGGAGGCTGCAGTGGAGCCCCGCTGGCTCCTCCAGGAACACCACCCCACCCACCCACGCCCCAACCTGCGCTCCTAGAAGTGTATCCACCCCCACTGGCCACACTCAGTCGCCTCTGGCTCCCCCTGGCCTCTACTATGTCCTTCCCATGGGCACCACAGGGCCGAACCCTGGACCCCAAGTCTGCTAGCTGGCAGCCACGGTCCTTGAGTCTTTCCCAGGTGCCTGGGTGGCCCAGCCCAGGTTGGGTGTAGCAGCAGGAGGAAGGGGGCAGGCACAATATTTCAGGTGCCAGGACTAATCCGAGGCTCTGAGGAGCCTCCCCGCACCCCCACCCCCACCCCTAGGCTGACATTTCTGGGCTGCCGCCCTCACTGAGGACCCGACTCTTCGTGATATTTAGACAGGGCTTATTTGCCATGTGATTACTTTGGGGCTTGGGATGAACTCCGCTGACACCCAAGCTGGCCCGCTTTGATCCAAAGCTTGTTTTTAATAAACCCATCCCCATTCAGTCAGCTGCAAGCTCTGGGTCCCACCTGGTAAGACAGGGAACTAAGACACTGGATGGGCCTCAGTTTCCACACTGGGGGCTGATCCCAGCAGGCTCATGCCTGCACGCTCCACCCAGCCCCAGGTAAATAAGCCCTTCCCTTCACTTGGAAGTAACTCCTTCCTGTCTCCTGCCCTTTCTTCTCCCAGGAGGCCTCCGTGTCCTAGGAAGGGGCAAGTCTATCCTTGGAGATTTTCATCGTCTGCAGAGCATAGACCCATAGCCAAGGCCTCCCAGCCTGTGCCAGTGAGACCCCTTCAGTGGCCCAGCCCCTCTGAAAGCTATTGGAAGAGAGCCAGGCTAAGTGCCAGCCAGAGTGGGGGGCACACATGCGTGCCCTCTGCCCTCACACTGGCATGGCTTGTTGGGGTTGGGGGGACCCATAACGCTCTGAGGACTAGCAAGTGGTTAGCACAGCTAGACGGTGGTGTGGGGAGAAAGGGACACAGGCTGAGCTTGCCGCCCTCTCCAGGAGGGGATTCCAGATCCTTGAAGGCTGCTTGATCTGGGCCTGAGGCGCCTTCAGAGTTCCTCCCGGGCTCCATCCTCCATAGGGGAGTAAAAGCAGCCAAAGCCAGGCAGCTGGCACCCTCTTCCAGGGGAGTTCAAGCAACTAAGCCCCAAGGAGGCTTCTGAGCCCCTCACAGCAGCAGAAGCCAGGCCTGAGGCCCGCTGATACAGGGAACGTGACTCCCAACCTGAAAGGTACCTGGGAAGGGTTAGTGCTCTGCAAAATCGAGGAATGAATTTTAGGAAGATCAGAGGTTAAGAGCAGAATATATTTATTAGGGGAAAGAAAGTCTCTGTCTGAAAAGGGACAGAAGGGGACCCCAAGTGGGTTTCTCCCAGGAAGCTGTCTCTTCAGGGATTTTTTATAGAGTAAAACTATGTGTGAGATGGGTCTAAGGTGGAAAGTATGGGAACTCACTTAGGTGGGCATGAGGTGGGACAAAACTATGGTCACCTAATGAGATTACAAGCACCATTGCTCAAATGAAGCTGATTAAATCCAGGACCAAATGAGGAAGCGAGTCACAGAGCTTAGCAAGCGGGCATAAATATGGGCCAGGGGCTCTTCCTGTTGGGGGTTAGGTTAGTGACTCTTCTGGGCTCTTTCAAGGTGATTGACACCTATCGAGAATATTCGGGTTGGGGAGATGGCTCAGTGGAATTAAGTGCTTCCCTGGCAAGCACAAGGGCCTGAGTTCAATCCCTGGTTCCGCCAAAGAGAGAGAGAGAGAGAGA
>NW_004524594.1:16566705-16570494 GCF_000260255.1 Octodon degus
GAGAGAGAGAGAGAGAGAGAGAGAGAGAGAGAGAGAGAGAGAGAGAGAGAATATCAATCCCTGTTGCCCATCGCTAGGGAGGTCTGTGACTATATTTGTTTATTCTTTTTGTCTTGAGATCTGGCCCACACCGGGGAGTGTCTGTCTCTTTCAAAGTTGCAAAGTCACCTTGTCTTCCATATTGTCTCCTTGAGGGCCTGGCCCTGTCTAACTGTCTATAGTATTTCTGTCCAATTTAGCTGCGTACAACAATGCCAACCTCAGAATCCAGGAAAAATGGGTTGGCCCCTTGGGGTGAAGAATGGAGCACGATGGGAGACAGAGCAGGCAGGGGCCTGTGCAGACACTGTTTTTGCTGGGGACCGCATTTGGGAGGCTCCCGTACTGCTACCCTGAGGCCAGGCCACTGTGGCCTCTGGCTCCTCCCTTGTTCCCTCAGCTCTTTGCACAGGGGGGACTGGTCTGGGTCAGGCGGCCCCTACTGGAGGGACTTTTTTCCTGCAGTTGAAGATCTAATGAGCTAAGGATGAGGGAAAGGCTGAGGCAGATTGTTCAGGACAGGGGCTTGGGGTTTCCCACATAGCTGGACCCTGCATAGGTCGCATGTCACAGGACCTCCCAGCTCAGGGCATGGCTGGTCAGAGGCCTGGAGAGAGGAATTATGGCAGTAGACTCATGATACCCCCTTCCACCTTCCCCTCAGCAAGGCTGCCTGGGTCTCTGCACAGCCGGATGCCCACAGCAACTGTTCCACTCCAGCTCACACAGATGTGCTTCCTGCTGTTGACTTGCTGTTCACCGCACAGCTGCCTGTGTCCTCCTAAGCCAGGCACGAGAGTTCCCCACACCCACAAAATGCAGGAACAGTGAGGGTAGGTGGTAGCTAAGCTCAGAGACTAGAAGTTAGGGTGGGGTACGTGTCCCTAGTGAACCTATGCCTGCCTTTGTCCAGGCCAAAGTGAGTGTCCCAGCATGGACCAGAGGGACAGGTAGTGCAGGGAGGTTCCCCTGACTGTTTTAGATTGTGTCCTTCCTGACAGCTTTTTTGGCAGCACAGTAAAGACATAGGAAAGACTTTTTTAAAAAGCCTCTATTAACTCCAAAGAGAGGATCGAGTGCAGAAGAGCCAGATCCTCAGACCAGGGACAGGTGGGCTGACATTTTATGGACTTGTGCTAGGGGCGGAGTTTGAGGAACAGGTTCAGTGACACACAAGGAACTGATTGGGGCTTCCTTGTACGGGCGGGAAAGGTAAGAGGAAGTTGTATCTAGGGCTGGAGTGGGGAAGGAGGAGGAAGAGGTCACTGGGAAGATGAGCTGGGGATTCAGCCATGTTGGATCAGGACCGTGATAATTTAGCGGTCTGTACTCGGGCCAGAATCTATATTACTCCCCTCTGCCCTCCCAGCTCGGGTATTCACTGTATCACTGAGGGATCTGACATGACTCGGGCATGGCCTCCCTCTCTTGCTACACACATCTTTACTAGCAGTTCTTTGTAGAGTTGGACTTAAAAAATAAAAGTAATAGTTACTGTTCTTTTGGTGCCAGAATATAGGTAAACAGCATTTCCTAACTTAATCATTTTCAAATGCACAGTTCAGGGGCATCAGGCACATTGGCATCCCTATGCAGCCACCACTCTGTCCCCTCCACAACTTCCCCGTCTGCTCAAGCTGAAATCTGTTCTCATTGAACACCGACTCCTTACCAGCTCCTCAGCCCCTGGTACCCCAATTCTACTTCCTCCCTCTGTGGATCCACCCACTCTAGGAATGTCCTCTGAGAGAAGCCTACAGTAGGTGTCTTTTGTGCCTTGGTTCTCTCACTTAGCCCAGTGTCTTCAAGGTCAGTCACTGTTGTCGCCTCTGTCAGGATTTCCTTCTTTTGAGAAGCTGATTAGCACTCCATCCTGTGCACGGGCTGTTTCTTCGTCCATTTATCTAGCCATGTACATGTGGTAGGCTCTACCTTTTGACTTTTAGGAATAACGCTGCTGGGAACAGCTGTGCAAACATCTCTTCGAGACTCTGTTTTTAGTTCTTTTTGTTATGGACCCAGGAGTGTGAATGCTGGGCCTGTGGCTATTCTAGTTTTTTGGAGGGAGGTGTCTTACTATCCAAATCAGACTGGGCGGGGCTGGGGAGATAACTCAATGGCTTAAATGCCTGGCAAGCACAATGTCCTGAGTTTGATCCCAAATACACCCCACCCACCCCCCAAAAAAAAACAAACCGCTGCTATAGGGCTGGGGAGACAGCTTAGGGGTCTAAGCGCCTGCCTGGGAAGTGTAAGCTCTTGAGTTCGATTGCCAGTACTGAAAAAAAGAAAAAAGGTTTTAAAAAAAGTCAGAATGGGTATGAATTCACTATACAGCCCAGGCTCATCTCCCAAGTGCTGGGATCATAGGCACCTACTGTTGTAGGCAGCTGAATTAGATAAAAAATATTATAGGGAATCAAACAAGGCCAGGCCCTCAAGGAGACAATGTGGAAGACAAGGTGACTTTGCAACTTTGAAAGAGACAGACACTCCCTAGTGTGGGCCAGACCTCAAGACAAAAAGAATAAACAAATACAGTCACAGACCTCCCTAGGGATAGGCATCAGGGATTGATATTCTCAATAAGTATCAACCACCTTGAAAGAGCCTAAAAGAGTCACTAACCCAACCCCCAACAAGAAGAGACTGGGTTCCATATGGTTCCACATTCATGCCTGCTTGCTACATGACTCTTCCCCATTTGATTCCAGTTCAATCAATATTACCTGAACAATTGTACTTGTAATCTTATTGGTTGACCACAGTTTTGTCCCACCTCATGTACAAGTGCCTCTGTTCTCCACTTTAAGCCCACCTCACCACATGGTTTTGATATGGGGGAATGAAACCCCCAACCTGAAAGATACCTGTGATAAGTTTGTGTTCTCTAAAGCCAAAGAATGAATTTTAGGAACCACTGGAGGTTAAGAGCATAATATTTATTGGGGAAAGAAAGCTTCTGTCCAAGAGAGAGGGACAGAAGGGGGGCGGGAGAGAGTTACTCCCAAGAAGCTATCTCTTCCAGGGATTTTTATAGAGTAAAGCCATGCAGTGAGGTGGGTCTAAGGTGGAGAACATGGGAAAAAGCTTAAGTGGGCAAGAGGTGGGACATAACTACAGTCAACCAATGAGATTACAAGCACCATTGCTCAGGTAAAATTGGTTAAATCCAGAACTAAATGGGAAAGCGAATCGCATAGCAAGTGGGCATGAGTATAGAACAGGAGTTAATCTGGATTAGTGACTCTTCCTGGCTTCCTCAAGGTGATGATCCATCCTCTCCATCCCACATGCTTATCTTTTTGAGAGGTAATCATTTGTTTGATCTTTGATCTTTAGGTCGGGCCAAAGCAGGAGCATCCGTCCCTCACACAGTTGCAGCATATCTTGTCTTCTGTGCTGTCTCCTTGAGGGGCTGGCCCTGTCTGATTGCCTATAATATTTCTATCTAGTTTAGCTGCCTACAACAGTTTTACTCCATAAAAACCCCTGAAAGAAACAGCTTCCCAGGGCAACCCACTCTGGTCCTCTTCTGTCCTGCTCTTGGATAGAAGCATTCTTTCTCCTACTAAATATATACTGCTTGTTTTTTTTTTTTTTCTCTTCCAAAATATACTTACATTAAATAAAATGCGCATTTCAATAAGAGCTACAGTGAATGACTATGCATTCTGGGAAGCTTCACATCTAGGCAGGGCCAACATTCACAGAGGAAGCTAAGAGAACGTGCGTCGGTCACAGTTTGCG